>NC_057356.1:62975432-63281349 GCF_016509475.1 Prionailurus bengalensis
CTATTATTTTACATTAGCTTGAAATATAAAGTGGAATATGGCATTTAGGTTATGGAAAACTATGGTTAACCTAGGCCATGTTCAAGTGGTTACTTGTGGGTCACAGTATCCAAACTTACCTAAATTATTTGGAGAATGCTGCATAACTGCTTAGGACCTTAATAAAACTACTCTGAAAGATATCTGCAGCTTAACAGGACTCATGATTTAACTCACAACCTTCTCATGAAAATCAGAATTTAACTGTAGCATATTAAATAACTGTATTTTTAGAGCAACTGAAGTGATGTCCTGAGACCATATTGAAGAGCAGAGCCTGTTGCTGCTTGTTTGAAACTAAATTCAGTTAGAAGATTTGGGTTTGTGCATTTGAGGGTTTAAGATTCAATGATCAATCTATCCCAAAACTAATTTATATCCTACATTGGTGTAAGAAAGGCACTCTTCTCTGCTATGGAGGATAGTAAACTTGAGAAAATAAAATCCCTATCTTTCAGTGATTTATAATCTTGATGATAAAACTTAAACCTGAAACATATGGCAGTCAACACCAAATGCTAGCTGCGGTGAATTCAGAATAGCAAGGCTGGTCTATGCACAAGTGGTAATGAGAGATGGCATAGGTAGAACGGTGCTGTTTTATGCAGTGTGAGCCACCTTTATGAGAACACTTGGAGTGTTGAGAATGCAGATTCCTAGGACACATCCAGGCCCACTCAGTCAGTCTCTCTGGGCTACGACCTGGGAATCTGCCCTTTAAAGAGACTCTTCAAATGGCTCAGTTGGTTAAGTGTCCGACTTTGGCTCAGGTCGTGATCTTGTGGTTCGTGAATTGGAGCCCCATGTCAGTCTCTGTGCTGACAGCTCAGATCCTGGAGCCTGCTTCGGATTCTGTGTCTCCCTCTCTCTGCCTTCTCCCACTCACGCTCTCTTCCTCCCCCTCGAAAATAAATAAACATGAAAAAAAATTTTAAAAATAGACCCTTCAAGCCTTTGCTTTGTACACAAAGCTGGAGTACTGTTGATGCAGTAGAGGCAAAATAAGCAAGGCCTTTTAAGATGGGTTGGGGTTAGGGGATAGGATTAGTAGTTCACATGTATTGAATGCCAGACACTGTTTCAAGTGGTTTAAGTGCATTATATTCTTTAAACTCCCCCCCAAATGAAAATTACAAGGTGTTTTGTTATTATCCCCACTCAACAGATGAGAAAACTGAGGCACAGGAAACTTGAGCAGTTCGCTCCAAGTCACACAGATAGTAAGTGACAGAGTTAAGATCTGGGGACAGGCAGTCTCACTCCTGGCCCTATACTCCAAACCACTTTTTCTCTAAGCCAGAGGCAAGGAAGAAAGAGCACATTAATTCTGACAGACTCATAGATTCATATGAACACATGGATGAATTCCCTATAAACACAATTTATAAATGGCCTGAAAAGGAGTTACTGAAATTTTTGTTAAAAGCAGGTGAGAATTATAGTATAGTCCCTACGCACAAAAATAGAGTTCAGCTGACTCTGTTGCCACTGAAGGATGAAGGAAACATTGTGGAGAGGCTGTATTTCAAGGCCCTGGTCCCATGTAAAAGCTTCCCAGAGATCTAGAAATTGGCAGGATGGCTGCCAAGGATCCTGAGTCTGAGGAATATTTAATGACCATCAGTTATCGAGAGGCCGCTGCTCCCTGTATGAGCAGCTTCAATCCAGGTACAGTGGAATCAAGTCGGTGAACCTGGACTTTTGCACCAAACCAGAACAGTTTAATTAGCCACCCTTCCTTCTCTCATTTGAGGCTGGGATCAGGTGAATTTATGGTCAAGAAAGTGAAGTTTTCTTCAGAGAGTGGAATGTATTTTGGAGGTACCTTTAACTTGAACAAATATTCTTGTGGGCATTTGGGGGCATCATTGTGGGAAACGGTGAGGGGCTGATGCACGCAAAGCAAGAGCAGAATCTTGAAGGTAAGTGGGGCACAGCGACAGCTGGTGGCACAAGAGATACTGGGACTATGGCAGCTAGATGAGCCCTGGTTGCTTCATGTGCTGTGTAGCAACTTACAGCGTTGGCCACAAAAGTCATTTCTGCACAGGTAAATGCACAGGTGAGACAGAACTAATTAGCCTTGACAGTGTAACAGACACATTAAAACCTTTAACTCATTGGTTTTCAGGGACCTTCGTTTCTTCTTGGATATTACCATTGACCTCTCAAGTAAACCTATCTGAACATTGAAGAAAAAGCTGTTAGAAAGTCCATGTGAAATATGGAGCACATCAAACAGGAATTAGATAGTTAACATGACATGTGGCATTGCTGCCTACTTGAACTTACCTTCTCCAGACTCATTAACAGGTGCTATCTGTAGCTATCGATTGTTTTAAAATGTATTATTCTAGTATGGTAAGGCCCACAGATGATGGAAGAGAGGATTACCATCAAAAAGGCAGTTTGTTACTTGCAGTTTGTTACAGTTTGCGAGGGGAGGGGGCCACACCACATCACATGGGGCCATCTGTGCTAGGAGGCACTAGGGTAGGTCAGGAGCCAGGAGAAGACATGGGCTAGACTTTTCCTTGTGACCTTTGAGGGAAGGAATGGGTGAGGCAAGGTAAACTGATTTAGGATTGACTAAATGAATAATGTCATCCAGCCTTAGGGCCTAGAGTATGTTCCTAGCTGCCTGATACCTGGTCCTGGGGTGTTTAGGGAAGGGGAATATTGGTTCTTCAGTGTGAGAGCACCAAGGAGGAGGATGGGGATGGGCTCTGGGTTGCTTAGTTTGCATATGAAAGGTATATTCCTAGAGCAAGTGTTTATAGTAGGAATTAGCAAGGCCTGGAGGAAGTAGTCTGTCCCTAGTCAGGGTTCCAGATGTCAAAACATCAGGGAGAAAAAGAAGATGAATATGCACATGGCGGGTGCTTTATTTTAGGATCTCTAAATACCAACAGTATGATTATTTCAGTATGAGAATGACTGAATTTAGGAATGTTCCAGTAGAACTTGGCTGTCTACATGGATTTCAATCAGTTTATAGAAAGGACAGCGCCTTACGTGCTGATTTGAGTGACAAAGCATAGCTGAGCACCTACCATCCACATTTCAAGGCAATTGGGCTGCTCTTTCCTCATTTCTTCACATGCAGTATGATCGGAAGAAGTTGGATGAACTCCAGACATTTGATTTCATCCTACTATATGCTCCAAGTAGTCACTGCTTGAGTTTCTTGATCATAAGCATTTATTTCCAGTCCTAGAGCACTGATGCAATATGGTTTGTTTTGCTCAAAATGCATTTTACTAATTTTAAAGCCTATAGAGTTATCAAGGATATAAAACAGCCACTTGAATTTTTTGTGAGATAATCTATGGTATTACAAGAGGAAAATTAAATGGCTAAACTATTTTTAAATTTGCAAATCCTCCATTGCCTTGGGACAGATCTTCTGAGACTGTCAAGTGTCTACTATCTATATAGGTTTTACTCCCTAATAACCTTAAGAATCATTTCTTTTAGAAATCCTAATTTGAATTGTATTACAAAAGCAATAACCACTGTGTGTACAAAATATGGACAACTCAAACAAATCCCAAAGATAATTACTTCTGAAAATTTTGAAATGTGTAGTTTCAGATATAAAATAAAACATTTTTAGAGAAAACTCGCTCCATGAGTGCTTACTATTTGTAACTTAGATATTTCATTTTATACAAGGTTGTGACTATATTTTCATGTCTAAAAATAGTTACTACATGATAATGGCTAATACCCCATTATATTTTTGCACTAGGATTTATTTAGCCAGTCCCCTATTTTAGGGTGTTTCAGTTATTAAATATGTTGTTAATTTCCTTAGGTTAAATTATTAGAATGGGTAATGCTGATTCAAAGAGAATTCATGCTTTTGATTCTTTTAATACATAAGACAAAAATAACTCCTAGAGAAGTTGATATAATTTACTCTGTCTTCACAAGTATAGAAATATCAATTTAATAGCCAAGAGGTTATTTATTGTTTTCATTTACATTTCTTCCATTACTTAACACGCTCTACCGTTTTTTTTTTCATGTGCCTATTGTTAGTTTGTATTAATTCTTTGAAATAATGCCTGTTTCTTTGACCTTTTATCTTTTTGTGGGCTTATAACTTTTTAAAACTTATTTCCTAGAACTCACTGTGTTTATAACACACTAACTAGCAAATTCTTTTGATGCCCTGCATCACATACCCTTGACCTACCTCTGAGTTCAGTCATGGCTGCGGACAGTAGTTCTTTACAAGGTCAGATTATCTGACCTGCATATTATGTCTGTTTACCTTCTGTATTAGGGAATTCTCCAAAGCCTCACCACCTTCCTGGGTGGGATGGGTTAATCCTTAACTAATGGGAGATGGGAAGCCGTGGGGGCAGAGCTCCAGAGTCCCTGCCCTGGCTGATTAATTTGGGACACCATGTTGTGTGTTTTTCACAGGTCCCAATGGCTACCATGGCCTTCAGCAATGACTTTGATGTTTGTTTCCTCTTCCTTTCCACTTTCCCTTTCCCTTTCCCTTGTTCTCTCATTTCTACTCCCTGGTGTCACTGTGTACATAAGCACTCAAGGCCTTGTCTCAGGCTCTGTGTTTAAGGGATTTTAAGTCAAGACATTAACTCCCTTCTTTCAGAGACTAGTATTTTAAATTTCTGTCCAGCTTGGGCCAACAGAATTGTTTATGTAAATTGACCCTTTACATCTGTTGATACTTTTCTCTAGGTCTCCAGCTGTTTTTGTTGTATGCCAAGCATATTGGTTTCCCCTTGTTGCTATAACAAATTGCCACAAATTTATTGGTTTAAAACAATACAAATTTATTTTCTTACACTTCTGTAAGTCGGGAAACTGAAATGGGTCTTACTGGGCTTAAAATACAAGTATTGGCAGAATTGTATTACTTTCTGGCGACTCGAGGGGAAAATCCATTCCTTGCCTTTTTCATCTTTTTTTTTTTTAACATTTTATTTATTTTTATATGAAATTTATTGTCAAATTGGTTTCCATACAACACCCAGTGCTCATCCCAACAGGTGCTCTCCTCAGTGTCCATCACCCACTTTCCCCTCCTTCCTACCCCCCATCAACCATCAGTTTATTCTCAGTTTTCAAGAGTCTCTTGCCTTTTTCATCTTAGAGAAGCCACCTGCATTCCTTAACGGAGGGCCACTAACTGCATGTTCAAAGGTAATAGCATAGCATTTCCCAGTGTTTAACTCTGACCCTTGTGTCTCCTTCTTATAAGGACCCATGTGATTACATTAATCACATCCATGTAACCCAGAATAACTTCCTTATATCAAGACCCTTAACCTGCAAAGACTGTTTTGTCATGAAACATATTTAGAGGTTTTGTGGACCAGGATGAGGACATTTTTGGGGAGCCATTATTGTGATGATCATACCAAGGTATGCTGAAATTTTACTTTTTGGTATCAATTTAGTTTACAATTAGTGAGATAATTCTAATCTGTGAATCGGCACTTGCCAAAATTTACTCTATGAATGGAGTTCTTTCCAATGACTAATTAGATATCCCTTGATCATTTCAAGATGCTCAGCAAAGTGCCTATCACTGGTTATGAAGACAGTGTTGTTCTTATATGTGAGACTTCACCCTACAGAGCCCAGCTCTGCTCAGGCTGCATCATTTAGTTGCCTTCTATATTCTGTGGAAGTTTTTAAAATTCCCCCTGTTTGAAGGAAAACCTATGCATCAGGGTCTAAAGTAGAAAGGTTTGCCTCATGGGTGGAGGAGTGAATGCCATGATACTTGCTAAAAATCCATCTAGCATCCTTTCTAGATATTTTGTCACAGAGTTTTCCAGCTTAAGTACTCATATCCACATCCACGTCACTTTCATGATGGGCTAGGGTGGAGTTTAAGTATCACTTGCTGACTTAGTTTCCTGAAGAAAGTTACAGTTACTAATTTTATAAGGTTGGGTCCTGTTCTGCCTTAGGTACTATGGTATACTTATGGAAGATTCAAGTCAGTCACAAATGTAGGTGGGCTAGAGTCTTAGGAAAAGAATAGGTTTAGAGTCAAAGATTAGATTGAACTCTAACTCTTGAACCTACTGGCTGCATGTCCTTGGGTAATGTACTTAACCTCTCTGAACCCTACCTACCTAGTGATTGGATATGTGCAATAATCTATTTCCTGGGGAATAAGCAATTCGGGAATGCATGAAAATAGTATGCGCAATATAGAGTCTAGCATCTGACATATTGTATGGGTTTAGTAAATATTTGTTATTTTAAAACAATTACTCAGCAATTTTTCCCTTCCTGCATCATTTTTTCTTCTCCACTGTGTCATTTAAAATAGCATACAACATGACTTTTCTTCCATCTGATAAAGGCTCTCACTAGAGCCCCACTTTGTTCTTAAGATACCACCCATTTCTTGGGTCCTTTTTCCATTCATGGTGACATTGTCCAAGAGTAGCTCATGCACTGTCTCCAACTGCTCTTCTGTCTCTGTGTATCCATAATTGAGGCATAATTTATATATCCATAATTGGCCCACTTTATGTATACAACTCTATGATTTTAGTGCATAAATATTCATGGAATGATGCTTTTAAGTGATGTAGGGGACTCTTGTTGTCTGCTCAGATCAAGTCCAGTCCCTTTTAGCAGTTCTGTGAGCCTACCTCCCAGGTTTGCTGCTAGCAGCTGGCACCTATGAACTTGAGAGAATTACCCTTGGGTGTTAGAAACACCTTGCTTTTATGAAGAACAGGAAATGTCCGGGAATTCATGTCACCACTGTAACTCTGAAACCTAGGCCATCATAGCCAGTGGCTGGACTGTGGGAGTACTAACACCCAGCTCCTTTATCTCACAGTTGGACAAACTCTGACGTGTGATTTATACTCCAGAGCTGCCCATGGGATCGGGCTGAGGCCGAGATGTGCTTGACTACTTCCTCTTCCTTATCCCATCCTTCCCCTCTTTTGCTGCTGTCTCCTGAGGACACTTGCTTAATAAATCACTTCCATTTAAACCCTTGGCTATGGGTCGGCTTCTGGGAGAACCTGACCTCGACAGGTGGCCAAATGTCAGAACTTGTCACAGCCACAGGCGAGATTTATGTTACAGGCATGGAAGGAGCAGGCATTCATCACAGCAGGCCTGGAAGCAAAGTTAGAGTCTGAATCATTATGGCATCCTGAAGTGAGGAAAATTTAGGGAGAAATGGGAAGACCAGAGTCTGCAGTGGGCATTGTGAATAGTTCCTCTGAAGAGTCATTGAAACAGATGACCACTGGCTGTGCATATCATCCAGGGCCACCCTCTTCCCTTAGACTCATCATTTTTGTCTCCAGGGCCAGGCTCTGTTAGTGCATGCCTAGGTCATTGATGTTGGTTTTTTGCCCTTAGGTGTCCAGACACAACTTGGCTTTGTAATTGGGTCTCTCTAAGAGCCAAATTTTGGCAAAATGGGCATGTGTAAGATAAATTAATTTATTGCTGTGTTGCCTTGGGCAAGTCACTTAACAACTTTGGTTTCAGTGCCGTCACAGGAAAGTGAGGCTAATTTTATTCCGAAGCAGACTGATTCTCAGAGATGCTTGGATGCTTAGCCTTTGGCCTCCAAGGAGAGAAATGGAATGTGGATTTTCCCCACTCTCTTTGAGTGGTGACATGATGCTAAGGTTCCAAAGACCCATGTCCTCTTTCTTGTCTTTTCTCTTACATAAATTCAGTTAAATACTTTAAGTCTCATGAAAGCTTGACTTCTTCTAAGGATTATGCATTTGAACAAGGGTTATTATAAAGAAGTATGTTAGTCTCCAACAGCCAGTGGAAAGATGCTCTTGGGAGCAGGAGGCTCTTCTTGGTTTTTCCAGATTGTTCCAGGGAATTCAATATCATATGTAAGACTGAACCTTAATGGTCACTATTTTGATGTCAGGCTGGGACCACTGTGAACTGAATAATGAAAATGCTTGACCCTTCTTTGGTGCCCACTGTGTGCTTGGCAGGCCTTCACCACACTAGCCCCAGTGTGTGCTGTTCACACTCTGCTCTTCTATCTTAGGATAAACCAAGCTTAATATATCATTGTATTGAAATTTTAAATTTATTTTGGTCATCAGCTAAGAATAGTGATAAGAACACCAAAGAAAGAGATAGCTAGTGGATCATTTCTCTGAAAAAAAATTATAATACAGTATTCTCCCTTTGTTCATCATCCATTTCAAGTATTAAGAATAATTATAGCTAGCTTTACAATCTCTTACCTATGATGCCAAATTCTATGTCTTGGATTTGAGGAGCCTATTTGACAGTCAAACCTGATCTGAACTTGAAAGAATCTATAGTTTTTATACTACTTAGTGTGAACGTATACATATTTTGTGTTGAAAACTTAATATGCTTGATTATGAGTTAACTGCCTCAAATCGAATGGTATATTATTTGCACAGTATTGTCTTTCTGAAATAATCAGAATTTGGAACATAAGTGGCGCAAGGAGTTCAAAAAAGGACCACTGGATTTGTATAAAATAGCATAAATAGTACTGACTAGCAGAATGCATTGCTTACTGTGTGGTGCTGAGGAAGTTATAGTGTATTTTGGCCTTGCCTGTAGAGGACCGCCTGGCTTGGGATCACCGATCAGATTGTATTAGAGAATGACACCCTCACCATAACACAGTTTACAACAACCTTTATGGAGCTGCTGAAATGGCAGATGGAAAATGTTGGTAGCATCCGTAGTGAAATTGGGAAGATTCTCTGAGAGTTTTGTTTTCTTTTTATGCAGCAAGCCATCTGTAAATCATTTGTTCTGGAAATTGACTAAGAGGGGATGTCCAATTTGGACTTTTTAAAAATACTTTTGGGAATATATAATTTGGACTTTTCATTTAAAAAATTATACATTTACCTCTACTTTTCTGAATTGTTTCCTCTTTCCTGCTTCCATCTGTCCTTACTCCCTCCTGGACTCTTCCTCCCTTCTACATACTCTTTCCCTCTTTCTACACTTTGGGGGTGTGGGTGGAGGGAGACAATTTGGAGTCCAGAGGTAAGACAGAGTCTAGGTCCGGGACAGACCAGGGACAGCAGGTAAGAGATGAAGTAGCACCTAAGACATAGAATGGGAGATGCATCATCTTTGCCCACACTCCCTCTCTGCATCCTATATTTTAAGTTAATTCCTTAATTACTTTCCAAGCAGAATGGCAACATAGATCTGGAATGGCAGAGCAGAGGTTAATTAGAGATACTGGGTATGAGCACAAGAAGATTTGGTACCAGGAAATCACAGATGAATTAAGTCTAGATTTCCACAGAGAAAGAAGGATCCTGGCTGGTCTGAAGGCAGAAGATTGAGCACCATGCTTTTCTAGAATCCTTCGGGGTGGTGGTCTTGAGGGGTGTATTCAGCCCCTCCAGTGCTCTTATTTATACCCAACACATGCACCTCTCCAGAGAACTCCTCACTTATTTGCATATGATCTCTTTTACATAGGTCCTGGTATACTTCTATCAATGTTGTGAGTTAGGGTTCATGTATATGCTTTGCTTCATGCACAGGCAAGCATGTGTATATGAGTCCTGATTTTTATATCTGGCTAATACAGAACAGAGGCCACGTTAGGTGGATATATCTGGATTATGAAACTAGATACGTTTGTTGTGTGTAAATTTGGGAAGAAAGAGTGGACGTGTTATTTTAGGAGTACCCATGGTTGTATGAGAACCCATTGGCTCTCTATGTGCATCTTCATTTGTATAAGTACTAGAATATGAAGAATGAGGGTGAGTAGTAGGCTCAGGATATGGTATTTGAGTATATTTTTTCAGATGAATGGAATAGGCAGACAATAACTTTCTTGGTATAGATTGGCTTCCCTTATCATATGCAGGAATTTGGAAACTTGGATCCCAGGCTCTTAGCTAAACTAACCATACCAAAAACACTTTGATCCTTATGCTTTTGCAATTCTCTAGTTGTTAATAAAGTTCCTTTCCTTTTTTTGTTTTTTTAGCTTCATTTGCAAAATGGAAAGATGAAGCTATTTGAGCTCTAAAGATCTCTGTTTTGCTTATTCTCATATTCTAAAACAAAGAGCTTGAAACCTATTCTGTCATTCTTCTGGCAAAATAAAAGCACAGCTGCTAGGAATTTACCCAAGGGATACAGGAGTGCTGATGCATAGGGGCACTTGTACCCCAATGTTTATAGCAGCACTTTCAACAATAGCCAAATTATGGAAAAAGCCTAAATGTCCATCAACTGATGAATGGATAAAGATGTGGTTTATATACACAATGGAATACTACTTGGCAATGAGAAAGAATGAAATATGGCCTCTTGTAGCAATGTAGATGGAACTGGAGAGCATTATGCTAAGTGAAATAAATCCTACAGAGAAAGACAGATACCATATGTTTTTACTCTTATGTGGATCCTGAGAAACTTAACAGAAGACCATGGGGGAGGGGAAGGAAAAAAAAAAGAGGGCGGGAGCTAAGCCATAGAATGCCGGAGTCCAGCTCCAGCAGGTCCAGGGGTTCCCAGAGGATGAACCGCATCGGTGAAAAAGCGAAAATAAAACAAAAATAGAATGGACACAGACAACAGCAGTGTGTTAGACTGGCCTCTTTATTGCAGCAAGCATGGCATTATATTTGTTAGCAAATTCCTTGTAGCATGCATTATCTATGTTTCTCGGCATTACCTAATTCTAAAAATGTTCCTTTGTGTGATCACCCATAAAGGAACAACATAGTTATTTTCTTGTAACATTCCCTCCTACCCTTACAAGGTCATCTAGCTCACAACACCTCAAGTGGAATGTTTTACAAGGGCGTGACTTCTAAATTGTTGCTTTGTGTGATTTGTGGCACAAGGAACAAAGTATTCACTTTGGGGTGCAGGAGGGAGCCAGGAGGGCCCTGAGAACCCAAGCCTTATGTGCTCCAACAGAGACAATGTATACCTAGCTAGGAACTAAGAAACCATTCTGTGTCTTAACCCACCCAGTCCAGTTATCATCTGGAATGCCTCCTGGAGGCCAAGTGGGCCTAGGGTTGGAGTAACTTGTATCCATAGATACATTCCTTTGTTGATGGAGTGGGGGTTTCAAACCCCTTTGTCCACCTCCTTGGCTGGGAAATATATGGGGCTATCCTTCCTTTAGATAGAGGAGTCTTTACAGGGTGTGGCAAGGGCTGGATGTAGGGCCGTATAATTTCCCTGTGGAATAATTTCTTCAAAGAAATAATTCTTTCCTCAATGGTTCTTTTCCTGGGGGGCCTGTAGTGGGCAATTTCCCAACCGACAAATCCCCAGGTACTTTCATTGGTAGGGGGGCTTCCCTGACCAATGCTAAGGCCAAATTACATAAAAGCAGGAGTACAAGAAGCTTCACTTTCGGTGGGCTGCCATGCAGTCCCGATCCGTCCACCACCCGGGCCCTGCCATCAGGCTGGTTGGATAGCTCGGCTCCCAGCAATAAAACACTCTTAAAAACTGAGAATAATCTGAGGGTTGATGGGGGTGGGAGGGAGGGGAGGGTAGGTAATCGGTATTGAGAAGGGCACTTGTTGGGATGAGCACTGGGTATTGTATGGAAACCAATTTGACAATTTCATTACACACACACACACACACACACACACACACACACACACACACACACACAGTTCTACCTAACATCTTCATCACCATGGTGGCCACAGACTTTGATTTGCCTGGGGCAGTCCTGATTCCTGTCTGCTGTGCTGGGATAATTATTAACGGGGCCCCTTTTACTCTGTTAAAATGATAATATACATGATCATTCTCCTGATAGCAGACATTTTTCCTAGTCCTATTCTCTTTGTAACCCTCATGAATGTTCTCTAAATAAGGGCACATTATGGAGGCTTTGCTGAGCCCTATAGGCAATTTGGTTCCCTTTTCCTTCCTGCCCTGACAGGTGATAAATAAATAAAACAAATAGCCTCTCAGGAGCTGTTGTCAACTTTGCTCCTATCCAGCCCCAATTTGAGGTGTTTTTTGTTCCTGTCCCCATCACTCAGGCCTTGAAAGCTGATAGATTTCTGATTTCTTCCTTGAAACGTGAGATGATAAATAAGACTGCACGCTTTACTGCAAGGGCCAAGGGAGAGAGCTATAAAAAAGGATTGTCCCATACAATGGACGTTATTTAACGGGTTTGGCCTTTTGTGTGGGGGAGAAGTAGGGTCCTCCGTATAGTATGATTTCAGGAGTTTGGGGAAATTTTCTTCCCCACAGGACTGATGGATGGATGGCTTTTAACATTTTTTGAACTAAGGACAACACATTTACTTCTGCAATAAGAGAACTGTTTGAATTATAAACAGTTCTGGGGGGCGGATTTCAGTGACATCCAGACTGAGCCTTTGCCCACAGCTACCTAGGTCCCATAAATAGAAATAGAGTGCTGGTACCTGGGAAGGTAACAGTTCCTCTGTGCTCTGAGCTAGTTAGGGACACATCTGAAATATTGTGACCAATGCTAGGTGTCTCGTAAGTTCTAAAAATGCCCCACACCAATGTGTTACTGTTTACAGTGTCATCTCTTTATTACAGTGTGCTTGTTTTAGTTTTTTAGTTTTACTACTCAGGATGCTTCTCTCTCATCACCCCATGGATCTCAGCACACCAAGGACGAGGGAGTTCTGAGAAAGCTGTGTGTGCGTGTGTGTGTTGGAGCTGTAAGTGTTAGGGTAAGGATGAGCATGTTAGTTTGAATATTGAAACACTGTCAGAGGGTTGCCTCCAGTAAGCTCTGGTGACAGCATTGGGTGGTCTGGAGCAACACAAAATAGTGCCCAAATGCAGCACGCAGAGTCTCCTATAACCTTGCTGAGTTTTGCGTCTACCCATTTCTCTCTGCATTGCCTCAACCCTAATAATAAATTGATTGAGCATTTTACATGTAATATTTAGTTCTCATAAAAACCTTAGAAGGGGAAGTCAGTCCACATGTTATAAATGATAAAAGTGAAGCTTTGACAGGTTAAATAACTTGCTCAAGATCATACAGTTAATATGTGGGAAAGCCAGGAGTCAAACCCACACTTTTTTTCTGCCTTGTGTTATTTTTTTTCTGTTAACTTCTTATTTTCACCTAATTTCAGACTGAAGAAAAATTTGAGGAAAAAAAAAGGGCTAGAAGCCCTCCACGCAGATTTTCCAACTGCTAACATGTTGACATATTTGCTTCATCATTTTTGTTGCCTCTCTGTGTTACAGACATGCTGTCTTTCTACTCTGAAATACCACAGTTTATTTCCTAAAAATATGGAATTTGTTTACACACCCCTAGTACAGTCACTAAAACCAGGATGTTAACATCGTTAGAATAATATTATCTATATTACCTATAGACCTTAGTCAGAATTTACTTTTTGTCCCAATTATGTATCACATTCACTTCTATGTTTCTTGAGTATTCTTTAATTTGAATCAGTTATGCATAAAAAGTTATTTTATGACATTAACTTTTTTAATGTTTATTTTTGACAGAGTACAAATGGGGGCAGAAAGAGAGGGGGATGAGGATATGAAGCAGGTTCTATGCTGACAGCAGGGAGTCCAATGCCGGCCTTGAACTCACGAACCGTGAGATCCTACCCTGAGCCAAAGTCAGATGCTCAACTGACTGAACCACCCAGGTACCCCTCATGACATGAACTTTTAAGTAAAACAAAAAATATACTTAAAAACTTCATACAGGTCAGTTATTTTACAGAATGCCTTCCAATCCGGGTTCGTTTGGTGTTTTCCCATACCTAGATTCAGGTTATGCATTTTGGGCAGGAGTACTATAGAAGCCAGAATGTGTTCTTAGTGCATTATATCAGGAAGTACATCATCTGGATCTATCCCAGGATTGCTAAGGTTAACTTTAGGATGGTGTCTTCTAAGTGATTCCACTGTAAAGTTACTATTTTGCCTTTATTTTAAAGTTTATTTTGAGAGCCATCAGAGAGAATCCCAAGGAGGCTCCACACTCTCTGTGCAGAGCCTCATGTGGAGCTTGAACTCACAAACTGTGAGATCATGACCTAAGCCAAATTTGAGTCGGATGCTTAATGTACTGAGCCACCCAAGTGGCCCATTAGTTTTGCCTTTATAACCAGTAAGTGTCTTGTCAGAAGATACTTTTTTTTTTAACATTTATTTATTTTTGAGAGACAGAGCATGAGCAGAGGAGGGGGAGAGAGAGAGAGAGAGAGAGAGAGAGAGAGAGAGAGAGAATGAATGAATGAATGAATGAATGAATGAATATCCCAAGCCGGGGGTCCAGGCTCTGAGCTATTTGTTAGCACAGAGCCTGATGCAGGGCTCGAGCTCCCTAACCACGAGACCATGACCTGAGCCGACGTTGGATGCTCAACCGACTGAGCCACCCACGTGCCCCATCAGAAGATACTTTGAGGCTATAAAAAGTCCGGGTACTCTGATATTTCAAACCCTAGTAGGTGAAATGACCAGCACTCACTGATGATTCTTGCCTGAATCAGTTATAGTTAAGGTGATTACAAAATGTTACTTACCTAATTCTAAGATTCTTTCTGCATTTATTAGTCATTCTGTAAAGAAGAAACTTCTTTCTCTGTCTTTCCTTTCTTAATAATAAAATTGGACTTAGGGATTCTTATTTAAGAAGTTATAATCCATTTCTCCAGCCACAGCTCTGGAATCCACCATTCCCTAAAGAGCCCTTGTTCTTCCTAGTGGAGAATGCATTTGAAAGCTGAATTGGGGCATTAGGTTTGTAGAGTCTGGACTTGAAACAACGGTGATCAGTGTCACCAAAACATTTCTTGTCCCTCTTCTGGATTCTGTGACAGCACACTGATGAAGTCCTTGGATCCACCTGACTTCAATTTGTCTTCCACACTGTAACATAAATAGTTGGTTGATTTGGGTTTATTGTTTTTGTTTTTAATGTTGTCATGATCTTGTAAACCATGTCCTTCTAAGGCCTCTTTATGGTATGCTTTTGCAATAGAAAGTGAAAATCCTTAATCTACTTCTTGAAGCCTCTCTAGCCGCTTCTCACTCTGCTCTCTTCCTTACTGTCCATCCTCCAGGATCCTTTGTCTTGTAATAGCCTAAAAGTCCATTGTCCTCTTCGTCCAGAGCTTGCCTGTGCTCACCCGTCTATCTGAAATGCTCTCAGCCCCAAGCCTCTGACCTGTCTCCATCCTCAGATCTGTGCTCAATTGTCAGTTCTTGTGCCTTCAGTCTAGAGCAGTCTCTCATCAGGCCCTATTTCTTTATCTCCGTTTGTAGGTATGCACTCAATACTGTGATGCTTTGATTGAAGTCTCTTCCCTGCTCTTCACTGCAAACTCCATTGTTACTGTTGCATCCCTAAAAACCAGGACAAAGTCTGGCACATAGTAAGAGTTCCATATAAGTTTTGTGAAGAAAGTACGTACTCCCTACATGGAGACTTGGGTTGATTTAAATACTTTTGCATTGGCGATGCTCAGGTTTATTTTCTTTTTAGTTTTTGTAATCATCTTGAAATGATCATATAATGGTTATGATGAGTAGTTGCAGAAATATACTAAAATGTAATATTTTTATCAATACAAAGGTGAAATGTATTATTCTGTGTTTTCAATAATAAGGCAAAAGTAATTTGGCTTAATCAGGCTTTTGACTTGAAAGAGATGGATATTGTAACAGATCTTTGCGGAAACAATTAGTGGTTCTAAGATGAGTTTTACAATGGAAATAATTGGTCTTTTTTTAACATATAGTGGAGGATATTACTTTTGTTACCATTGATGTTGAATTCTCAGAATGATTGTTAGAAAGATCCTAGTATTTTGAGTCAATAGCAGTTAACAGTATAACTAATAGTACAATACTGTATTAATATAATAGTATATTCAATTATACTGTTGATAGTATTATATTAATATTAATTAGTTATTAATAGTATATATCATGAATTAGTAGTATAATAATAGTTACAGTATTAATGGTATATTCCCAATGGTATAATTTTCTAAGCAACATCCGTGTCCAAAAATCATTGTGATGTTTCTAGCTAATTTTTCCCATGATAAAAATCAGGCTATATTTATCCTCTCAGACTTGTTTGTTCATTCTACTACCTTGTTCAATCTGCTACCTTGCCCAGAGATTATGCCAAACAATTGTTACCTATTCAGTTTTACCTTAAAATTGATAGGGAGGGTAGTTTGTTTGTACTATACCTAAAAAGCCTTTTTCCTTTTTTAAAATCTTATTCTGGCACTATCTCTAAGGTTTTTTAATTTTCTTCCAGACTAATTTTTAATAGACTAGCAATCCACACATGAGATATAAAAACTCATATAAAAGGTGATTAAAATATAATGGAACATTATTCATTTTCACAAGTATCCTGAATTCCCATGGCAAATTACCACATTTTGCAGTTTTAAAATAGGGCAATGGAGATGCAGTGAGTAAAGAAAAATTTGCATTGGTGATAAAAGTTATACATATGCATAATACCCATAAGAAAGACAATTACTGCAGCCTTACTCATTGGCCAGTGGGCATTTGTCTGATATGTACTTAGGTTCTGTAAAAAGCCTGGCTCATTAGCCAAATGCTATCTGATGAAGACACTTTAAGGATTAGGAATGTGTTGGGGCATTCGTTGTCAGGCATCCTAACCAAGGTCTTTGTCTTTAAGAGTGTTGGAGTTACTTTCCCTAAATTGGAACTTGGGCCTTCAAAGGAAGCTCCAAAGCAAAGACAGGAAGGGAATGTGGATTCTATTCAGTTGCTGTGTTGAGAATGACTGTTACCTTGAGACAGTTTTTAAAAATTGTGGTGTAACAGTTTGTGGTATGCTTAGTAAAGTATATAAAGTACATGAATATTATGGGTAAAGCTCAATGAATTTTTATACCTATGCACTAGGTAATCAGAAGATAAGGCACAAGACTCTTGTATGGTTCTTTCCAGTTGGCAACCTTCTCACCCCTCCCCACTGCTGCCCCGTATCCACTACCCTGGCTTCTTTCATATACTGGTATCATACATGATATATTTTTTTTGTCTAGATTCTTTTATTCAGCATCAGTGTTAAATGTATCTGTTCTTTTTAGCATATAATGTTGCATTCTATGAAAATAATACCATTTGTAGGTCATTTTCTCATCAATGTTTGGATTACATCCTGGTTTTGGTTATTTTAAATAAAGCTATTATGAATGTTTTATATGTCTTTTGGTGGCCAAATGAATTCATTTCTCTTGGGTATATATCTAGGAGTGGAATTTCTATGCCAAAGGGTAAGTCAACGTTAAATAGATACTGACATAGTCTTCCAACTTAGTTATTTCCTTATACACTATTGTAGGAAATCTGTGAGAGTTCCAGTTACTTCAGGTTTTGTTGACATTTGGTCTTGGCCATCATCTTACTTGTAGCTATTTGCGTATGTAACATATTTTTGTGAGTAACTTTTTTAGATTTTCACATGGTCTGTGACTCTAGCATTTTTACCCTCACATACAGCATTTTTTTTTTTTTTTTGCTATCTTCATATCTTAGTCCTGGCCGCCCTCCTTGATGTCACTTTTTCCAGTGTGCTCCAGTATGTTTGTTTGGAACTGTGTTCTGCCTGTACCACCCTGGTTTTATTTTTATTACTCTTTTTCTAGGCACTGAAAGCTTTTAGTCAGTCATATATACCTCAAAAATAAGGTAGGACAACTAAAATGTATAATAAACATTATTACTGCTCACTTCTATAATTAAAAGGCTATGTATATATGTGTGTGTATGTATGTATAACTGTGATTTTACTATGTATTATATTTTTTTCTTCAGGCTTACATATTAAGAAATACATAGTAAAAGTACATAGAGTAAAAAAAAAAGTGCTACTTTATGCCAGTACCACCTGCTCTAAACATTGCCAATTTAAGATCACTGGAAAGAGTCGTATTGATATTTATACAAATCCAAGTAGTCATGTTGATATTTATACAGATCTAAGTAGCCCTTAAGTGATGGTTAGGCTTTGTGTCACTGATCCAAAAGCTCATTCCAATGAAAGGAGGTGGGGCTACTTAGGTATTTTGAGTTACAGTAGCCAAACTAGGAAAAAAAAAAAAAAAGAAATGGGAGTGAAGACTAGGTTAAGTAGGACATATAGGTAGTGGAAATAGCATCAGTTACAGCTCATGGGGGATCAAGAATCTGAACCAGATTCACACATTTTCGTCAAACTTTATTGTTGGGCATTGTCTTTGTGTCCACATTTGTTTTATGTCTCAATAAGGAGAGCATATTGAACATGATTGACTTTGTCTCTGCAGATGCGAGGGATCTTAGAGCCTTGGTGACATCTTAATGACTATGAATTCTCAGTGTTCTGTACTAAAGATAGACACGGAAAAATGAAGAGTTCACACTGAATTTATAATGACGAGGATTTTCACTGGATTTTTGAAGTAAAATTGCTCCATTTGGTTTTCTTGCCTTCTGCTTCTTTCTCTTAATCCACTGAATTGAAGAAAATACTATTTGTGAGCTCTGATTAGTTCAGTTCCAGTTAATTGAAGCTTTATCATCATTTGCTAATGAATGTAGTTGCTCATGGTGGGAGACAGCTTAGAAATAAGATGAAAATCATAAAATCAAACAAGAATACATAAAATCCATATTTTGTCATGACTTAGTAACATCTACTTTATTAGGTAAAAGCAATAAGTTCTGAACTTATCCCAGGACTAAAAGAACTGGCTTAACCAAGGTGGTATGTTGAGAAAAAGATTGTAAGTCCAAAGGTCAGAGTCCAAATTCCAGATTATGACACTGGGTATGACATTAACTTTTCTTGTGAACCAATTTCTTCTGCCTAAAAATGGAAAAAAGTAGTAATACTTAAAAGTTATGATGATAAAATTAGAAGATGCACTTAAGAGTTGTGTGAAGCATGCAAACTCAGGACAACAAGGGGTGTCATTATGTGGGATATCAAATGGAAAGAAACATGGAGTGCATGAGGGGGTGGGGTGGAATGGGATGTGGGTGTACTGTCCTTACTGTGCTCCTTTGAATGATCATATGTATAGATAGGAGATGATGTGTGATTCAGTAATTAGTGAGTTACTCAAAGTCTCCTTGAACTGTTTGATGGGAAGCAGCTGGGCTCACCTTCCCAATTTCCATCCTATTGCTTTGGGTATAATAAACTGAAGCTCACCTGTTTAGGGGTTATATCTGATGAGGGAAACATTATCTTTAAGTTATCTGATTAAGCATAATTCAAGTGAGAAAAACTGTCCATCAGTGACTTGTTCTAAGGGCTGAGGGAAGCCCTGGTTTTGCTTATAGCCCAAAACAGGGGAAGATTGGAACAGTGCAGATTTCTAAGAGAGGAGGAAAGAGGATTTTGTGCATTGTAAAAGAATACTGGCCTGCAAATCCGGAACTGTGGATTTAAGCAACAAGGAAGTAGGTGACCTTGGCAAAGTGCCTACTCTTCTTTTGAATTCATTCCTATGTGTAAAATGGGTGGGTGGTCCTCACATTCTTCATCTTTGTCGACTCTCCGACTCTCCCCATACTTAGTGCCCTTAGGATGTCTTCTTGTCCTCTACTAAATTTACCAGGAAAGAATTTAAAGCTGTGAGCCCTAAGGTACAAATAACCAATAGGGTTTCCATTATAAAGGGGATGGGAGTTTTAAGCTAAGGGAATGAAGCTGTAGACTTCCAGGCATTAATGAAAAGGTAGGGAAGCTATTTGGGAAGCAAAAAGGAACTTTCTGGTAGCCTACAATCATAACTTGGCAGTAACTGTGCTTCTTATGCTGTCATCTGGCACAAGTGGAAAGATAAATACGGAAAAAGCAATGGGCCTGGGTAGTTCATCACAGTATGCAGGTCCTCTATGGATGCCAAAAGAGGCAGATGAACACCGTGGGAAAAGGACTTCCCTCCCTGCCCTGCTTGTCCTGAGTGTGTCTCTGTGGGTTCCAGGATACTTTATTTAGGCTAAACATCCCACTCTGTAATTCAACAGATCTATGCAATTCTACAAGAAAAGAGGCTTGCCTGAGTGCATTTAGTCTCTGGACCACTTAGAAGCTTACTAGAAATGCAGAGTCTCTGACTCGCTGAATCAGAATCTGCATTTTAACAAGATCCCTAGGTGATTTGTGTGCCCATGAAAGTTTGAGAAGTGCTGAATTCATACATCGAGACATTTATTCCCCAGTAATTAGAATCCCTGGTGAGTGTCACCAAAGGCCCCTTTCCCTAATTTAAGTGGTTCTTCTTGCAATGCTGTTTTCGTCCTCTGGCTACTAATACACAGTCATCAGATCCCCCAGGCCCACTCTGAATCGCTGTGGAGCTCGGCTATACATATTTAGTTCTTTTAATGTTTGCTCATAAATCAAGTCCTGCATCCCCTTAATCAATCCAGCAACTCTCCACTGAATTTGCAGCAATTTGTCAACATCTTTCTATATCTGAGAAGCTCTAGGCCTGAATGTAATTTTCTATGAGGGGACACAGGTATTATTTACAGGATTTAAAAGTCCTTTAAGATATGTGATCAAGGCTAATAATCAAACAAAGTTGAAGGCAGTGTATGTGCAAAGACTCAACAATCAGATGGAAACCCACTTGATAGTAGCATCATTATGATGGTTGTCATCATCATAAATTACAATTAAAAAGATAGCCCTTAAACACGGACCATGTAGCCTAAGTGCCAAGGATACAAAGAGGTATAAGATATGACCACATGCCTTGGGAAAGTGCATACGTGTATATACCATGTGCAAAATAAGTGGTTGAAACCCAGTAGAGGGAGAAGGGTTACTAGAGATCAGGGATCTTAGGAAACATTTCAGAGAGGCCTTAAGAACATGTAAAGATGTAGACTAATGCAGAAAAGCAGAAAGGACGTTCTGGGAAGATAAAAGTATGATCCTAAACAAAATGTTGACTCTCTTCTTCATAGAATCTCTACCTCCCATATTCTGAGACCAAACGTTTTTCTCTGTACGTTTTCTGTACCCACCAAATATTCTTCAGGAATAGGCATTACTTTAAAAAAATAAGTGATGCCTTATGAAGCAGAGAAAAATACATAATTTTTTTTATTTTTTATGTGAAATTTATTGTCAAATTGGTTTCCATACAACACCCAGTGCTCATCCCAACAGGTGCCCTCCTGAATGCCCATCACCTACTTTCCCCTCCTTCCCACCCCTATCAACCCTCAGTTTATCCTAAGTTTTTAAGAGTTTCTTATAGTTTGGCTCCCTCCCTCTCTTTTATTTTCTTTTCATCCTTCCCCTCCCCCATGGTCTTAAGTTTCTCAGGATCCACATAAGAGTGAAAACATATGGTATCTGTCATTCTCTGTGTGACTTATTTCACTTAGCATCACACTCTCCAATTCCATCCATGTTGCTACAAAAGGCCATAATTCATTCTTTCTCATTGTCAAGTAGTATTCCATTGTGTATATAAACCACAGTTTCTTTATCATTCATCAGTTGATGGTCATTTAGGCTCTTTCCATAATTTGGCTATTGTTGAGAGTGCTGCTATAAACATTGGAGTACAAGTGCCTGTATGCCTCAGCACTCCTGTATCCATTGGGTAAATTCCTAGCAGAGCTATTGCTGGGTCATAGGGTAGTCTATTTTTAATGTTTTGAGGAACCTCCACACTGTTTTCCAGAGTGGCTGCACCAATTTGCATTCCCACTAACAGTGCAAGAGGGTTCCTGTTTCTCCACATCCTCTCCAGCATCTAGTCTCCTGATTTGTTCATTTTAGCCACTCTGACTGGTGTGAGGTGATATCTGAGTGTGGTTTTGATTTGTATTTCCCTGATGAGGAGTGACATTGAGCATCTTTTCATGTGTCTGTTGGCCATCTGGATGTCTTCTTTAGAGAAGTGTCTATTCATGTTTTCTGCCCATTTCTTCACTGGATTATTTGTTTTCCAGGTGTGGAGCTTGGTGAGTTCTTTATAGATTTTGGATACTAGCCCTTGTCTGATATGTCATTTGCAAATATCTTTTCTCATTCTGTCAGTTGCCTTTCAGTGTTGTTGATTGTTTGCTTTGCAGTGCAGAAGCTTTTTATCTTCATGAGGTCCCAATAGTTCATTTTTGCTTTTAATTCCCTTGCTTTTGGAGATGTGTCAAGTAAGAAATTGCTATGGCTGAGGTCAGAGAGGTTTTTTCCTGCTTTCTCTTCTAGGGTTTTGATGGTTTCCTGTCTCACATTCAGGTCCTTTATCCATTTTGAGTTTATTTTTATGAATGGTGTGAGAAAGTGGTGTAGTTTCCTCCTTCTGCATGTTTCTGTCCAGTTCTCCCAGCAACAGTTGTTGAAGAGACTGTCTTTTCTCCATTGGATATTCTTTCTTGCTTTGTCAAAGATTAGTTGGCCATACTTTTGTGGGTCCAGTTCTGGAGTCTCTATTCTATTCCATTGGTCTATGGGTCTGTTTTTGTGCCAATACCATGCTGTCTTGATGATTACAGCTTTGTAGTGGAGGCTAAAGTCTCGGATTGTGATGCCTCCTGTTTTGGTCTTCTTCAAAATTACTTTGGCTATTCAGGGTCTTTAGTGGTTCCATACAAATTTTAGAATTGCTTGCTTTAGCTTCGAGAAGAATGCTGGTGCAATTTTGATTGGGAATGCATTGAATGTGTAGATAGCTTTGGGTAGTATTGACATTTTAACAATATTTATTCTTCCAATCCATGAGCATGGAATGTTTTTCCATTTCTTTGTATCTTCTTCAATTTCCTTCATAAGCTTTCATTAGTTTTCAGCATACAGATCTTTTACATCTTTGGTTAGCTTTATTCCTAGGTATTTTATGATTCTTGGTACAGTTGTGAATGGTATCAGTTTCTTTATTTGTCTTTCTGTTGCTTCATTATTAGTGTATAAGAATGCAGCTGATTTCTGTACATTAATTTTGTATCCTGCAACTTTGCTGAATTCATGTATCAGTTGTAGCAGACTTTTGGTGGAGTCTGTCGGGTTTT
This sequence comes from Prionailurus bengalensis, assembly GCF_016509475.1. NCBI lineage: Eukaryota > Metazoa > Chordata > Mammalia > Carnivora > Felidae > Prionailurus > Prionailurus bengalensis. The sequence goes on from NC_057356.1 coordinate 62,998,518, forward strand.
CCACGTATAATACCATGTCATCTGCAGAAAGTAAAAGCTTGACTTCGTCTTTGCCAATTTTGATGCCTTTGATTTCCTTTCCTTGTCTGATTGCTGATTCTGGAACTTCCAAAACTATGTTAAACAACAGCGGTGAGAGTGGATATCCCTGTCGTGTTCCTGATCTCAGGGAGAAAGCTCTCAGTTTTTTGCCATTGACGATGATATTAGCTGTGGGCTTTTCATAAATGGCTTTTATGGTGTTTAAGTATGTTCCTTCTAATCCGACTTTCTCGAGGGTTTTTATTAAGAAAGGATGGTGAATTTTGTCAAATGCTTTTTCTGCATCGATTGACAGGATCATAGGGTTCTTATCTTTTCTTTTATTAATGTGATGTATCACATTGATTGATTTGCGAATGTTGAACCAGCCCTGCATCCCAGGAATGAATCCCACTTGATCATGTTGAATAATTCTTTTTATATGCTGTTGCATTTGATTTGCTAGTATCTTGTTGAGAATTTTTGCATCCATATTCATCAGGGATATTGGCTTGTAGTTCTCTTTTTTTTCCTGGGTCTCTCTCTGGTTCGGGAATCAAAGTACTGCTGGCTTCATAGAATGAGTCTGGAAGTTTTCCTTCCCTTTCTATTTTTGGAACAGCTTGAGAAGGATAGGTATTTATCTCTGTTTTAAATGTCTGATAGATTTCCCCTGGGAAGCCATCTGGTCCTAGACTGTTATTTGTTGGTGGATTTTTGATAACTTATTCAATTTCTTCACTGGTTATGGGTCTGTTCAAGTTTTCTATTTCTTCCTATCTGAGTTTTGGAAGTGTGTGGGTGCTTAGGAATTTGTCCATTTCTTCCAGGTTGTCTGTTGGTTGGCATATAATTTTTCATAGTATTCCCTGATAATTACTTGTATCTATGAGGGATTGGTTGTAATCATTCCATTTTCATTCACGATTTTATCTATTTGGGTCATCTCCCTTTTCTTTTTGAGAAGCCTGGCTAGAGGTTTATCAATTTTGTTTATTTTTTCAAAAAACCAACTCTTGGTTTCGTTGATCTGCTCTACAGTTTTTTTAGATTCTATATTGTTTATTTCTGCTCTGATCTTTATTATTTCTCTTCTTCTGCTGGGTTTGGGGTGTCTTTGCTGTTCTGCTTCTATTTCCTTTAGGTGTGCTGTTAGATTTTGTATTTGGGATTTTTCTTGTTTCTTGAGATAGGCCTGGATTGCAATGTATTTTCCTCTCAGGACTGCTTTCGCTGCATCCCAAAGCATGTGGATTGTTGTATTTTCATTTTCATTTGTTTCCATATATTTTTAAATTTCTTCTCTAATTGCCTGGTTGACCCATTCATTCGTTAGTAGGGTGTTCTTTAACCTCCATGCTTTTGGAGGTTTTCCAGACTTTTTCCTATGGTTGATTTCAAGTTTCATAGCATTGTGGTCTGAAAGTGTGCATGGTATAATCTCAATTCTTGTATACTTAAGAAGGGCTGTTTTGTGACCCAGCATGTAATCTATCTTGGAGAATGTTCCATGGGCACTCAAGAAGAAAGTATATTCTGTTGCTTGGGGATGCAGAGTTCTAAAATATAGCTGTCAAGTCCATCTGATCCAATGTATCATTCAGGGCCCTTGTTTCTTTATTGATCCTGTGTCCAGATGATGTATCCATTGTTGTAAGTGGGGTATTAAAGTCCCCTGTAATTACCACATTCTTATCAATAAGGTTGCTTGTGTTTGTGATTGTCTTACATATTTGGGGGCTCCCGTATTCTGTGCATAGACATTTATAATTGTTAGCTCTTCTTGATGGATATATCCTGTAATTATTATATAATACCCTTCTTCATCTCTTGTTACAGCCTTTAATTTAAAGTCTAGTTTGTCTGATACAAGTATGGCTACTCTAGCTCTCTTTTGACTTCCAGTAGCGTGATAGATAGTTCTCCATCCCCTCACTTTCAATCTGAAGGTGTCCTCAGGTCTAAAATGAGTCCCTTGTAGACAACAAATGGATGGGTCTTGTTTTTTTTTTTATCCATTCTGATACCCTATGTCTTTTGGTTGGCGCATTTAGTCCATTTACATTCAGTGTTATTATAGAAAGATACGGGTTTAGAGTCATTGTGATGTCTGTAAGTTTCATGCTTGTAGTGATGTCTCTGGTACTTTGTGGTCCTTGCAACATTTCACTCAGAGAATCCCCCTTAGGATCTCTTGTAGGGCTGGTTTAGTGGTGAAGGGCTGGTTTAGTGGTGATGAATTCCTTCAGTTTTTGTTTGTTTTGGAAACCTTTATCTCTCTATTCTGAATGACAGACTTGCTGGATAAAGGATTCTCAGCTGCATATTTTTTCTGTTCATCACATTGAAGATTCCTGCCATTCCTTTCTGGCCTGTCAAGTTACAGTAGGTAGGTCCGCCACTAGTCTTATGGATCTCCCTTGTAAGGTAGAGCCTGTTTATCCCTAGCTCCTTTAAGAATTTTCTCTTTATCCTTTTATTTTGCCACTTTCATTATGATATGTTGTGCAGAAGATTGATTCAAGTTATGTCTGAAGGGAGTTCTCTGTGTCTCTTGGATTTCAATGCCTTTTTCCTTCCCCAGATCAGAGAAGTTCTTAGCTATGATTTGTTCAAGTACACCTTCAGCCCCTTTCTCTTCCTCTTCTGGAATTCCTATGATACAGATATTGTTCTGTTTTATTGCAACACTTAGTTCTCTAATTCTCCCCTCATACTCCTGGGTTTTTTTTTTTATCTCTCTTTTTCTCAGCTTCCTCTTTTTCCATAATTTTATCTTCTAATTCACTTATTCTCTCCTCTGCCTCTTCAATCCGTGCTATGGCCACCTCCATTTTATTTTGCACCTCATTTATAGCCTTTTTTAGCTCCTCATGACTGTTTCTTAGTCCCTTGATCTCTGCAGCAATAGTCCTCTATGCTTTTTTGAAACCTAGCGATTAATTTTATGACTATTATTCTAAATTCTTGTTCCGTTATATTGCTTAAATAGTTTTTGATCAAATTATTAGCTGTCGCTACTTCCTGGAGTTCCTTTTGAGGATAATTGTTCCGTTTTGTCATTTTGAGTAGTCCCTATGGTAGCTCCAAACTGCAGGGCACTTCCCCTGTGCTGTCCAGAGTAACTTGTGTTGGTGGGTGGGGCCGCAGTCAGACCCAATGTCTGCCCCCAACCCACCACTGGGGCCACAGTCAGACTGGTGTGTACGTTATCTTCCCCTCTCCCAGGGGCAAAACTCACTGTGGAGTGGTGTGGTCCCTATCTGGGCTACTTGCACACTGCCAGGCTTGTGGTGCTGCTTCGATGGTATCTGGCCAAGGGCATATTAGCTGGGGTGGATCTGCAAGGTGCACAGGGGTGGGAGGGGCAGGCTTAGCTAGCTTTGCCGATGGTGGTCCCCTGCAAGAGGGTCCCTGCAGCACCGGGAGGGAGGCAGACCTGTCGGAGGGATGGATCCACAGAAGCACAGTGTTAGGTATTTGTGCGTTGCAAGCAAGTTTGGTGACAGGAACTGGTTCCCTTTCAAACTTTGCCTGGGGGATGGGAGAGGGAGATGGTGCTTGCCAGCGCCTTTGTTCCCCTGCCAAGCTAAGCTCTGTCTTTCGGGGTTCAACAACTCTCCCTCCCAGTGTCCTATTGCCCTCCCTGCTCTCCAAGTACAGAGCTGTTGACTTTTAACATTCCAGATGTTAAGTCCCGCTGGCTATCAGAACTCACTCCATCTAGCCCCTCCACTTTTGCGAGCCAGACTTTGGGGGCTCTTCCTTGCCTGGTGGGCTGCCCCTCCACCGCCCCGGCTCCCTCCTGCCAGTCCGTGTAGCGCGCACTGCCTCTCTGCCCTTCCTACCCTCTTCCGTGGGCCTCTTGTCTACGCTTGGCTCTGGAGAGTCCGTTCTGGTAGTCTTCTGGCCGTTTTCTGGGTTATTTAGGCAGATGTGGGTGGAATCTAAGTGATCAGCAGGACGAGGTGAGCCCATCATCCACCTACACCACCATCTTCACAGGTCTCCATAATTTGTTTCTTTAAATCATACCGTCTCATTCATCCAAAAGAAGAATTTTGAAAAACAATGTGTATAGAGGAAATAACAAGGTCTCCTTAGCTGCCCTTCTCTCCCCTTCAGTTGGCTGTAGGAAAGGAGGGGGAAGCACAAATGGCCTCCAACAACATTTTGTAGCAAGTAAGACTCAGGTGACCTGAGTCCTACAGCTGGTCCTGCTGTGACCAAGTTGTAGAACATTGGGTGTCACTCTCTCATCTGGCAAATGGTTATTATGATCAACCTGTACTTTATAAGGGCCTTTATTGGATAATCAGATCTTCATATGGGACTTAAAATATCCTGATTTCCAATTTAAAATGGTAATATCTTGTTTTCAAATGACCATATAATTTATTGTTCAACTCCAAACCTTTGAGGATGGAAAGGGGCCTCTGTTAATATTGACAACAGAACACTGGTATCATCTAGGGCTGTCCCACCCCCTCAAGCTGTTTGGTCAATGCAGGTAGTGCAGACCAGAGTATTGCTAGAACTTGGGGGAAAGAGAAGGAATTCTTTGTCTCTAGAGGAAAAGATTGCTTGTCTTTGTGAGATGGAGAATTTTATTCTCCAGTTGAGGCCATTCTGTATGGAAGCCATGTCTATATGAAGGACACCTTAGTGTGTGCAGTGAGAGGTGGGGATTTGCTGCATATAGCGATTTTTCCATCTCTCTCTCTCTCTCTCTCTCTCTCTCTCTCTCTCTCTCACCTCTGCTCTCACAGATTGAGTTAGAACTGCTCTCAAGGCCACAGAATAGATGGATGCATATTCTAATTCCTAATGCCTGCAGGGCAATAACTCAGGCCGATTCCTTCAGCTACAATAACAAGGTTTATTTTATTGCAGTTTGAAGGCTGTTTGGGGCCTTAGTAGGAGAGCTTGTCCCTTGGCTCAAATAGGCTAAACATCTGCTAAGTTCTCCCCCAACTTTCTCTTAAACTTTTCTTTATTATTATTGCCCTCAGGAAGCCACTAAGCAGGAGTTGGTGGGAGGAAGAATGGAAGTGACATTTGTATCATTATTCAGCACATTGAGGCAGCTTATTATCTGGGAACTCATTCCTCTCCACCCCACCCCCTAGGAACTTAATATGCAATAATGTTAACACATTAAGCACATAATGTGAGGCTGCATTAATTAATAGTGTTCTGATCTCCTGCAAACTGTAGTCCAACTGTGCTTCTTTTACTGAGCCCAAATGTGGAGGTAGAGGACATGGTGGTCCAGAGGGTGACTAGGCATATGAGATGCCTAAAAACAACCTCAGTCAGTGTGATGAAGAGGAGATATGAGGAAGTTATTTTCTAGAATTGGGAAGCCTGCCACAGGAAAAAGGAGTGCCTTTGTATTATTGACGATCCAGAAGACAGAATGAAAGCAACATAAAACATAGCTTCCTGACAAGTAGACCTGAGGCCAGCGTATACATATGTAAGGTATTTTAGAAGATGCTGGTTATTGGAGGTGCAGGAGCTTTGCCCTGGGAGAGTGTAGATATGTAAGGAATCTAAACATAGGATCTGTAAATTATGGAGGGACCCAAAGTTACCTGGTTCTCAGCTGGAAACACATTTGAACTATAGCAATTCCTTGTTCCAACTGTTAGGTTACTTTTATCTACATATGTACTCTCAGCCCTGTAGAGTAGTAGTTCATCTTATATACTCAACAGTGATCTCTTTCAAATGTCAAGAACATTTATTTTCATTATAATGGTATTGAATGTTATTGGTTGCCTCCCAAACATCCATTTGCTTCTTCCTGACAGAGATCTAATTTTCCTCAGGTTCTGTCTCTTCTTTATGCAGTTGTGTTGTTCAAGAAAAGCAAAGTCTACCCTCAGTTTCAAAGATGAGGTCCAGTTAAACTGATCATGTGGATCTCTTCTCAGCCATTGGTGTAGGAATATGCATGTGACTCAAGTCTGTCCTGTGAGACTGAAGGAGAAAAAGGTTGGAAGCCTTTGCTAAGATTCTTACTCCTAGGAGAAAGGAGGAGAGTTTGTTTCTCCTCCTTTCTCAGAAAGCAAATGAGGAAGCTTGGCCTCAGTGACGGCTGGCAGCCATCATAAGGTCATGAAAAAATCCAGCCTGAAGAGCATCCATAGAGACAGGATATGAAGCAGGCATATGAATTGGACCAAGTCAGAAGGACACCTACCTGTGAACTTCCAGGAAGCCAATAAAACTCCTCTTTAAGATAGTTTCGGTGGATTTGCTTATATCTAAAAGCATTCTGATAACCTAATCCTGAAGGAGTTGACTGGGAACTTCATTCACTACCTGTTCTACTTTTATAGTGGATTAATTTTATATTGACAAAAAAGTTAACAAAGTAGTAGAGTTCTCAAAATCCTTACCCATGTTTCCATAATGTTAACATTTTACATAATGGTAGTACAGTTATCAAAATCAGGATATTAGCTGTGATATGCTATTAATAAATATAGACCTTAATTAAATTCCATCACTTGTTTCACTATTTTTCTGTTGTAGGATCTTACCTAAATCCCACATTGCATTTTGTTACAGTTTCTCTGTCGTTTCTTCTAATCTGTAGTAGGACCTTATTCCTTTTTTTGTCTTTCAATATCTTTGTATTTTGGGAAAGTGCTGATTAGTTATTTTTCATCATCACTGGTTACAGTTCTTCAGCTCTGATTTTCAAACGGAAGAGTTTTGCCAGTTTTGGTGTACTCACAAATGTAAGTTATTCAGTGTTTTTGGCTTCTTTGGTAGTCGCCTGTCCTGAAAACATTGTCCCTTAAAAGAGAGTGTCAATCAACATTAGTACAAGAGTTCACTTAGGAATACTTTCTAGTTTTATAAACAAAAAGAATGTTGTCTTAATTATTTCTTTTGTCTTATTTTCAACAGTCTTTTGAAATTTTCAGCATTTTTTTGGAGTTGAGGCCATAAAAGTCACATTGTGCAAATACACATAAGATACTATGAGCAAGAAATTGTACTTCTTGTAAAATACTTTGATGGCATGATATAGTGCCTGCTCTCAAGAGAAAGGTAACATTGAGATACATCTTTAGAGGACAGTAAACAGTGGTCCATACATCTTTTAATAGTTGTAGCCAAATGTCTACAGTCTTATTTTAACCAGCATGTGATCTATCTGGGGCAGTTGCTTAGGGAATTAAATGGGAGTCCTGGAGGGGGGAAGTATGTTCTTAATTCTAGAAAAATGCATAAGAAAGAACAAGTATCTCTTATATCACCAGAACCAAGGGAGATTTGCCTATCATAGAAGATTTAAGCAGATGAAAATTTTTCCATGTAAATGATCCAAATCTAGCAATTTTGGTGTCTGGTGACTGAGCTCTCAGACTTTCCTTAAGACTATTTGCTAGAATAGTCATCCCCAAACCATTGAAATAAATGTGGAATCAACATTATTATAGTTTTGTAAAGGCCAGGTATTAGTGAAATATACCTTACAATAATGATGAGCATTCTAATAAAAGTGAACATGCTATTTTCCTAGAAACAGTTGTCACTCTGAAATTCAAAAAATATTGTAGTTACAAAAATTATAATTTGCTCTGAAATAGCTAAAATGTGTGAAGCTTAATCTGTAATGCCCTGTAGCCAATGAAGCTGTGTTGGGTTGCTGCCATTGATTAAATGTAGTAGCAGAGCTGGAGCATTTAATCAATCATAAAAGCCACTTTAATGCATTGTATCACTCTAAAGCTGGAGCGATTAGAGCAGTTGCACTGTAGGCCAGAATGCAAAATGTGGAACAAAAAAGAAGACAAAAAGAGTCACTTCTATATTCAGGTCTTCGTGTCTCAAAATGCCCAAAATGGGTAAAGTTTTGTATATGTTATGTGGATCATTTTAAATGCATAGATAGGACAAAACAACCATCGTTTGCGATATATTGAGCTATGCCCACACACATGAGCATAAACAAGTGTAGAAGTTTGAGATAGAAAATAATAAATTTTTGAAGAATAATGAATATTTGATGTGTCACTTCTCTTGAAAATTACTTAATTCCTGCCCAAACGAGAATTTCTTATAACGTTCATGCCATAGCTACAACAAAGAAAGGAAGTTATTGCCAGAGTAAGAAGGAAGGGTGGGAGAGAAAGGGGTAGTGGGGTCAGGGCAGGGAAGAGAAGGAAAAGGAGGAGGAAGAGGAAGAACTGAGAACTATTCTTGGTTTTCAGAATTGATAGAATAAAATAGGCCTGTGAATTGTAATGGGACATGGAATGATCTGGAACCAAGAGAAGTAATGATAACATGGAATTATATGACAAAATAAAATAGAGAGGGATCATCAGGATGGGTAAATGAAGGTTTTTCATGGTCCATTTTGGGGAAGAATTCTAGTTAGTGCCATAACTATATAGTATGCATCAAGTACAATTATCTACGTAGGTAACATATACATGTATGTGTATATTTCAAAATAAATCTATTTATAGATTCCTTTCATCATCTTTTTAAAGTCTTAAGGAAAAAGAATCACTAAATGTCATGAGACGTTTCTGAAAGCTTGATGCAAATGACATTTGAAGTTGAAACTGTGGATCCTAGAACTTACAGAATAGACAAATAATACTTCTGACGATGGTGTCTTCATACATCATTCCACATTGTTTACTACCAAAATCTTGACTGTTCTGCAGAGCTAATCTGAAGAGGAGTGTGAGTTCTCACAGCTTACGTGAGGCCTTTGTATTGCCTTTAGTCTGTGCTCAATATTCCTCGTCTTTTTTTTTTTTTGACTTTAAAACATTTTTTTTAAGTTTTTAAATTTACATCCAAATTAGTTAGCATATAATGAAACAATGATTTCAGGAGTAGATTCCTTAATGCCCCTTACCCACTTAGCCCATCCCCCCTCCTACAACCCCTCCAGCAACCGTGTTTGTTCTCCATATTTATGAGACTCTTCTGTTTTGCCCCCTCCATGTTTTTATATTATTTTTGTTTCCCTTCCCTTATGTTCATATGTTTTGTCTCTTAAAGTCCTCATATGAGCGAAGTCATATGATTTTTGTCTTTCTCTGACTAATTTCACTTAGCATAATACCCTCCAGTTCCATCCATGTAGTTGCAAATGGCAAGATTTCATTCTTTTTGATGGCCGAGTAATACTTCATTGTATATATATGCCACATCTTCTTTAACCATTCATCCATTGATGGACATTTGGGCTCTTTCCATACTTTGGCTATTGCTGATAGTGCTGCTATAAACATGGGGGTGCATGTGTCCTCTTGAAACAGCACACATGTGTCCCATGGATAAATGCCTACTAGTGTAATTGCTGGGTCGTAGGGTAGTTCTATTTTTAGTATTTTGAGGAACCTCCATACTGTTTTCCAGAGTGGCCGCACCAGCTTGCATTCCCACCAACAGTGCAAAAGAGATCCTCTTTCTCCGCATCTTCGCCAACATCTGTTGTAGCCTGAGTTGTTCATGTTAGCCGTTCTGACAGGTTTAAGGTGGAATCTCATTGTGGTTTTGATTTGTATTTCCCTGATGATGAGTGATGTTGGGCATTTTTTCACGTGTCTGTTGGCCATCTGGATGTATTCTTTGGAGAAGTGTCTATTCATGTCTTTTGCCCATTTCTTCACTGGATTATTTGTTTTTGGGGTGTTGAGTTTAATAAGTTCTTTATAGAGTTTGGATACTAACCCTTTATCTGATATTTCATTTGCAAACATATTCTCCCATTCTGTTGGTTGCCTTTTAGTTTTGCTGATTGTTTCCTTCGCTGTGCCGAAGCTTTTGATTTTGATGAGGTCCCAATAGTTCATTTTTGCTTTTGTTTCCCTTGCCTCCAGACACATGTTGAGTAAGAAGTTGTGTGGCCAAGATCAAAGAGGTTTTTGCCTGCTTTCTCCTTGAGGATTTTGATGGCTTCCTGTCTTACATTGAGGTCTTTCATCCATTTTGAGGTTTTTTTTGTGTATGGTGTAAGAAAGTGGTCCAGGTTCATTCTTCATGTCACTGTGCAGTTTTGCCAGCATCACTTGCTGAAGAGACTGTCTTTATTCCATTGGATATTCTTTCCTGCTTTGTCAAAGATTAGTTGGCCATACGTTTGTGGGTCCATTTCTGGGTTCTCTATTCTGATCCATTGATCTGAGTGTCTGTTCTTGTGCCAGTACCGTACTGTCTTGATGATTACAGCTTTGTATTATAGCTTGAAGCCTGGGATTGTGATGCCTCCAGCTTTGGTTTTCTTTTTCAAGATTGCTTCGGCTATTCAGAGTCTTTTCTGGTTCCATACAAATTTTAGGATTGTTTGTTCTAGCTCTGTGAAGAAAGCTGGTGTTACTTTGATAGGGATTGCATTGAATATGTAGATTGCTTTGGGTAGTATCGGCATTTTAACATTTTAACAATCTTCCTATTCAGGAGCATGGAATCTTTTTCCATTTTTTTGGTGTCTTCTTCAATTTCTTTCATCAGCTTTCTATAGTTTTCAGTGTATAGATTTTTCACCTCTTTGGTTAGATTTATTCCTAGGTATTTTATGTTTTTTTTGTGCAACTGTAAATGGGATCAATTCCTTGATTTCTCTTTCTGTTGCTTCATTGTTGGTGTATAGGAATGCAACCGATTTCTGTGCATTGATTTTATATCCTGCAACTTTGCTGAATTCATGGATCAGTTCTAGCAGTTTTTTGGTGGAATCTTTTGGGTTTTCCATATAGAGTATCATGTTGTCTGTGAAGAGTGAAAGTTTTACCTCTTCCTGGCCTATGTGGATGCCTTTTATTTCTTTGGGTTATCTTATTGCAGAGGCTAAGACTTCCAATACTATGTTGAATAACAGTGGTGAGAGTGGACATCTCTGTCTTGTTCCTAGCCTTAGGGGGAAGCTCTCAGTTTTTCCCCATTGAGGATGATAATAGCGTTGGGTCATTCATATATGGCTTTTATGATCTTGAGGTGTGATCTTTCTATCCCTACTTTCTTGAGGGTTTTTATCAAGAAAGGATGCTGTCTTTTGTCAAATGCTTTCTCTGCATCTATTGAGAGGATCATATGGTTCTTGTCCTTTCTTTTATTGATGTGATAAATCACACTGATTTTTTTGTGGATGTTGAACCACTCCTGCATCCCAGGTATAAATCCCACTCAGTTGTGGTGAATAATTTTTTAATGTATTGTTGGATCTGGTTGGCTAATATCTTGTTGAGGATTTTTGCATCCATGTTCATCAGAGAAATTGGTCTGTAGTTCTTCTTTTTAGTGGGGTCTCTGTCAGGTTTTGGAATCAAGGTAAAGCTGGCCTCATAAGAGTTTGGAAGTTTTCCTTCCATTTCTATTTTTTGGAACAGCTTCAAGAGAATAGGTGGTAACTCTTCCTTAAACATTTGGTAGAATTCCCCTGGAAAGCCATCTGGCCCTGGACTGTTGTTTTTTTGGCAGATTTTTGATTACTAATTCGATTTCCTTACTTGTTATGGGTCTGTTCAAATTTTCTATTTCTTCCTGTTTCAGTTTTGGTAGTTTATATATTTCTAGGAATTTGTCCATTTCTTCCATATTGCCCATTTTATTGGCATATAATTGCTCATAATATTCTCTTATTGTTCGTATTTCTGTTGTATTGGTTGTGATCTCTCCTCTTTCATTCATGATTGTATTTATTTGGGTCCTTTCCTTTTTCTTCTTGAGCAAACTGGCTAGTAGTTTATCAATTTTGTTAATTCTTTCAAAGAACCAGCTTCTGGTTTCATTGATCTGTTCTGTTTTTTTGTTTGTTTTTTTTTTTGTTTTGGTTTCAATAGCATTAATTTCTCCTCTAATCTTTATTATTTCCTGTATTCTGCTGTTTTGGGGTTTTATTTGCTTTTCTTTTTCCTGCTCCTTAAAGCGTTAGGTTAGGTTGGGTATCTGAGATCTTTCTTCCTTCTTTAGGAAGGCCTGGATTGCTATATTCTTTCCTCTTATGACCACCTTTGCTGCATCCCAGAGGTTGTGGGTTGTGGTGTTATCATTTTCATTGACTTCCATATACTTTTTAATTTCTTCTTTAACTGCTTGGTTAACACATTCATTCTTTGGTAGGATGTTCTTCAGTCTCCAAGTATTTGTTACCTCATTGTTCCCCTTCTTGCTCACCTTGTAGCCTTAATGGTTTGGGATATAGTTCTTGAGTATATCTTTAAAAAATCAAGTTGTAGTTCTTGATTATTTTTAAAAACCACTTTGAAGTATGGTTGACATCAACAAAAGTCTGCCTATTGTAGACAATTTGATGACGTTGGATATACATACACTTTTGTGAAACCGTCATCACAGTCTCTGCCATCAACATACCCATCACCTCCAACAGTTTTTTTTTTCTCATAGATGTTAGTTGTGATTGCACAGTGATAGTCCTACAATAAGCACCTTTTAAATGCTTTTAAATAGTCCATCTGGTTTGGAGTTTTGAGCATGATGATGAAGACCACTGTCTTTAAGGAATTCATAATATTGAGAAGGCAGTGTTAGTACATGTGACATCGCATGATGTGAATAGTTTGTGTAAGAGAGCATGTATGTGTAAATTGTGGGACAAAATTACTGTAGGAGCCAAGAGAAGTTTAAAGGAAAATACGGTCAGCAAGACCTGAAGTGGTCAGGGAGAACTTCAGGTGAGATTAAACTTGGGCCATCATAATGGATTTGATTAATTGAAATAAATGGAAAGTTTGAGAGAATTCATAGAGGCATCATGAGCTAAAGAAGCTACCTAAAGTTTCCTGTGAAACAACAGTGGACAGAGATTTTTAGGGGTGATCAGAAACATTAGAGAAGACAATGCCTTGAGTGTATTGCCTCAGAGGCCACCCTGTGTTGAAAAAGTTTCAAGATGAGTATTCATGGTATAGTGTCTGTTAACGCATTTTAGTTAATGACACAGGGTAACAATGCTAAGGAAAAATCACAAGAAAATGGGGCCAGGGAAAGAGTTTGTTTTAAAAAAAACAAACTAAAAGGTTTGGTTCTTTTTTTTTTTTTTAATTTTTTTTTTCAACGTTTATTTATTTTTGGGACAGAGAGAGACAGAGCATGAACGGGGGAGGGGCAGAGAGAGAGGGAGACACAGAATCAGAAACAGGCTCCAGGCTCTGAGCCATCAGCCCAGAGCCCAACGCGGGGCTCGAACTCACGGACCGCGAGATCGTGACCTGGCTGAAGTCGGACGCTTAACCGAGTGCGCCACCCAGGCGCCCCTAAAAGGTTTGGTTCTGAAGGCGCAGAGTGTTTGAGGCAGTGTGGGAGGTCATGGGGTTGGCATGGAGAAGGATTCAGGATATTGGAAGACTATTGTCCCTTAGTACTTTATAAAAGGTTCTGGATGACTGTATTTCTTTCAGTTTCTATTCTGTTTTTCTCTTTTATGATTAGAACCTCTACATTTCAGCCAGATATATGGCTGCCCAAAATAAACACTAAAATTTCCAGACTTGCTTGTAGTTAAGTGCAGCAATTTGTCTAAGACTTGGCCAGTGGGATATGAGCAGATTCATGCATTGAATTTCTAGGCCATGCCCTTAAAAGAGAGTGGGTATGACCTCTATATTCTCTTGTTCCTCTTTTTTTGCGGGCTGGAGTATGGATCTGATGAGGAGCTCTCTCAGACTTCAGGGACAAGGTAGCACCCTAAAAAGGGTAGAACCATAAGATGGAAGGAATCTGGGTCTCTACTTCCGTGGTGTCACTGTGCCAGGCATGGACTAACAAACTTGTCTTTAAGAGGGAAATGTGCTACTTTTTGATTTAAGCCACTATATTTTGGGGGGTGTATTTTACATTGTGATTGTTGTTAAGACGTTCACATTTTGGTGTATGCTTCCTAAGATGTACTGATTACTTGAGTAAATTAGGGAAAGGTGTTCCAGTGTACATGCATATAGCTTGTGATCTGATCACATTTTCTTGTGAAGAATTTGGTTTTGTTCTTGGCTTCAGGCATAATTCACTCTGTAGGAAAGATGGCAGCTTCACGATCCCATCTATATGTTTCCCTTCTTCATTCATGTTGATAGTGGAGTAAGGTACCACAAATATATGGCTTGCTATTTCAGTGTTTTGCGTCACTATTGTAGTTAAACTAGAGGAATAGAGTTGCTTATTTTATATTCCTGAGTTTGGAAGTTCTTTTGAAATTGGGTGTTAAAACATTGAGGCCTATAACTTCATTACAAGGGTTATGGTGTTTCTACTTTGAACTTTCAAAAGACCCAGAAGGAGTAATCATTTGCTAGCAGCTGTTGTGCGGGGTCATTCATGTTAGCCAGCTTATCACAGCTGGTGACACAGAGGCTTGTTCTCTGTTGGGTTTCATAATTTCACTTCTCTGACTTCATTAACACCAAATAATTGATGAATGTGGCCTTTAAAAAGTGCAGGGGGTGAGGTCAGAGAAGTTCCGGGCTGCACAATGTTCTTGAGGGAACAAATATTTTTCAAAAGCTCAGTGTTCACTCCTGCTTTGTTTTCCTCTGCTTCTCCCACCCTCTGATTCTGAAGTCCTATCTGATGGAGGCCAAAGATTAGCAACCTTGTAACAGTGTCCTTCCAGGTCTGCAGGGATAGGTTTCAAAACAGCCTTAGACTCTGAAGGAGAGAAGTGTGGTCTCAGTCAGGTCATAAAACCACAGCCTCTGAGCAAATCAGGAGTGGAAAATGTCTGAGAGGGCAATTCCTGGGTCACCAAACATTATCGGAAGCAAGAGCAATGGATATAAAAAATAGTTTAATATTAACAAATCCAAAATTCCCAGGGAAAACATTTTTCTTCTCCACTTCTTTCACTGAGCTAATAAATGCACTTTTGCTTCTGTTTATTCCCTCATATTTTTTCCTTTTCTATCTTTGATTCCTTCTTCCTTTTGCTGAAGAAATTAGCACTTGCAAGGTTATGCAGGGCTAATAGGGTGTGAGAAATGCAGTTTTAGTAACCCTAGAACCCCTCTGGGTAGAAGAAGTAGATACATGTGTTTGGGGAACCACCGTTAGCGTCCCTGTTCATTCTCTGCACCAGCAAGGTGCCCGGCAAAGATTCAGTGACCTGCAAGTATATCAAGCAGATCTCCTAATTTATGTCTGTGGGATTTACAAACTTCACTGTAATGTATTTGGAAAATTTTGCATCCTTTCGACAAGATGTATTGAATCTCTAGCCCTGGGTTGTGATTGATCCCAATGCTGGGGTAATACATTAGAGAGTCACACTGATCTGACAGGCCTTTATTATGGTTTTGAAAAGGCATGTATCCTGGGTGAAAATCCTCAAAGGTCATTCCTAGGAAAAAAATTTTAGGATTTGTAATGGGTGTGAAACGGAGAGATGTTTCCATTCACCATGTGGGCAATGCTGAATGTATGGTGTTGGTTTCAGCGGTCTTCATCAGGTGTGGGTTATCTGTTTGAAGAGAGCTGCCCTAATACAAGGTCATGACAATCATTCCCAAGTAGGAGACATTGATTTTCTTAAACCTGTTCTACAGCTTTAGAGTGCCTGCAACCTGGGCCGTTTACTCCAAATAAATATCCTTGGAACCAAGAGGATCCCAGAGGACTGTGGTTATGCCATATCATCATAGGCATCCTTTTGAAAAATTGGAAAGTCAGTAAATGTAAACTTTGCCTGCTGTTCCACCCAAATTCCTTCCCCAAGTTTCTATCTGATGTTTCAATCTTAAAAATCTTTGCAAAGGATACCGGTAATAACACAATTTGTGACTGCTAACAGGGGTTTAATCAATGTCTTGAGGATTAAAAGCTCCAAACCTCAAAGGAATAAAACTGTAATGATTGAATGGAAGCCTATTTGGTTAATGTTTTGGGAGAGAAACTAGGACGCGGGCCCCATAAATCAAATTGTTTGACAGGCTTACATCCAGTGAGGCTGACCCGTTTCCTCCCCTGGGGTAAAGAAAACAAAACACTGGTAGCAGATCAAGAGTTACCAGCTGCATGCAAGGACATTATATGTATTAAAATATTCTAGGGATTTTAGGGGTGCCTGAGCTGCATGCAAGGACATTATATGTATTAAAATATTCTAGGGATTTTAGGGGCGCCTGAGGGGCTCAGTTGGTTGAGCATCTGATTTCAGCTCAGGTCATGATCTTGAGGTTTGTGAGTTCAAGGCCCCTTGGTGCTTTGTGCTGACAGCTCAGAGCTTGGAGCCTGCTTTGGCTTCTGTGTGTCTGTCTCTGTCTGACTGTCTCTCTCTCTCTCAAAAATAAATATTAAAAAAATATAAATTTATTTTAGGGTAGCTGTCCTAGGTCCTTTCTCAGACTTGCTGAGTCACCTTGGAAATAGTATTTCCTCATTGGTTGAAAGAGGAAGTTAGAGTAAATGATTTTATTTTGCAGCTTGAAGGTGATTTCTTTGATCTCAGGCTCCCATGGCACAGGGAATGCAGGGAAGGAATGAGGATGGGTGTAAATGTGGAAGCCCTGGTGAACTTGACTCAGCATAAGCCTGTCTTTATTAAAGAAAAAGGTGTTTTAACTTGAAGGCAGTTACAAGGAGATGTTGCCTACAAGATGCCGGATGGATGACATTCCCACTCACTGCTTTGGCAGAGCTGACTCGAATTTTGCTCTTTGATTACTGTAGTGTGGAACTGCTGCAAGATGTTATTCTTTGCAACAGATGGCTTTCCAGGTATGTGGCAAAATTACCCTATTTTATTTGGCATCAATCAAATTTTAGGAGATTAAGATGAAATGATTTGGAGCAAATAAGATACTCCCCCACCCCCAAATCTGTCAGGTGCAAACTTTTAAAAATAAAGTTGTTGCTGGAAAATAAACTTCTATAAACTCCAAATTGTATCCTCTTACCTTAGGGAGGGGAAGAACTGGACCAAAGGTAAGCAGGGATGTCGTCACTGTTCAGTCTAGAAGGAGAGAATGTCAGGACCTAGGACTAGAGCTACTGGTTTTAGGGTGTAAAGGACACCAGCTTCTTCTGTGGTATGATTAGGGAGATGATGGTCAGACTGCTCCTGGACCAAGAGAACATGTGAGTTGCAGAATAGTAACAGCACAAGGATCCAGTTGAGTTTTAGTCAGGGATCATGGTGTGCCATAAAACACTTATGTTTTATGTCCTTAGAACACTGCTAGATGCATTCAATCCATTTTAGCTTTCCTCATTATCATTATAGTTACATCCACAATATTTCCCTGTGCACCTGTCACCCTTTGCACTTACCATAATGTTTTATCACTATTTACTTGTGTGCCTTTCTCATTTGACTGCAGATCCATGATAGTAGGGACTGAGACTGAATAAGCTATTTCTTAACATTCTGTACTTGTCTGAGCTTGGATATGAGAGATTAAAAAAAATAAGGCAAGTTAGATTTTGGAAGTAGAAAATTTCCTCTGCAGATTTTTTTCTACCAGAGAAAAAGACCAGCTATGGCAAATGTATTCCAGGTTCCACTAGTAAGTAGCTTCTGTCTCAACTGTATCATGGATCACAAGTCACCACACAAAGGTAAATGTCACTGTGGCAGCTTCTGAAGATAGGTTCACTCCACACCATGCCAGCCTTCTTGTGGCCTGTGTTTCCTGTAGTGTAATGCTTCATTTGTTGGACTCCTGGAGCTCAGATTTATGATCTGATTTGGCCAAACAGATGCACCTGGATGAGACCTTAAAGGCCAATGTAAACATTAGAACATAATGATATGCAGCTTTTGTGGAAAGTGCATTTGTGGAGTCACTTAGATTTTTTTATTAACTGCATTTGTATTGGAGGTTCTGGTGTCTAGTCCCTAGTGTTTTGAATGTTAAGCAGTAGGTGGCCCTATCAGTGGGATTTCTACCGGAACACCTCTGTATTGTGGATGGACATCTCTTCTTCTATAATGAAGACTAGATTCTCTTGCCTGCAACTAAGAACTGACCCACAGAATAATTGGGACTGAAAGTGGTTGCACATTCTGAAAGGAAAGGGAATGGAGGATGGGCTCTCTGATTTGGATGGGGAAGTCTCCAGTTACCACTAAAGGTGGGGCACTAGTATTGTTCTTTGCCACCCAGTGCAAACTGTTAAACTTATCCCTTGTGGCCACCAGGACTGAAGGAGTGGTTTTGACAGCCGAAAGAAATGAAGGAAGAAAGGAAGGAAGAAAGAAAGGAAGGAAAGAAAGACCCTGCAGGAGACCATTATAGAGAGCACAGTTATAGGGGGAAAGACTGGCTGTTTCTAACTACATTAAAGAGCTGAACAATAGCAGACTCAGGATTTTAAATCCCAAGCTTAGTTAGGGAACAGAGGCATTTCATTGTCTCACCTAAAATAATCTCCTATAGTTCCAGGGCAGACATGTGCAAAAATGGCCACAGAATCTGTTCATGTAGGGTGCTGGGTTAAAACATAGGCTGAATTCATAGCTTTACCACGTCTCTCAGGTAAAAGGTAGGACACTGGTTGGTAAAGAAATGGATCCTAGAAGAATGGAATTGGAACACTGAGTAAGTCCAGTTTCCCTTAATATCCTAGGGCAGCAGAAGCCACCCCTGTCTCCTGTTAATGAGGCTGATTCTATGATGCCTGAGACATTGTGATGACTTCATGGAATAAGATGCCAAGTTCCTCCTGCCCCCCTCAACCACCATATCTGGCATCTGGAGTTATATCCCAGTATGCTCTCAGGGATCAATTACAAATCAAATCTAGGTGTTGACGTAAGCATTTCAATATTGTACGTCAACAAAAAATCTTGGGAAATACCGATAGGAATTAGTCCTAAGGATGCAAGACCAGTAAGGGAGAAATATATTTTAGATGCATTTGAATTTGTCAATTTTGGTACATTTACAAGAGGTTCAGGATTAATTGTGCTATGCCAGATGAACTCAAATAATTGGACATGGATTTATTTATTTTCTGGGATTGTTGATTAAAACTGGACTCAGTTGTAACCTATGCCAGATGAATTGAATGAAGAGGACAGAAATGCCTTGGATTTAATATAAAGCAAGGAATCCAGAGTGTTTGGAAGACATGGGATTTGGAAGAGGTGTATAATCAGCTCATTTTTCCAAAACATGTCCTACAAGAGAACTTAGATGATACTCACTTTATCTCACATTAAAAATACACTGATGAGGGAAGCACCAGACTTTAAAAGTTACTTCACTGGCTATCCTCTCTAGGCTTGGATAAAAGTGGGAAAAGCAACTATTTAAATGGGTTCCTGATTTCAATGAAAATGTTGGATACTCAGAGTATCACAGGAAAACTATTAGCCATTACTGCTCAGAAGCAAGATAAACATGTTACCACTGAAGGCAGCAGGGCATAACTGGAAATCAGAATAATTTAATCTACGTGGAATTTTTGCAATGTATGCATAAAAAAAGACTGTGTGTGTGTGTGTGTGTGTGTGTGTGTGTGTGTGTGTGTATACACCTCATAACTCAGGACTTAATGAATATAAGTCTGACTTGAACTACACTATACACACTTGGAGACCTTCAACTAACTTACAACCCTGACCTAGCACCACTGAAGTGAAGGAGAAGTTGGGCATGCATAAGGAAGGATCCTTATAACTTTCCAAGTGTTTATTGTAAATCTTGCTCCTAGTCTTCCCCAAAAAGAACTGTGGTAAATTCAAGTTTAATTATTTACTGACCACTGGGAAATACCTTGTTTGGGGAGAAATTATTGGACATTGACTCTATGAAAACACTACTCTTTGGTAACTCAGGTCAGTACTGTGATTTAGAGGTGAGAACTGAGACTTAGGAATGCCAGGTGATAAAGAGAATTTCGGTCTGGCATTGTGTAGTAGTCGGCCCAGTGGGTCCAAAAACTATGATCATTGGTGCTTAGATGGAAAAGGTATAACCTTAGAAACAGGCAGGATACCTAGGTTAGTCTGGCTTGTGGAATAGTAACCATTAAAAACCAAGTGGAAACCCTTGGAACTAAAGGAAATAGATATGTAGAATAATTTCAGAGGTTAGTCCATCTTTTATACACTTGTAAGATTCAAAAATGGTTAATTTTTATTATATCCTAGTTAATTCTCCTGTAGGGTTAGTATGACAGAAGAATATGGGGATTAACAATGGATTATTTTAAGTGTAATTAAGTAATGGCTCCAACTGTGATCACTGTTCTGGATGTGTTATTTTGATTATTAGACAATCCCAGCTATTGGCTTCTGTTCTTCAGCTATTTAGCTTGAAACTCTTGGTCTTCTCCCCACATCCTAATAAACAACATCAGAAATAGTTTCTTTTCACACAGCAGTCCGTGAGTGTACCGTAACTAACTTGATCTGGGCTGTGCCAATCACTATTTGCCTTAATTTATTCCTCAGGAACACTCATCACACAGTTCCTCAGGACAACATGCTAGTCTACCAAATTGACACCATGCTGATAGGACCAAATAAGCAGGAAGTAGTGAGTATCCTGAATAATTCAATGAGATACATGTATGCCTACCACCTCAGTGAAAATGTTGGGGATATATACTTGAGCATATGAGGATATATCTGCCAAAAAGAAATACAAGTTACAGCACATGGAATCCCTTCTCATTAAGAAAAAGGCACAATGCTTAATGGCTCTGTTTTGATTTTGAAAGCAACATACACCACATACATTATTCCAGCTTATTTACCCATAGTGCTTATAGCCTTGAACAAAGGAAGGGTCAACAGGTGGTCCAACTTGTAATACAAGTAGCACTGCTTTTGGAGCCAGAGAATCCAATGGTGCCAAAACATCTGAAGCAGAACAAAATGGTTTACAGACCTGTCATAAACTTAGTAGGATAAATAACTAGTAGTGCAATTGCTGGATCATAGGGTAGCTCTATTTTTAACTTTTTGAGGAAACTTCATACTGCTTTCCAGAGTGGCTGCCCCAGTTTGCATTCCCATTTCTTGCACCCTTGCCAACACCTTGTTTCTTGTGTTGTTGATTTCAGCGATTCTGACAGGTGGGAGGTGATATCTCATTGTTGTTTTGAATTGTATTTCCCTGATGAGTGATGTGGAGCATCTTATGTGTCTGTTGGCCATCTGGTTGTCTTCTTTGGAAAAAAGTCTATTCATGTCTTCTACCTATTTTTTAAATGGATTATTCATTTTTTTAGTGTTGAATTTGAAAAGTTCTTTATATGTTTTGGATACTAACTAGGTATTTGCCCAGAGAATGCAAAAAAAATTAATAATTCAAAGAGATACACGCACCCCAATGTTTATAGCAGCATTATCTACAAGAGCTAAACTATGGAAACAGCCCGTGTCCATTGATGAGTGGCTAAAGAAGATGTGGTGTATGTGTGTATACATACGCATACATACAATGGAACATTAGCCTAAAAATGAATGAAATCTTGCCATTTGCAATGACATGGATGGAGCTAGGAATGGACGGAGCATATTTTCCTTGTGCTGAGGAAAACAAGTCAGAGAAAGACAAATACCGTATGATTTCACTCATGTGGAATTTAAGAAACAAACAGGCATAGGAAAAAAAGAGACAAATCAAAAAATAAACTCTTCAGAGAAAAACTGATGGATACCAGTAGGGAGATGGGGGCCGAGAGAGGGGTTAAATAGGTGATGGGGATTAAGGATGGGGATTAAGGAGGGGATTAAGTAGGAGGGCACTTGTCACTAGGAGCACCAAGTGTTGTATGAAAGTGTTGAATCGCTACATTATACACCTGAAACCAATATTAAACTGTATGTTAACTCACTGGAATTAAAATTTTAAAAACTCAGTAGGAAATCATAGTTGAGGTCTCTAGACTTTTGAAGAAAGCCAAGGCCTCCTGTTCAAAAACAATTCCCTTTTGAGAAAGAATTTTTAGCTTGCTAGTGGATTCTAATAAAGAAGGAATCAAGGAATACCATGTTACATTAGACTTAAGCTGGTTATTTTAAACTGGGTGTGATCAAACCTAATGTGTAATAAAATCAGATGAGACCAACAGTACTTGTCAGCAAATGGTACTATTTTGTAGGATCTGGGCCTAGGAAAGTCATGATGGCACAAAATAAGCTGCTGGAAATGATGCCTCACCTATCAGTGTGCCTGAGCAGATGATGTGGCTAGCACTTGCTGGGATGGTCTTCTGAGAAATAGCCCTCTGGCTTTGGCTTTGGCTTTGGCTTTGGCTTTGGCTTTGGCTTTGGCTTTCGCTTTCGCTTTCGCTTTCGCTTTCGCTTTCTCTGGGATGGAAAACATACAGAACTTAAGGAGGCAATATTAAGATCGGTTTGCCATGAAGCATACTCATCAGGGGAGGGGGAGCCTTGGATCTATGATTCGTCGAAAATGGATCATGTGCCATTTATTTCCTATACATTTAGACATATGAGGAGCTGAGCCTAAGAAAGGTATGTGAATTGTCCCAGGTGACAGCATTAGGGAATGGTACAGCTGATATTAAAGTTCAAGGACTCTCATCCCTCATCCATCATGTAGTGCTTTGCACTATACTTTGCTTCCATTGCACTTGAGCTCTCATCTCTTGAAGCACTCTCAGAGAATACTTGTAGACCATACTCAGAGCTGTTAGAGTGCGCCCCTACCTAGTCTGTCCTATACGCTAGACATTTCTCATTTTTCAGTTACAAAATAACCACCCTCACCTGGCATCCCACCTAGTCACCCTTCCAGCTTGTTCCTCTTGCAAGGGCACTTGTCTTCAGATCACGCTCCTTTTCTTCCCAGGATTTGTCAGTGTCATTTCATCATTGCTCTTGCCCTTTCCTCCTGTCCATATTGTATTGATCTCTGCTCATTATTTAATTTACATAATAAAACTCCAAAAAATTGGGTGTTGAGGAACTCGAAGGAAGATACAAGGAAATGTCTAAGTAGATAAAACCTGAATGGTAAGACTATGAAGCTACAAAAAATACTCATTTTTATCTTGAGACAGTAGTTCTTCAAATAGCTAAAGATGGTTCTTATTTTCCTTTTGAAGGCATGTTTTCCCAGGCAGAACTGCCTCAGTTCTTCCAGAGTCCTCGTAGGACCTCATGTTACTTTGTTCTTACTGATCAATTAGCCTTCCTGTGGGTAGACACCTATTTTTTTTTTATGTGAGCAAGTTTACCAATTTTGCTACCATCAACATGGAAAAAATATCATGATTATTATTTCCCTTGTTCTAATCACTGTATTTCTACTAGGGGTGAAAAGTTTTATGCTACTTTTTCCCCCAATAATATTAAATTGTTTTTTGTTCACCTGAAGCTTCTAGTGCCTTCTAACTATCTGCCTTTAGCATTCTTGAGTTGTTTCAAACTCCTGCTGCCTAATATTGTTATCAACTACTGTCTTGTTTAACTTGTGGGGTGTACTCTTTACTACAGCTAGTAGTAAATTTTCTCTCCTCTGACTTCCCCGGTTCTAGAATCATACTGGGACCACCGGCTTGCAAGCCTGAATGTGGCCCAATCTCCTATCCATATGTGTATGGCTTGGCTTTGCATTTCTTTGTATAGGGTGCAGTGTCTGTGATCTTACTGGTACTGACCTATCCTTATTTTGTTTTCTTGGCAAGACATGTAGTTCCTCCTGGTTCTCTCTGAACACTACCAAAGAGAATTCCCTGCCTTCTCTACCCTGTGACTCTGAGAGAGTTATTTTGACATTTTGACAGCTATTATGTTGGTAGTGTGTTTCTTTTATTTCCTCCTTTGACTTAGGTAGAACACTATAGAACATTGGAGACCTTTGAATCAATGGCCCAAATCTTCATTTTTCACTAACTTTGACAACCATCTCATATTTTTACTTCCCTCCTCTGGCCCAGTGCTAGCCTGCTTCCCCTCTTGCTGGAACATGGGGGACCTTGGTATTCCACAGGCTGACAGGGTGAGAGACGTAGGCTGGCCTGATGGGGATGCTGTCAGATGCAGTCAGTCCCACCAGAGGTACATTTTATTAGAGAAGGCAGGACCTGAGTGCTCCTCCAGCTGTTGCCTTCTAGTGCCGTGGCTGTGCCCTGGTTGCCCCAGGCTGGCAGTGGGGCTTTCAGAGCACAGCTGTCATGGAGGTCTGAGAATAATGCAGAGAAAAAGCCCTGTGGTCCTTTAGCAGAGGTTGTTATATGTACAGAGTTGGAAGCGTTCTCAGGAAAATAGGTAAGATTCAAGGCAATTCTTGAATTCTACCTGAAGGATGGAGCCCAAGAAAAAAATACTTGATCAAACAGCTTGAGTGCAGGTTTTTACGTGAACAAGTTTACCGGTTATGCTACCATCAGCATGGATAAAAAGCAAAATTATTCTTTCCCTTGTATCCCATGAGTTATTGGCAACTCCCATTTCTTTGTGTTTGAAGGTAACACTTTCTCTATAAAAACTTCTTTTCCTTTTCCCCCAAATGCTGACCTCATGGTCGTCAGTTAAAGACATTGTGGAAGGCAAAAATGAGAATGTAAACATATTTTCATATGCTTACATGTGTATCCTTTATCACAAATATGGTATTTGGTTAGGGAAGGTGAGTCCCATAGCCAATTAACTGAAGAGAGCAGTAGATACTGTCTCTGGTCCTGGGAATCTACAGGCCAGAAACATCTCTCTATATCTTACGTACTTGTAAGACTACTCCTTTGTTTGCCCTTTACTGATCAATATTGATTAAGTTAAAATTCCTTTCACCCACAAGACTGAGTTATCTGACAGAATGGATTCCTCATAAATATTTATGCTACCCATACTCTCTAGTAAAGTATCATGCCTATCAGGAGACAGTGCGGTGTAGGGGAAAGAACAAAATCTTTGGTATGAGACAGATCTGATTTTTCGCTACAAAGCCCCTGGAAAATGATGTGTTTATAAAGGCAGACAGATAGGTAGATGACTATTCTGCTTCCCCTATTAATTACATATCTGTTTATTAATTACAGATATGTCAGGGCGCCTGGGTGGTGCAGTCGGTTAAGCGTCCGACTTCAGCCAGGTCACGATCTCGTGGTCCGTGAGTTCGAGCCCCGTGTCAGGCTCTGGGCTGATGGCTCAGAGCCTGGAGCCTGTTTCCGATTCTGTGTCTCCCTCTCTCTCTGCCCCTCCCCCGTTCATGCTCTGTCTCTCTCTGTCCCAAAAATAAATAAACGTTGAAAAAAAAATTAATTACAGATATGCAGTTTTCTTTATGTGTTATTGGTAAGATTAGATTATAGTCTTATAATAAGGTTATTATAATCTTAAATAATCTTATAATATTTATTATCTTATTAAATTAAGATGTGATAGAGGAAGTTATGAGTAAATGAAAAAGTTCTGACAAAATTAAAAAGAATAGGAAGTATTAGGCAAGACCAGAGTTTCTTTAGAATAAACAAGATGCTATGTAATATGATTTATCAGCCAAGAATCCCAAGAATTGACTGCAAAAAATGACCTCTTGCATCTCCTGAAGTGTCATCCTCTCCTCCCTCATTCTTCATATGTAATTCCACTCCCAAGATATGTTGCAAATCTGTCTGCTCTTCTCCATTTCCTTAGCCACCTCTCAATAGGAAGCCACTGCTCTCCACCACCAGGACTATTGTGTAGTCTCTTGTCTCATCTCATTTCCCCTTAGAATCTTCTCTTTACAGAAGAGTCAGAGTGACTCTTTAAAAATGGAAATCAAATCATGGCAATACACCGCTAAAATGCCTGATGGCTTCCCTTTGAGATATAATATTTTAATACTGGTATTCAAATCTGCTTTTTACCAAAAGATAATACTGCATGTGGATGCCTGGCAGATAATACTCTGGTAAAACAAAGACTTGATGCCACCTATTTGAGAGATGTCTAGGGGGCTAGTGGGTGGCTAGTAAAGAATGTAATTTGTATTAGATAAGGAGTGACATTTAACATGGAGGAAATTTTTGTTTAGTATAAGCCATGTGGAGGCAGTGACCAAACCAGAATGGCAAAATTAATTCTGCAAACAGCCCTTCAGCCTGGCTTTCTCGTTTTAAATATGTCCCATTCTGTCCCAATGGGACCTTCATTTAGTGGCTATAAAGAAGGAAGCAGAGATTTTTTTTTTGTTTCTAAAAAGCAAATATGAAAATGTAGTACAGTGAAAGTTTCAGATGAATGTGTTGTTGGTTTTATTTGGTTGTACAAAGCTTCCTGTTAGTTTCACAGAAGGCAAGAAATCCTGTGAAAGCTGAGACCTTTGGATTTTCTGAGCTTATGAAAAGCCCATATTTAGGCTTAAAATGACTCTCAATAACACTTGTCATTGGGATTGGGTGCACACTTGTCCCCTGCTTCCATTTCCCAATCACCAAAAATCCTTCCTCGATGGGAATTCAAAGCTCCTGGAGGCTCAGCTACCTGGCTGTCCTACCAGATTACTTTCTAGTCCTTAATGTCACTCACATTTAAAAGTGGTTTCTTTTCTAGCCCGAAACTGCAACTTGAGATAAACTTAATACTTTATGGATGCTTATTATAATAAACAATGAAGGGAAATACATAAGCACAGAGCTATCCTCCAAGGACTACTGGGTATAAATAAGCAACTTGGCTTAGGAGAGAAAAATGGAAGTGCCATGCTTGAATATGAAAAGAGGAGAGGGTTTCTTAATGAATTGTGATCATAAGACCAGAATCACCAGCTATATATTATTGAATGAATCCAGCATTTCCTAACTAACAGTGTATATCTTTTTAAAGCAGTATAATTAAGAAATGAAGCATTAAAATGTAGAACTGTCATTGTCACTGTTGGAAATAATCTTCCTTTTTTACTTACAGAATGCTTTTGCAGAATTTGTTTTGGAAAGTTGACTAAATCATGTTTAAGCAAGGCATATCAATAAATATTTTGAATCCTTATGATGTTTCCTGTTCTTAGATAGGCTGTGAAGTAAAAGAAAAAGAAAAATACTACCTTTGATTTCCAGAAGTTTGCTGCCTTGGAGAGGAAATAAATCTAGAAAAGAAGACAGGATGGCATCAAATGCTAGAGTTTGCAGAGTAGACTTCAAATGCTTTAGCATTTTACATTTGTTGGGAGTCCTGTTTGTCTCAAAAGCAGGTGAATGCCATTCAGAGTCTCAGGAAAATACCAAGGTAGGAAAGATTGTTATCTATGGGATGCATCCAAATGTCCCTGTCCACCTGTCTTCAAGGGCTGGTATGGTATGACCCCTACAGCTATGGGCTCATGCTCCTGGAAGGATCATATAGTTCTTTTCTACAATTTGCATCTAAAACTATCCTTACTAAAATACACCAGTAGAGAAGATGCAAGCCATCATCTGATTAAAAAAAAAAAGAAAGGAAAAAATACATGTTTTCATTCTCAGTAGCTTTTTTAAAAACACTGTTAACTGAAAATTCTTTCCAGCCTGTCTCCAGTTATTCTTACTACTATGCTTAACTCTGATGGGTACCCAAGATAGGCAGGAATGAAAACTTGACCTAGGTACATTATCTTTCTTGTCTTTATGTTCCTTGTTCAAAAAACAAAAAACAAACAGATTTGTGCTTGATAAGATCTGAATTCTTCTCCTAATCAAAATATCTTTTAAAATCTTATATTTTGGGGACATTCTCCAAATGTCTTAATGTTTTTTCATGTTTTTATTTTACCTATTAGTGTAGTTTATTATGCGTATTATTATCCATTTCTGCTTGTTTAGATAGAAAATTCTGAAAGATCTGGAGGACACAAAATGTGGTAATAAACTAACCGTTCAGAGTTCAAAACGATGGTAGGACATAAATCCAAATTCAAATCTATCCAATTCCATCTGATATGTGTGTGTGTGTGTGTGTGTGTGTGTGTGTGTGTGTGTGTGTGTGTAATTATAACTCTTAATTGACTATACAAGGAAATTAACATTGTAAAAATATGAAGCAGTTTGTTATTAAATGTATGGCTACTCATCCCCAATGTCCTGATCATCTATTTTCCTAACCTCTCCCATATTTTTCATCACATCTACCCCTTCACTGAGTGTTTTATTTTGCCTAAAAGCATTATGATCTACTTTCTGGTTCAAGCTAGAAATATTCTGTTTTTGTCTTTGTCATCAGATCTCTTATTCATAAGTAGATGTCACTGCTAAGTAGTGCAAGATCTTGGTAAATTGCTGTACTTCTCAGTGTCTTGGTTTTCTCACCTCTAAAATGGGGATGATTGCAGTGTCTTTCCCATTGTATTGTGATGAGGAGTAGATGAGCTAATGCAATAATATGTTTTGAAATGTCCCTGACACATCTTAAGGTGAATGACAGCTATGATGGCAATATCATCATTGCTAGACTATTTAAAGTATCTTCCTTTACCTCCTTGACATAAGTGTTTAAATTCCACTGGTCTTCTTGAGGAAAGCCAGAATTATCTTTGTAAAATCAGGTTCTAATCATGCTATGGTTTAAAAGCATTTAGTGGTTCCTCCTATCAGTAGAATACAGTCTAAATCCTTACCAAGGTATACAATTGAAAACTGATTAGAACTGTTGTTTTAGCCTTATCTCCAGGTACTAGTCAACTTTACATCAAAAATGATACTTAGAGGACACATGGATAGGCAAGACCCAGTCTCTCAGGGCCCCTTACCCTGTGCTATGGCTGCACTGAGACCTGATAAACTTGTTTGCCTCTCTGCTTTTGCTTAGTCTTCCTTCTGCTTCAAACATCCACTTGCCTCCTTTCTCTGTTGAGTGAACTCCTCCTTCTAAGACTTATACAGATGCCTTTTGCATTTTGAAGCCTCTTCTATGATCCAAGTTGTATATACTTGTTTGTTCGTTAGTGTTCCCAGGGCACTTTATTTGTGTTTCAATTTTAGCACTGAAAACACAAATGATCTTGGTGGTTTAGATACGTACTCTTCCCCCCAGCATTATAAATTTATTGAAAACAATGAGCTGAGCTGGGAGTAGGGTCGGGGGTTGGGGGGGGGCATCTAAGAGAAGTACTGTTCCAGGTAATTTTCTTATGCTATCCAATTTAATCCTCACAATGAGGCCATAAAGGTTAATAAACCCCAAATAACTCCGGGAGGTTAAATTACTTCTAACAGTTATGAAGTATAAAAATGCAAGCTAACTCTCAACTAGGGATGTACTGTTCTTTCAAAAATCACTGAACGCATTGCACAGATCAATTTCCTTTCAATATCAACATTTTCCCCCCAACTTCACGGAGATTGACCTGCTATCTATAGTTTTTTACAATCCCTGTAAAAATTCTAATGTCATTTTTTCACAGAAATAGAAAAAAAAAACTTAAAAATTGTATGAAACCACAAAAGGTCTCAGATAGCCAGAACGATCCTGAGAAAGAAGAACAAAACTAGAGGCATGATACTCCCTAATTTTAAACTAGATTACAAGGCTGTCGTAATCAAAGCAGTATGGTATTGGACTAAAAGCAGGCACACAAACCAGTGACACAGAATTGATAGCCCAGAAATAAACCCTCACCTGTATGGTCAACTAATGTTTGACAAGGGAGCTGAGAATTCTCAACTTGAAAATGATACGTCTTCAGTAAATGGTGCTGAGAAAGCTGGATAGACCTTTGGGTAATTCACATCCCTATTTGTCTCCAAGAACTGGCCTTCTTGTCCTGCTGATGAAAACTTACCCAGGGAAGCATTCTTCAGTCATTCCCAGAGGTCCAGAATTGTACACTTTAGCCTTGCACCTGCTTCGGGGGAAAGGGGAATTTACAGTCCTTCGGTCACTAACCCCTTTTAACCAGAAATGGTACAGTATATCTGTTTGTAATTTGGATTGAGGTTTTATTAAAATATATACACACACACATACATATATACGTATATATCCGTGTGTTTGTGTGTATTTATGTAATTTGCAGCCCAAAATGTTGAAAATCCTCTGATCTATAGCATCTTTAAATGTTACGCCTCATTATATTCCCCAAATAATGCTCCATCCAAAGCCATCCACAAATAAGCAGTGGTCCCAAATTTTAATTTCAAGTTGAAGTTACAGGGGCACCTGGGTGGCTCAGTCGGTTAAGCGTCCAACTATGAGTCAGTTCATGATCTCGCGGTTTGTGAGTTTGAGCCCCACATCGGGCTCTGTGCTGACAGCTTGGAGCCTGGAGCCTGCTTCAAGCTGAAGTTACACAACACTGTTGTGGAAGGGGTCACGAGATGAAGAACTTTTCACCATTTCATTTTAACCATGGAGCTCAGAGAACAGGTATCTGCAGGGTTGAGAGGAAGGAAGTGCATTTACCCAGACTCCAGTTGCGATTGGGGGGGTGGGGAATCTCATCACGACCTTCGTGTCTCACTCCCAAATCGGGCCACAACAAATGCAGCCCTTGGAGCTTCCACAGTGGGGAGGATCCACTCTCTGGGTCTGTTTTTGTGGTTTCTCAACGCCTTGCCATTTCCCAGCCCACACCCGAGGCTCTGCTCGGGAAGGAATGTATTCCTGTCCATGTGGTAGAGCCGCCTGCAGACAGTGTCAATAAGAAAGGTCACCGGCTGAGATGCTGCCAAGCGGCTAGTTCTTCAGGCCAAAATGTGTTCAGCCCTTCCCTTCTCAGGGGCAGAGGCATTAAAGTTAAATGTTACAGATGTGAGGGGATGGCAGCAAGCATGTTGGGCTTGCAAAAGAGTTCAGGCTAGGGATAAAAATACTGCGTATGGTGACAGTTTATTTCTGAGCAAAAGGAGTTTTTAAGGACAAAAAGAAAAATTAGAGTTGAATTCCTCTGCCTGTGTAATCTGACCCCATCCCACTTGCCCAACCTTAGTTTCCCTAATGTGCATATGCATCTCTGGTCTCTGCCCCGAGAGTCTGTACACATTTGATTCCTGTTTGAAGTCCCTCCTCCCTTCTGTTCTTTCTATCCATAAGCTACAGACTAAGTGGATATTTGTGTCCTAATTTTGTTCTTATGTTGAAGGCAAGGCTGTTAATCCTATTTTAAACTTTTTACCTTTTCCATATAGGTCTTTCCTCTATGAATATTATCCTTTATGTTTTCCTGTGAATATTTATGGAGTCATATAGACTAGGAGAGAGAGAATTACCCAGTCCATGAGATTCATGTTTTAGGGCCATTAAGTCCCCAAGTTGCAAGTATAGCTAATAATGTGCAATTGGTTGGTTGTCCCAGAGAGCTGACAGTTCATAGAATCTCCTTGTCAGAGCTGAAAGCCACAGTTAAATAGTATCTTTTCCAACTGTCTGGGGTGATTAATGAGCAAACTCTCATATATGGAAAAAGAATATCTGCCATTTATTAATGGGGTGCATATTCGAGCTGATATTCTAATAATAGAGATGGTTAGAGGTCTATTAAGGAAGCCTCAGTATCTCAGTTCTTTTTGGATTTGATACCTTAAATTTGTAAACTGAATGGTCGACATTTGTTAAAATGAGGCAAAAGTAGAGGGGTATGGTAATGATTCTGGACCAAGCTTGGTCAAGAGTCCCAACAGTAGACATTCAGAGAAAAGTCCCCACAGATAAATGATGAGTATCGGGGCTTTGAAGGGCACATAGCATGGACTCAGCCAGAACGATTGGTGTTGCTAGCATGACTCGTATTCTTGGAAAAGGTTGGGGCCAGTTCGAAAGAACCATGAGGGTACGTTTAGGGCCCCATGTTAAGTACAAATGTCCAGGATAATGAGACAGAGACACCATTGCTAGGACTGAAGTATAAGAAGGATAGTTACTCAACAAGTTAGGAGTTCCCACGCATGTCTTCTTAGGCTGGCATAGTACAGTTCCAAAGAACACACTGCATACTGGCATGTCTAATCCCACAGAGAAGATAAAGATAACTAGTCAACTTCGGTTAACCCAATATTTCCTAAACCCTTTTTGTTGCTGTTGTTAATGTTTGTTTATTTTTAAGAGAGAGGATGTGCTCATGTAAGCAGGTATGGACAAAGAGAAAGGGAGACAGACGATCCAAAGCTGGCTCTGTGCTAACAGCAGAGAGCCTGATATGGGGCTCAAACTCATGAACCATGAGATCATGACCTGAGCTGAAGTTGGCCAATTAACCAACGGAGCCACCCAGGTGCCCCATTCCCAAACTCATCTTTACAGATGGTGTGTGTGTGTGTGTGTGTGTGTGTGTGAGAGAGAGAGAGAGAGAGAGAGAGAGAGAGAGAGAGAGAGAGAGAAGTGGGGGGGAGGGAGAGCGCCCCCATCTGAGTTGGCCTAAGACAGGAATCATGGGCTGTCTGTTCAGTGCTTCTTCCAGGTAGAGTATGTGGGTACAGATGTAATCAGGCATGCAGATTTCAGGGTGGAC
Organism: Prionailurus bengalensis; assembly: GCF_016509475.1. Classification (NCBI taxonomy): domain Eukaryota; kingdom Metazoa; phylum Chordata; class Mammalia; order Carnivora; family Felidae; genus Prionailurus; species Prionailurus bengalensis. The sequence continues at coordinate 63,030,854 of NC_057356.1, forward strand.
ATGTGTGGAAGTTTTTTCCTGATTGCTTAATTTCCCACACCGCCATACCAAATGAAGTAAGGTCATTAGCTGAGATAGATTGTGGAAAAGCTGTTGGAGAGAGACAAGGAGAAAGAAAATTATGTTAAATGGTTATTTAGGAAATGAGTCAATTCTCAACTTTATCAGACTCCTTTCTTGATTTTTTTTTAATACATCTCAGCATAGCATGCAAAGCTTGCTGGTCCAGGGAAAGATTCCTCTTTTTTGTCTTTGGCTACTGTGTTATAAGTAATGACTTTCTCTTGTATAAGTCTGTATGAGGGCTAGATTGAAAGGTGCAAATATCCTTGGTAGGCTAGTAATTTGGTGTTCTTTCAAAATGATTTTATTTAAGTAGTGAAGGTGAGGATGAATTTGTTTTAATTTACTGTATAAATTGGCTCTCAAGCAGCTCCCCAGCTGGTTCACTCCTTAATGGAGCTCTGGCCCAAATGACCGTTCATAGTGAGAGATGGTTGAAGTGGCATATGGGTGCATGGGAGGTGGAAAGGGCAGTGGGCCAGGAATCAAGAGATGTGGGTACTTGCCTGGGCCCTGTCACCTCCCACCTCTTTTACCTGCAACTGGTGAGTAAGTAACTTATTCTTTATGGTCAATACTGTCTTATCTAGAGTTGGATTAATCTTTAATATAACTTTAAATTTTAAAATAGGAGAGTAACTCCATTATTAATCATGTGCATATAACCTAAAAAGATGTAGCTACAGGAAGAGGGAATAACACATTGTGGAATGATGTTGATCATCTTTTATATTGGAAACAAATGCTGAGATAATGTTACCAGCTTCTGCTTGCCCAGAACACTGCTGACACATTAGCTTGTTGAGCAGATCCAGAGCCTTTAGGTAACCTTTAGGTGTCAAATGTCAGGCCCCTGCAAGATCTATCTGGCAGGAATGGGAGAGAAAAATCTCACCTGTCCCTGGGTTATTCTTGCCAGGGAGGTCAGTTTTCATACGAATTTCTCTGGTCAGACACAGCACTCTGGCTTCTCTGACTGTCCATAGAACTATGTGTGAACACACGTAAACCCTGATTCTCGGGCTTCTGCCTCTGCCCCTTCGGTGTACTGCCAACTGTTCCATAGAGCAGTGTGTGGTCAAAGAAGGCTTGCATCCCATCCCGCCCCTGCCCAAGTTGGTAGAAACGTTGGTTGTAATTTCTCCATGACTCAGATGTGGCATGAACTGTCCTTTGTAAGGCTACTGAAGACAACTGTTTGTTAGCTTTGTCATGTACAGAGGATACATAATACTTGCTCCATAAACACATTACGTTAAATTCAGTTGGACTGAATTTATTAGAATTCATAATGTTGCTCGAGACCAGGCATGTTCTAAGAAGCAATAGTAATATAGAGGACTTTGCTCACCTTAATACAAGTAAACGTCAACGAATGTGTGCAGTTTGACCTAATAATGTGAATTTTTGCCATCGTACCTGATTTTATGTCTTAATTGGCTCAAAATAAGTGTCCTACCTTACAATCCAGGTAAAGATTGTGTTAATGTTCCCTTTCTCTTATGCTCAGTCCTACCCAAAAGTACATGGTTCTTGAGCAGTGTATTTTAGAAAATAAGGGAATCGACTGTCTTCACTTGTTTTGGCATTCATGAGAATGCTGGTGGAGGTGGGGGCCAGAGCTAATTCCTTGGTGATTATTCAGCAAATGAACATTGGCTAAGTTACAACAGAATTAATGTAAAATTAAATATTACAGTAAGGCTATTACCAAAAGAGGTCACAGTGATGAATGGCCTATTTAAATGAGACCACCAGAAGGAATTAGAGCTGCAACCTATTAATCGCAGTCAGTTTGCAAGACTCCCATTTTTATGCAGATTAAACTATATTTCAGGTTGATAAATCAGCATGACGTACTCTGTGACAAGAGCCAAATTTCTTTTTCTGTTCTTTATTTTATTTCCATGAGGTTAGGGCTGCAGCTAGGTGGATAGAGGGAGCATCCAGCCACGGGCAGCAATGATTAAGGCTGGAGTGGCAGATGATCGTTTGGTTCATATTGCCGGACCTCGGGTCTGACTTCCTTTTCTTTTCGGATGACAGCCAGTGAATTTAGGCCTGCCAATAGTCGTAGAATTATTTATGTGTTGGTTGTGTTGGCATCTTGTGCTGCCCTTGCTCCTGCTGCTTTTCCTTAGGAATCCAGTTGTATATCCGAGATATTGTTTGTCTCTCTTTGGAAAAGTCATGGTGTCACTAAATGTATTTTTTCCTCTCCCTAAATTAAGAGAAATTCCAATGAAATATTTCTGGGAAAACCTATATCCTTTATATAGAACTTTCAGATGAAACAGTTGTGGACCTAAAGCAGAGAAATTCTGTGTTATTTGCCTGATTGAAAACGGTTGGCTCCAGGACGTGTGATGAAATAGAATGATGGATAACAGAGCTGGGAGCAAGGGCAGCTAGTTTAGCCCTACACTAACCAGCTCTCTGACCTTGGACAAATCACTGAAATTAAAACATATAGCACAGCACATTGTGCATGATAGGCTCTCAATGAATATTTAGTATTCAGTGGAGTGAACTTAACTTCTCTGATCCCAGACTTCCTTCTAAATTAGGCAGCATATCTTGCATGGATGGAAAAGTGTGACAACTGCAAATGACCCATTTGCCTTAGAAAATAGGCCTGCCAGCTCTCCGTGGTCTCAACAAATGTTCTGGATGAACAACTTCCTGGCTTAATTCAATATTGTTTAGTGTCTTAAACTTTTGAAAATGCTTTGATCTCTCTGTCAGGTATTCCTTCCAGACTAGGAAGAGTAGGCATCCTTATTCATCTGATGAGGAAGCACAGGGGCAGGGATTAGTTTCTTCTCCAAAGTGACACAGTTGATTAGCCCACCCACAGGGCTAGAACTCAGATGGGCAATACCCAGGATCATGTTCTGTCCTATACTGCTACTAACTTGCACAATAACATAGAAGGTGATACTATTCCATGGGGGGAAAAGAAAAAGAGATGGCCAAAGAGAATTGCCCTTGAGATCTGAAGGCCATAGACACCTGGAGGTTTGGTTGAAATCACAATTTGCATTGGTACCCCTTACCACCGTTGTTGCTTGCCTGAGCTCCTTATCTTTTGCTATACTAACTGACCCAGTGAGCAGTGAATGGGTTGGGGAGGGAAGGAAATTGGCTTGGTCCTCAGAAGTGTCACATTGTGGTTGAGGCGTGACCCAGTTATGTCATGAGCAGCAAGTCTCACAGAGGGAAATAGTCTGGAGCCTGGCCAGGATGGTGGAGAAGCCACATGCTTGCTGAGTACTGGATGCTCTCACTACAGCAGGAAGCAGCCTCCTAGCTGTGTACCATCTTGGGAGCTTGTGATAATGCCAAAGCTAAGGGCAGGGACTGCTTGTACATAGAGGAGGTGACTCTCTGAGGACTATTCTAGCTCTCTCTACTAAATCTACAACATCCATCTGATTTGAGTTCTCTACTGAGGAATAAAGACTTCTGATTCTATAGCTGGGGTAATCTCTTACTTAAAGTGGAAGATCCCTGGTCAGAGAATATGTTGAGTTTATACTTAATCATACCAGACACTTTATATGACTGGTTGCACTTCTGAAGAAAGGTGAGACAGCGCGTGCTGTCTCTCTCAAAATAAATAAACTTAAAAAAAAAAAAAAGGACTGTCAGTACTTAAGGAGGCATCCCAGCCCCGGCTCCAGTTAGTATGGGATAGAGAGTTGTGTCCATGTTACGCACTATCCTAGTTGCTGTCTGTCTTATGTCTGAGTACCAACTCCTTCCCAAATTGTGATCCTGAAATTTTTAGGCATCCAAGGCCTAAACCTGACCACATTGGCAGTGCTGAAGTGCTAGTCATAACTGATTCTCTTAGGCCTCTGACTTTACATTGGACCCAGCAATTCCACTAGCCAACCCATCAGACTGCCTACCCTCACCCTCCTCCGCATAGTTGGGCACACTTATCCATATTCCATGCATTGAAATTCTTCTAGAACGGATGTGTGAAAGGAGCCCCTGGGCTCAAATGTAGTAACCAAGAAAGTCCCATTCTCGGTGTTCATGTCACTTGACTGTCCACATGTGTTGACATTACAAGCTTAAATCTTACCTGGCTTTGAGTTGTCTCTCACCTCCTGAGTCTTAGCACAGGAATAATTGTTCCTCTACCCATCCAGTTCTTCTAGCTGGCCTGAGAATTGAATTTACGTGAGACAGATGATCAAGAGAAAAAACCCAAAGGTTTATTACATGAACGCAGAGACCCAATAATGACATTGAGACCTAAAGAAATGACCACAGCAAGTGGTTTTTATACTTTTTAGACAAACAATAAATTCATGAGGAATTGAAAGGGCAAAGAAAACTTTGGGAGCTTAAGGAATTTTAAATAGGATCTGGCTATGGTAGTAAGGAAAATAACAAGATTTGTTTTTATACAACCTTCTTGGCTCTAAATTTCCTATCTCTGGCGATAAGGATGTCTCTTTACTTCCTGGTACAGGGAAAGTACCTTTCACATGGAAGATGTATTTCTTGCTTTCAGGGGGAAAAAGGAGGGTGTCTCTTCAGTAATTTTTATTTAAAATAATATGCCAAACTAACACATTTTGGAGTGGTCTGCCCTTGGCCTCCACAAATCACATCTGGCCTAGCAACATGGAGAAATTGTTTTCTTAGAAACTAAGTTCCATAACAACCAGGGAAGGAGAGAGCAACAGCTGCTGAGAAGGATGGATCACAATGTGGAAATTTGAACAGACCACAGAAATTTCCTTGGCTCTGAAACACACACTTGTTTGCTACATTTTTGATTTGAAATCAATGTATCCTATTACTAATAATTATATTGAGCACATAAAAAAGTGTTTTTTTCCTGAAAACCTTTCATTGAATCAGTGGAATCAGTGTTGGGTTCTAAGAATGAAGAAGTGGGATACATCTGTAGTATTTTGGTTGCATTGATTCCCTAGCCTTGAGGACATTCCAGTGTGTTGTACATCCGGGAAAACAGAAAGGAGGAGGAACTAAGAAAATCTGGGGTCAGTCACGGAGCTTGGGGCCTGGTTTTCCTTTTGACCTCCAATTCTTTGATAAATATTTCCTCTGAGCGTATGAGTCTCCTTCCTAGAGGAGCATCTTGCATGCCCAAGGCTGCTGCTGCTTTGTGTTTGAGGTTGAAGTTAGTGGAGGTTGTATCTGAATTCAATATCCTGCTTTCTAATGATGAGCTGAGCCTTTCCAAGCACAGGTAACTTGAGTAACAGTTATTCTATGATTTGCATTTTTTTTCGCGTATTTCCAATATGCCAGAGCAAGCACCTCATACACATTTTATAATCTAATTCTCATAACAAACCTGTGTAGTTGTGATTATGATTTTCTCAATTTTACAGGTAAGGCAGTAGGCCTAGAGATTGAGAGATGTTCAGTAAATTACCTGTGCTTGCATAAGGAATTTGTAAGGAATTTAACTATGTCTGTCTGTCTGTAAAGTCCATCTTATTAAAGAGTCATTGTGAATTGCGATAGATTTTACACCACCTTAATTGGATGTTGTTAAGACGTATATATTCTCAATCACTCATGTGGATGCACACTATGTACATTATTTATTAGGGACTTTGTTGAGAACAGGTTGAGATCTGAAAACATCAGGACCTTATACAAAAGCACCCGGGGGATAGGGGAACATGTTAGAGAAAGGGGGAGGGTTAATGCCCAGGAGCTCCCAAACTTCAGTCCTGGGTCACAAGCAGTTGTGTGTACAGAGAAAAGGAAGCCCCTACAGTGCCTAAAACTGAGAACAAGGAGGGCAGAAGGTCACCTAATACTTTTTCTGTCTTCAGACAGCTCCATGTGGAAGCTATTCTAAAAGCATTTATGTGGAATTTGAAATGAAAATGTAGCTGCTTAGTCTTTAATAGAAGACAAACAAAATGCAGGAGTTTGTGGGTTGAATCTGAGCAAGGTATCTTTTTTTAATGCATCACACCAGGGGGTGATCACATATTTGAAAGGGCTTAGAATACACACAAAGGCTCTGTGTTTTGACCTTGACAAATGCCAGGGAATGCAAATCCCCTCAGCAAGAAACCCACACCCAAGTATATAACTAAAGGAAAAGGGAAATGAGAAATAAATGAGCCACATTTTGGTATGTTTGTAACAGATCCCTCAGATTGATGAGCAAAAAACCCCACTCAATCGAATGCTGAGATCCATAACGTACGTACAAAATGCAAAAGGTATTCTTCCTAACACTTCTTTTCAGGCTGCTTGTCCATGGGGTGACGTGAAAGAAAATGTATTTAGGGAGGGGAAAAAAAGCATCACCCTGGGATCTTAGTTCTGCAATGCTTTAATTCCTTCTCACAGTGACAAACAGAGACCGCAGCTGATGCTTTTGAAGTTAAGTTTAATCTAAGAAAAGATTTGTAAGCTTTTAAGAAGACCTCTGGGTGGAAAAGCTGTATCAGGATTTTTTTTTTTTAATCTTCTGAACTTCACTGCACAAAGCATTTGGAGACAAGGGAAGTGGAGGGCATTATTAACTGGAAGAAAAATGATGACTTTCCTTTTTTGTCCATTCTTAATAAATTATGTGCTTTCAGCTAAAATAAATGGCCCTCAGTGTTCATAACCATTTCACACTTCATGTTAACTTCTTTTGGTTGTTCCTCAGCTTCACGTGGGCTAGGATCTTTATGAAGGTTAACTTTTATTTTCCCATGAGATAATCGAGAGTTCTAAATAATGAGGATAATCTTCTTAAACCAGGGATGAGAAAATGGATATAGGTGACCTGTTTTGCCTGATGCTCTGAGTATAATCGTAGTTGACACTAGTCCAGACTGCAACTTTTGGGGGAGATTTTGCCTAGTTGTGTGTTCGTAAATGTTTAATAATGGGATTTCCAGGAAAAAGAAAATGGAAAAATAAAAGCCTGATGACCATGTTTGCCAGTTTCCGTGTGTGAATACCAACACTGATTTCGGTCTTCTACTGCTTTAACCACTGGCTTGAAGGTTCCTGAAATGTCACCCACTGGCAGCCAGATGGGCTGGCTTTGACACCACAATGACCTTATCTCTTTTAATTATCCTGTTCTCTGCAAACTGTCCTTCAAAACCGGGATATTCTAATAAGCAGTGGCCACCACCATCACAACCACCACAAAAATATATTAAGTCAGGACTTAATAGTAAGCCCCACAATGCATCACTAGGGACTACACCCCAGCTTTACTGGTTATGTCTGTTTGTGGGCCACAGGGAAGAGAGGGTATTAAAAATATAAGCCAGTTCTTACTCCTGGATATCTGTGAATATTCTCTTCCCATTCATGGGTTTGTTAAAAAACAAGCAAACAAACAAAAAAACAAAACAAAAAAAAACCAACTTAAAAATGATTACTTTAATCAAAAGTCTATGAATTTTGGCAAGAAAATTGAATGTGTCCACCATCGTACAGTTCCAGCCCCTGAGTGTCTGCTTACATTTCATGAAATGCTCTGTCATACTTTCTGCCTGTCAGTGATGTCTCTCCTTCCTGGTCAACAGCCAAAAAAGAACACAAAGTTCATACTTAGCTTGTGAGACAACCTGCAGATTTGCTTTGACCTTTCAGACCTTAGTCCTTATCATTAGGTTTGTTGAGGAATAGAGCTGGCATGCTCAGTGGCTACTCAGTAGTCAGCTAAAGCAAATAATAATGATGCTCTTCTAGTTGCTAGGCAGTGCAGAGGGAGTGGTGAAGTCTGCTCATGGTTGGACTTCGGGCAGTTTAGGGATGGTGGATATGGTTTGAGGATGGTGACTTCTTGATTGGCATCATCACCATAAATGGGCAGAGAAACATGTAGGGAGAAATTGGAGGATTAAGATTGTATATATCAGCAAAGGGTATTGTAGCCAAGGCAAAAACTTCTTCTCTAGTCTTAATTATCAACAGACACAACACCCCATTGTCTCTTAGCCTTGGAACCAGGATTATTTCCCTGCTAACACAGCCAAAATATCAGGGCATATAGAAGTAGAGTGTGTATATATACTACCTTGATAGGGTGACAGACTCATCCTATTTTGCCTAGAATTTTCTTAGTACTGAAGACCTCATATCCTGGGAACCTCCTCAGTCCTAAGCAAACTAGCATTTGGTCACCCTACAGTCTAAGCATCTAGAAGATAACACTCTCGTAAGTTTGTGTGAGTGTATGAACTTAATTGAAATAGGTCTTCCAAACTGCTACTTATCCATTAACATTTTGTGTTTTACAAATATTTAATCAAATCTTCTCCTTCTGGTTGTGTTAGCATTTAGTCCAGATATCTTCATCTTGTCCACAAAGAAGTCATGAAGGGCTGGCTTTCCTGAAATCAACATGTAATAGGCCAATTATAATAGTTTGAACATTTTAATGGGCACATCAAAAATGACATGTCATGAAATGATAATTTTTGGAATTTTGACAGAAAGTGATGGTTCACTATTCAATAAAATATATAATCAGCCTCTTCATTTCTTACTCATTACTTTTTCATTTTCCTATTTGGTGAATTTTATTATAAATTTTTTTAATGTTTATTTATTTTTGATAGAGTGCGAGGAGGGGAGGGTCAGAGAGAGATGGAGACACAGAATCAGAAGTAGGCTCCGGGCTCCAAGCTGTTAGCACAGAGCTGGATGGGGCTCAAACTCACAGACCTCAAGATCATGACCTGATCCAAAGTCAGACGCTCAACTGACTAAGCCACCCAGGTGCCCCTACTTTGGTGATTTTTAAGAGGACTATGAGACTTTGTGATTTTGATAGTTCTGATCTTGAATTTGCATTCTTTACTTGCCAAATCATTGACTCCCTTAAGCTCCCATTTACTCTGTAAAAGCATCCTTTGCAGAGGGCTTACAATGTTTTAGTAAAACAATATACATGAAGAATCTGATCCACAGTAGATGCTTAATAAATATTCACTTAAACTGCACTACTTTGGCTGTATCCAGTTTTCCAGTCCCCCTCTCTCATTATGTTCATAATGATTGACAGTGGTTTTGTAACCATGAGCGTCAGCAACTGCTGTGGGAGATACTCTTATAACAAAAGATATCAATTCATACCATGAAGCTAGTATTCCACGGTTGTGAAGCAGGATGTGTTAACAAATGTATCTGGTTACTGTCTTAATATGAGGCTAAAGATTGGTACTCAGTGCCCAAAATAAAAGTATTTCTAAGGTTTAAACAAACCTTTGATAAGGATAATGAATCTTTCATGTTCATCCTACACTGTCTTGGAATATTTTTTACATACCTGTGCACTATAACAAAGTGTAATCATAGTAATTGAAGTGAAGTTGCCAGCCTTGATTGAGTTGTTTGGCTGACTTGGCTAAAGTTATCCTAAATGAACTCTCAGCATATATGTAGAGCCAGTAGTGGTAATTAGCATGGAATACTGAATATAAATAATAAATATAAAGAGTATTTTGAGGATAAATTTAAGGTCATATAAATCTTTTTTCAAATGAAAAAATGAGTATCACTAGTGGTGGTCTCAAAATCAAACCGCATTTGCAGCCATTAGGACAAAGATTAGAACTCTTAACATCCTAGTCAAGACTCTACTGTGTTGCCTATCTTAAGAGAAAGATTCAGGGAGGCACTTGAAAGCAATGTCTTTTCTCTAACACTCAGGATACATTGTTGTGTTTGTTTTTAGAGAATAGACATTTTATTGGGTATCTGTTTATATTTAAAAATCATTACATGTAGGGACACCGATTAGCAGAGTGGAGGGAAAGCTCTCATGTGCCAGCTTGAATAATTTTACAGGCAAATTAGGTGACTACTAATTGTTTTATAGGGGCTGTTGCCCCCATCGATTGGGCGCTCACTCCTGTAGATGGCACTGTTGTGTGATGGAAATCTCTCCTCTCTTGACCTATTACATTAATTGCCTGCTGTTGATAACTAAACACATCCAGAAAAATAAAAGGAATGCCTGTTGGGGAATTTCAGGATAAGAGCTCTTTCCTAACGACAACCAAGATCATAGCTTGAATGACATTTGTCATTATCTTCGAAAGTGACTCTGTCATGAATGTTGCTCTTGGATTTATTCCCAATAGCCAGAAAAATATTTTACAAATTGAGTTAGTCAAGGAGATTATACCACATCTTCTCAGTGATAGGTATGCCAAAGTTGTGATGTAATCTAGGAACAGAAAGAGAAAGGACAGAGGATTCATTGCTGAGCCACTCAATAGGAAAAAAAAAAAAAAACAAAACCAAACTAGACCAGAGAAATGATCAGGCATTGGGTTCTCTTCTATTCTCTTTTTTAAATTTTCTTCAAATAAAGATCTCCTTCAGATAAGAAGGTTTTAAATGTATTTCTGAAGGATCCCTGAGGCTTATATCAGTAAAGTCTGTATTGTTTGGAATGTCAAGTCCAGACAAAATGAAAAAAAGGGTTGTATGCCTAGAATAGGCATGGGAGATCAAGACTTAATGGATATAGTTGAATCTTCTAGGTTTCCCATTTGTTAAGTAGCACTTACTGCGTGCCACACCTTTGCTAGACATAGGGCTGGAATGGTGTGTCTGTTACTACTGCTAAGCCATTCCCAAACTTTATAGCTTTAAACAAGAATTGTTTATCATAGCTTCTGTGTCTTCAGGTCAGGAGGAGGTTGGTTGATCCCGGTTTAGGTGAGAAGCTAATCGTCAAGCCATGGACTTGTCAGGGCTCAGCTCCACACTAAATTCATTGCTTAGGATCCCTCAGTGTATATCATTCTTGGGTTCAAGTTGAGGGTGCAGTGACTGCCTAAAGGAAGCTCTCCTCACAATGATGCCAGATACACAAGAGTAAGCAGAAGCACACTAGACCTCTTAGCACATAAGCTTGGAACATGCACACATCATCCCCATCTCATTTTATTAGCCAAAGTAAGTCATGTGGATAAGTCCAAAGTCAAGGGACTTAGCTATATAACTTTACAGAAATTACTACAAAATCACATGAAAAAGTTAGGAAAACAGAGGTCAAGAGTTGGTGCCAGTAATGTGCTCTATTACAGGTGAACTGAAGAAACAAAGAAGGTTAACATGTGTAGTTCTTGTTTTCAGGGAAATCAAAATATAGTGAGAGAGAAAGACAAGCATACAAGCAATTATATAAATTTTCAGGTGCCTGTGAGGTGTGTATAAGATAGTGTGGCCTGATATCTAGTGTAGGAAAATATAGCCCATATGTGATTTGACCAATAGATAGATAAATTAATTAAAAAGACCAAATTATGTTTACAAAAAAATAATGGTTATGTTTGGTACAGATTCTTTCCCTTCCTCCTCCTCCTCCTAGTCATTATCATCCTCTTCTCCTTCCTTCCTTCTTCTTGTCCTCTTTGTCCTTTACCTTCTTTTCCTCCTTTACTTCTCCTTTGTTTTCTTTCTTTTTTTGGTGTAATTTTTGGAAATCTAAGTGTGGGAAATTAAGAGGCTTGGGATCCTGATTGCTCCAAATTCGTTTTCTTCCTAAGGCCAGTATACATACAAGCTACTTGAATGAGCAAATTGTTGAAAAGTACCTTTAAGTCAAGGTATCTATATTTAAAGTTTTCATGTGATTATAAAGTATTTTAGTATTATAGAAGTATTATAGAAGTATTATCCTCCCCAGTTGTGCTCTGGAAATTGTGTTTTGCAGAGACTTGAAAATATATTGTGAGGCAGGAATTCTCAAGGCCTGTGTCTGTTCACCTTTTTCCCTACAAGACACTGAGATGGTTAGAACATGTGTGGTCTCATGGCTCCCTTCAGGGGGGTGAGTTGCTTTGGAATTGATAGAAGGAAGATGTCACTGATCCCTTTATTAGCCAACCTAGAGGCAGAGCTGACTATCTGTGAGGGAAGAGTGTATGGTTAATTATGTGACATAATAGAGGAAGTTTTTCCTATTTAAAACTGTTTACCATTTGCCTATCAGCAACACATTGTCCAATAAATTAATTCTCTGTGGAGATGGAACTGGCAAATCATGACCAATAGGCTGTATTACCAAATCCTTGTCTTTAAAATATAGTTTTAATGGTGCACAGTTATACCCATTCATTTCCTTACTGTCCTTATTGTACTCAACTTTTATACTACGGTGGCAGAGTTGACTACTTTGACAGAAACTAGGTAGCCTACAAAGCCAGAAGTATTTATGATCTATCCACTTATAGACAAATTTGCTGACCCCATGTTAGAGACCCATCCCTTTGGGCTAAAGTTTATTGTCCAGTTGAAACATAAATACAGGTGAAAGATTTTGATTACTCAAAGGTGGTGAAAGCTATAGGGAGTACAAACACTCAAGGAAAGTATAAGGGACCAAAAGCTTTCTTTTATTTTTAATATGATTTGACATTTTTCTTGTTTTTAAATGAGATAATCCCTCCCATTCCCTTCTTGTTCCTCGTTATTTCTTGATACCACTATTATTCAAGTGATTGAACAGATTCTGAGAGCTCTCAGAATAAAGTGTTTTCATATGGAGGAGTTAAAAGGCATAGTGAAAAAAGATGAGCTTTTTTTTTTTTTTTTGAATTTCAGCTATGTTACTTGATAGTGATAAAAATTCGTGCAAATTGCTTAATTCCTCTGAGGGCCAATTTCCTTATATTATTGTTGTAAATTTCATATTGCTGTAGAAATTGTTCTGAGTATTAAATACAATAACATGAGATAAGTAAAGAAATAACTTCATAAGGAATAAAAAAATACATAACCATTGAGAGGAAAGAATATTCAAACATACAGAAATGAAAATTAACTGTAAATCTGAGAGATGAAAACTATAATCACTAAAATTAAAAAATCCTTAATTGAACATTATGCTAATATTAAAAAAGAATTAGACTGTAATTCATCAGATGTGTAAACACATACAAATTTTAAAAAGTATGATATTAGAAAGTTGAATAATATTTAATCTATGTCAATTATTTGTGTAAAGGTTGTAAAGTTTGAAGAAAAACAATATATATTTTTATATACATTCATACATATATGCTTTATAAGATTTTTAAATTTATTTTAATTACAGTTAATATACAATGTTATGTTGGTTTCAGGTGTACAGTATAATGATTCAACACTTCCATATATCACGCAGTGCTCATCGTAAGTGCACTGCTTAGTCCCCAACCCCTATTTTACCCATCCACCCCACTGCACTCCCCTCTGGTAATCATCAGTTTGTTCTCTGTAGTTAAGAGTCTGTTTCTTGTCTTGCCTCTTACTTTCCATTTGTATGTTTTCTTAAATTCCACATATTAATGAAATCATATAGTATTTGTCTTTATATATACATAATTGTGGGTTTATTTCTGGGTTTTCTTTTAAAAATTTTTTTCTTTCTTTAAAAATATTTCTGGGTTTTCTATTCTGTTCCATCAATCTATGTATCTGCTTTTGTGCCAGTACCATACTCTATAGATAACTACAGCTTTGTAATATAAGTTGAAGTTTGGAATTGTGATGCCTCCAATTTTGCTTCCCTTTTCCAAGATTGCTTTGGCTAGTCATGGTCTTTTGTAGTTCCATACAAATTTTAGAATTATTTGTTCTTGTTCTGTGAAAAAACACTGTTGGTATTTTTTTTTTAATGTTTCTTTTTGAGAGAGACAAAGCACAAGCAGAGGAGGGGCAGAGAGAGAGAGGGAGACACAGAATCCGAAGCAAGCTCTAGGCTCTGAGCTGTCAGCACAGAGCCCAACATGGGGCTCAAACTCAAGAACCATGAGATCATGACCTGAGTTGAAGTTGGATGCTTAACCGACTGAGCCACCCAGGTGCCCCGACTGTTGATATTTTGATAGAAACTGCATTAAATGTGTAGATTGCTTTGGGTGTTAAAGACATTTTAACAATATTTGTTTTTCCAGCTCATGAGCATGGAATGTCTTTCCATTTCTTTGTGTCATCTTCAGTTTCTTTCATCAGTGTTAGAAGTTTTCAGAGTACAGGTCTTTCACCTCTTTGGTGAGATTCCTAAGCAATACTGGTGCGATTGTAAATAGGATTGTTTTCTTAATTTCTCTTTCTTCTCCTTCATTATTAGTGTATATGAATGCAACAGATTTCTGTACATTGATTTTGTATCCTGTGACTTTACTGAATTTGTTTATCAGTTTTAGTAGGTTCTTGATGGAGTTTTTTTGAGCTTCCTATATTTAGTATCATGTCACTGGCAAATAGTGAAAATTTTACTTCTTCATTACCAATTTGGATGTCTGTTATTTCTTTTTGTTGTCTGATTGCTCTGACCAGGACTTTGAGTACTAGGTTGAATAAAAGTGGTGAAAGTGGACGTCCTTGTCTTATTCCTGATCTCAGGGGGAAAAGCTCTCAGTCTTTGCCACGAAGGATGATGTTAACTGTGGGTTTTTCACATATGGCCTTTATTATGTTGAGGTATGTTTCCCCTAAACTTACTTTGTTGAGGGTTTTATAATAAATGGATGTTGTACTGTGTCAAATGCTTTTTGTGCATCCATCAAAATGATGAAATCATTCTTACCCATTCTCTTATTGATGTGATGTATCATGTTGATTGATTTGCAATATTGACACTCTTGCAACTCAAGAATAAATCCCACTTGATTGTGGTAAGTGATTTTGTAAATGAATTATTGGATTCTGTTTGCTAGTATTTTGCTGAGAATTTTTGCATCTGTTGTGTTCATCAGAGATAGTGGCCTGTACTTTTCTTTATTTGTGGTGTCTTTATATAGTTTTGGCATCAGGGTAATGCTGGCCTCATAGTATTATTTGACAGTGTTCCTTTTCTGTATTTTGGAATAGTCTGAGTAGAATAGGTATCTGCTCTTTTTTCTTAAGTAGAATTTGCTCATGTAGCCACCTGGTCCTTTACTTTTGTTTGTTGTGAGTTTTTTGATTACTGATTCAATTTCTTTCCTGATTATTGTTCTGTACAAATTTTCTGTTTCTTCCTGTTTCATTTTACTAGTTTTTATGTTTCTTGGAATTTATCCACTTCTTCTAGGTTATCCCATTTGTTGGCATATAGTTCTTCATAATATTCTCTTAAAGTTTTATTTCTGTGGTATTAGTCGTTTTTTTTCTCATGGTTCATTTGTAATTTTATTTGAGTTCTTTTTCTTTCCCGATAAGTCTGGCTAGAGATTTATCAATGTTACTGATTTTTGCAAAGAATCATCTCCTGGTTTCATTGATCTATTGTTTCTCTAGTTTCTATATCATTTAGTTCTCCTTTAATCTTTATTATTTCCTTCCTTCTGCCAGTTTTAGGTTTTATTCTTTTTCTAACTGCTTCAGGTGTAAATTTTGCTGTTGGAGATTTTTCTGGTTTCTTGAAGTATATCTGTATTGCTAAAGACTTCCCTCTTAGAACAGCTTTTGCTGCATACCAGGGGTTTTGGACTGTTACGTTTTCATTTTCATTTGTTTCTATATACATTTTATTTTTTCTTTGATTTCCTGGTTGACCCATTCATTAATAGCATGCTATTTAACCTCCATGTATCTGTGGTCTTTTCAGATTATTTCTTGTGGTTGTCTTCTTGTTTCTTAGCCTTGTGGTTAGTATATACGCATGGTATGATTTAGATCTTCTTGAATTTTTTGAGGTTGTTTTGGGGGCTAATATGTGATCTATTCTGGAGAATGTTCCATGTGCATTTAAAAAGAATGTGTGCTCTGTTTTAAGATGGAATGTTCTGAATATATCTGTTAAATCCACCTGATCCAGTGTGTCATTCAAAGCCATTGTTTCCTTGTTGATTTTCTGTTTAGATGATCTGTTCATTGATGTAAGTGGGTGTAAGTGATGTAAGTTAAAGTCCTCTACTACTACTATTATTATTGATTTGTTCCTATGTTTGTTGTTAGCTCTTTTATGTATTTGGGTTCTTCTATGTTAGATGCGTAAATATTTACAATTAATATATCTTCTTGTTGGATTGTCCCATTTATTATATAGTGACCTTCTTTGTCTCTTGTTATAGCCTTTGTTCTAAAGTCTGCTTTGTCTGATACAAAGATTGTGACTCTGGCTTTCTTTTGACATCTGTTTGCATGATAGATGTTTCTCCATTCTCTCACTTTCAATATGGTCTAAAATGAGTTTCTAGAAGGCAGAGCCTGACATAGGGCTCAAACTCAAGAACCATGAGATCATGAGCCAAAATCAAGAATCAGATGCTTAACTGACTGAGCCACCCAGGTCTTGCTTTTTGATCCATTCTGTCACCCTATGTCTTTTAATTGGACTGTTTAGTACATTTACATTCCAAATAATTATTGATAGGTATGCATTTGTTGTCATTTTATTATTTGGTGGTTATTTCTGAAGTTTTTCTCTGATCCTTTATTGTCTTTCTTTCATGGTTTGCTGATTTTCTTTAGTGATACATTTGAATTTATTTCTCTTCTTCACATATTTAATAGTGGTTCTTAGTATACAGTTACCATTAGGTTTGTATAAAACCTTCTTTGCATGTAGCAGTCTACATTAAGCTGATGGTCAGTTAAGTTTGAACCCATTGTTTCCTCCTCTCCTCCCTACGTTTTAGGTATATGGTGTCATATATTATATCCTTTTGTTTTTGAGTTTCTCGATTGCTTTTTTTTAAATAAATATTCATTTTTACTGCTTTTGTGTTTCCTACCTTTATACTGTCACTTTTTGTTCCTCCTCTTCACTCAGAGTCCTCTTTAATATTTCTTACTGCACTGGTTTAGTGGTCATGAACTCCTTTAGTTTTTGTTTTTCTGGGAAACTCTTTATCTCTCCTTCTATTCTGAATGATAGTCTTGTTAGAGAGAGTATTCTTGGCTGCAGATTTTTCCCATTAAGCCCTTTGAATGTATCATGCCAGTCCCTTCTGGCTTGGGAAGTTTTTGCTGAAAAGTCTGCTAGCCTTATGGGCTTTCTCTTGTAAGTTACTGTCTTCTTTTGTCTTGTTGCTTGTCTTTATCACTATACTTTGCCAATTTAACTACAGTATGTCCTAGTGTGGTTCTGCTTTTGTTTATTTTGATGGGAGTTCTCTGTGCCCTCTGGATATGGATATATGCTTTCTTCCCCAGTTAAAGAGGTTTTCAGCTATTATCTGTTTAAATAAATTCTCTGCCCCCTTTCCTCTCTCTCTCCTTCTTCTGGGGCTCATATAACATGAATGTTATTACATATGTTGGAGTCACTGAGTTCTCTAAGTCTATTCTCATTTTGCATCTTTTTTTCTCTTTTATTTAGAGTAATTACTTTCCATTACTCTGTTTTCTAGGTCATGAATGTGTTCCTCTGCTTCTTCCAGCCTTCTGTTCTTTCTATCAAGCATGTTTCTCATTTCAGTTATTGTGCTATGTTATTTATCTTTGCAGTGTTATTCCTTATTGCTGTGTTAAGGGTCTCACTCATATCTTCCACTCTTTTCTTAATTCCAGTGAGTATCCTTATGATCATTGTTTTAAATTCTCCATTAGACATGTTACTTATGTCTGTTTTGCTTAGATCTCTGGCCATGGCCTTGTCCTGTTTTCTCATTTGGGATAAATTTCTGTCTTCTGATTTTGTGTATGTTTCTGTGTCTGTGTGTTGGGAAATTGAGTTAGGTCTCTGTTTTTAATGGTAATGGCCTCATGAAGAAAAGCTCCTGTAGTGTCCTGCTGTATAGTGCCCCCTGACCTCTAGGGCCTGGCACTTCTGGGGATGTCTCTAATATGTGCTGTGTGTGCTCTGCTGTTTTGTCATAGCTGTGTTATCCTTCATGCTAGTTGTTTACCGAGGCTCTGTTTGCCTGATGTGGGCAGTGTTTGGTTCCTGGCCTGAATGTCATGAGTTTTGATTACGTGGGCTCTGATCTCTTTGTGAGATGAGACCGGTCACCACTGCTGCCAGAATTGAGGCTCTGCAAACCACCACCCCTACCCCCATGCCATGCTGTGTTGGGAGCCACAGTGTGAGCAGGAGTTGGGCTGGCCTTCTAGGGAAGGGAGCTTGCTGTCCTGGGTCTGAGGCAAATGTGACTGAGAAGGGCATTTCCTATGGAGTACATGTGTGGGGCAGGGCTTGATGTAAGCTAGTTAGCCAGTGTTGGTGCTGCACTGGTTCTGCCTGTGGCCCTGTGCTTAGGCTGAGGGGCAGGGGAGGGAAATGGCACCCACCAGTTTCTTTGTTCCAAGAGGGGTCTCTCTGTGTGTCCCAGGCACTGTTCAGATCATTGTTTCACTCTGTATGTTCCCTGGATGTTTGCCTGCCTTCTTTCCAAGAGCAGCCCCAATGCCCTTGAACCTTCACAGAGCCAAGCATGCTGACCTTTAAAATTCTAGGTTTTAAGTCCCACTGGTTGAAAGAACTCATGAAATTCATCCCTTATCACTTTCCCAGCCAATTGGTATGGGGATTCATTTTCCCTGTGCATTCTCCTATATGCTAACCTTTCACCCTTCTCCATGACCATGGCTCCCTCCCCCACTGTCGTGGCCAGGATCTATTTCTCTCCGAAACTGTGTCTCTGCACTTCCTACCTTCTTTGATGTGGCCTCCTCTATATATTAAGATGTGGAGTTTCTTCTGTTGGTCTTCAGGTTAATTTCTCAGGTGTTGAGAACGATTTGAGACTTAACTAGTTATATTCATGGGATGAAGCGAGCCTAGGGTCCTCCTACTCTACCTGCCATCTTCTTGTCTCCACCTAAGATATTGTTGTAAAAGTAACAGATCTGAATTAGTGGCAAAATGTTATAATTTTAAAATACTTTTCTCAAATATTTTGTTGAGTTGGTTAGTGTTGGAGGAATGGATGGCAAATGAATTGGAAAGACCACTACACTCAGTATGCAGAGACCTGAAGGTTTGTGTAGTGGATAATAGTTATTAGGATTCTTAAATGCTTTACTGTTTATAAAGAAATCCACAGATGATCTGATTTAGTCCCTCCAGATGAGGTACATATAATTAGCAGTTTCACTGATAGTGAAGCTGAGGCTCAACCCTATTTTGTACCCAGGGTCTAGGGTTGTCAGGCTTGGCAACTATAAAAACAGGATGCCCAATTGAATATGATCCCAGATAATAACAAAATACTTTTTAGGATAAATATGTCTCATGCAGTGTTTCATCTGGCAACCCTGTATCACACAACTGCAAACAACAGTGGTAGTCCTGTCATATTCCTGATTTTAGGCCAAAAATTGTCTCCACTTTATCAGAACTATGTTTTCACTCACTTAATGTTTATTCTTCAATGCAACAAATATTTAGTGAGCACATAGTTTTTTTGGGGCGTGGGGTTATTTTTTATTTTTTTGCTTTTCTTGTGTAATTTAATACTGAATTCATCTCTCCAACAAAATAACTACAAATACAGCACTTGTGGGACAATTAAATACAGAAATAAAAACCATATAACAAAGAATATTTGAGCACTGGTTCTGATTAAGACCTGTAGTAGGCCCAGGGTGCCTGGGTGGCTCAGTCGGTTAAGCAACGACTTTGATTCAGGCCCTGAGGGTAAATAAAAATAAATTAACCATGATCAGTTATGAGGCTACATCCAAGGGATGGTGAATTTTAATAGCTAATCCCTGATGTTGCTTTTCTGTAACAAAGATGCCAGCATTAAGATACTCCAAACACTATTGTCCCTTTTTAAAATAAAGTTTTTACTTTGATTCTAGTAACACACAAATGTAATATTAATTTCAGGCATACAATGTAGTGATTCAACAATTCTATACATTACCCAGTGCTCATAATGGCAAGTATGCTCCTTAATCCCTATGATCTATTTCACCTATCCCCCCACCCCCCTGCTACCCTTCCTTCTGGTGTTCATCAGTTCTCTATAGTTAAGAATCTGTTTCTTAATTTGTCTCTCTTTTTTCCCCCTTGGCTTCTTTGTTTTATTTCTTGAATTCCACATATGAGTGAAATCATATGGTATTTGTCTTTGTCTATTTTGCTTAGTATTATACTCTCTAGCTCCATCCATGTCCTTGCAAATGGCAAGATTTTATTCTTATTATGGCTGAATAATACTCTATTGTGTGTGTCTATGTGCGTGTGCATACACATATCACATCTTTTTTTAAATTTTTTGACCATTTTATTTTAATGCAATTTATTGTCAAATTGGGTAACATATAGTGTGTACAGTGTTCTCTTGGTTTTGGAGGTAGATTCCCATGGTTCATCACCTACATATAACACCCAGTGCTCATCCCAACAAGTGCCCTCCTCAATGCCCATCACCCATTTTCCCCTCTCCCCCACCCCACCATCTACCTTCAGTTTGTTCTCTGTATTTAAGAGTCTCTTATGCTTTGCCTCCCTCTCTCTCTCTTGTAACTATTTTTCCCCCATCCCTTCCCCCATGGTCTTCTGTTGTTTCTCAAGTTCCACATACTAGTGAAAACATGATACCTGTCCTTCTCTGACTGACTGACTTTCACTTAGCATAATACCTTCCAGTTCCATCCACGTTGCTGCAAATGGCAGGACTTCATTCTTTCTCATTGCCAAGTAGTATTCCATTGTATATATAAACCACATCTTCTTTATCCATTCATCATTTGATGGACATTTAGGCTCTTGTCATAATTTGGCTATTGTTTAAAGCACTGTTATAACATTGGAGTACATGTGCCCCTATGAATCAGCACTCCTGTATGCCTTGGGTGAATTCCTAGTAGTGCTATTGTCGGGTCATAGGGTAGTTCTATTTTTAATTTTTTGAGGAAACTCCACACTGTTTTCCAGAGCGGCTGCAACAGTTTGCATTCTCACCAACGGTGTAAGAGGGTTCCTATTTCTCCACATCCTCACCAGCTTCTGTCATTTTCTGACTGTTAATTTTAGCTACTCTGACTGGTATGAGGTGGTATCTCAGTGTGGTTTTGATTTGTATTTCCCTGATAATGAGTGACATTGAGCATCTTTTCATGTGTCTGTGGGCCATCTGGATGTCTTCTTTGGAAAAGTGTCTGTCCATGTCTTTGCCCATTTCTTCACTGGATTATTTGTGTTTCAGGTGTGGAGTTTGGTGAGTTCTTTATAGATTTTTGGATACTAACCCTTTATCCGATATGGCATCCGATTGAGGTCCCAGTAGTTCATTCTTGCTTTTAATTCTCTTGCCTTTGGAGATGTGTCGAGCAAGAAATTGCTGCAGCTGGGGTCAAAGAGGTTGTTGCTTGCTTTCTCCTCTAAGGTTTGTCTCACATTTAGGTCTTTCATTCATTTTGAGTTTATTTTTGTGACATACCACATCTTCTTTACCCATTCATCAGTTGATGGACATGGGCTACTTCCACACTTTGGCATTTGTAAATACTGCTGCTATAAACTTAGGGGTACATGTATACCTTTGAAATAATGGTTTTTTTAAAGTTTTTTGTTCATTTGTTTAAGTAATCTCCGCAACCACCATGGGGCTTGAAGTCTCAATCTCCTGATCAAGGGTTTCATGCTTCTTTGACTGAGATAGCCAGTTACCCCTGAATTAGTGTTTTTGTATGTTTGAGGCAAATACTCAGTAGTGAAATTACTGGATCATATGGTAATTCTAGTTTTGAGTCTTTGAGGAACTTCTATGCTATTTTCCTCGGTGGTTGTGCCAGTTTACATTCCTACCAAAAGAGTGAGGACATGGTTTTAAGTAGGAGGGTAGCATATTCTTATTGAGCCTCTGTAAAGTCACTCAGGTGACTGGATGAAGAAAGGGTCAGAGGAGAACAAGCTGAAGGTTGAGAGACCAATGTGAAGGCTAATGTTGGGTAGACTTGCTGCAAGTCACCAGTAAAAGAAACTCAGCCAGGAGGCAGAGAAGGTTCTTCTGAGGGGAATTGGGCATGGATTTTAAATGTGTTGAACTCACAACACTTGAAATACTGAGATATGTTAAGTCGAATAGATGATGTGAGTTATGTGTATGAAGATTAAGGTAGAGACTTCATTTGGAGGGATAGACTCTGAAGTCATTTACGTTTGGCTGGTGTCCTATTCTTGCCATGTGACAGGCCTTGTATATTATGATTGCCTTGCCCTAGCTCTCAGGGCACTTACTTATAGTCAGTCCAGTGAAGGAGGCAGAGAAATAAAAAGTCAATTATAATATAGAGTGACATGGATAATATTGAAAGAGTAGTTAAGGTTCTTAGGGAATCAGAGGAAGAAATAACCTCAACCTCAAGACTAAAAAGGAGAGTGAGAATTTGCCCAAGGCAGAGTGGTGGGAGGGCAGTGCAGACAGAAGTTCCAGTGTTGGTCAAGACATGGAGATCGGAAAGAGAAAGCACAGTACTTTGAGGAAGCTTCTTCAGATGGAGCATAGAAGGTGAAGGGTGAGTAAAGTGGCATGAATTTGCCCAAGGCAGAGTGGTGGGAGGGCAGTGCAGAAAGAAGTTGGTCAAGACATGGAGATCGGAAAGAGAAAGCACAGTACTTTGAGGAAGCTTGTTCGGATGGAGCATAGAAGGTGAAGGGTGAGTAAAGTGGTGTGAATTGAAGAAACAACCTGGGGTCCACTGTGAAGAGTGTTGTTAGCCCTATAAAGGACTTTGAACTTACTTTTTATCAGGGAGATTATTAAGTGACTTTTATCAGGGAAAGCGACATGATCACATTTGAGAATCAGATTACTCAGGCTGTGTGAAAAATGGATTAGAGAGCAGAATGGGAGAAACTAGATAAGAGTCCTTGCAATCATACAGGCAGGAGGAGATGATGATCTGACATAAACATTTTCACTTATTTAAATAAGTGAATGGATGAATGTGGAGAGCAAAGAAGTAGCATAATTCAGAGCTACAACATTCAAATTAGAAGATCTGGTGGCTTGGGAAACCAGAGGACATGGGAGTCACCCCTGAGATAGTGATAACAAATAGTGGAAGAGGAGCAGATTTGGGGACAAGAAAGAGAATGTGGTTTTGAATGCACAGAGGTTGAGTTATTCGTGAATCACATGGAGCCAACTGAATACATGAGTCTGGATTTAGGAGAGGAGCATAAGATGATGTAAAGACTTCGAAATTATTTTCATGTTTGTTTATTTTGAGAGAGAGAAAGCACATGTGTGCAAGCAGGGGAGGGGCAGAGAGGGAAAGAGAGAATACCAAGTAGGCTCAGTACTGTTAGCATAGAGTCCAACACAGGGCTGTATCTCATGAACCATGAGATCATGACCTGAGCCAATTTCACGAAGGGTTGGATGCTTAACTGACTGAGCCACCCAGGGGCCCCAGATGCTTTTCTTAAAGTTACAGAAGTAGATGAGATCTGCATGAAGGGCTTGTCAAATGAGGAAAGAAGAGATATTCAGGCAAAACTCTGAGAAACCCCAGTATTGTAGGTACAGTTAGAGGAAAATAACCTGTAATGGAGAGGAGTCATTGAAGCAGGAAGAGGTGCTGGCAGTAGTCTGGATAGGAGGACAACGTGAACAGTTGAATCCATCCTAATTTGGGATAATAGTAGGTAGAGGTGATAAAAGGAAAATGTAAAAGTTGTAAAAAATTATGGTAAGATATTTGAAGCGATCAGAAAAGGAGTGTAGATTCACAAAGAAAGATAGGAGGGGGGCCCCTGGGTGGCTCTGTCAGTTAAACATCTGACTCTTGATTTCAGCTCAGGTCACGATCTCAGGGTTCATGGGTTCTAGCCCTGCTTTAGGCTCCCCACTGACAGACTGTTTGGGATCCTCTCTGTCTCGCTCTCTCTCTGCCCCTCTTCTGTTCAAGCATACTCTTTCAAACAAATAAACAAACAAACAAACAAACCCAAAACTTAAAAAATAGGAGGAAGGAAACAAAAATAAGAAACATAACAGTAGATCTCACTGTGGTCAAAATATAGCTAAGAGAACTGTGAGTGCTAAAAGGAATAAAGTTTGTGCCCAGGGTGGAATTATTTTTCATATGTATACATTTAAAAATTATACAAAGCATGTGTAAATGTATTCTTACTGAAAGTAATTCAGGGCATAGTGAATTACAGAGGGTAAAATACTGAAGTACCATCTGTCTTCCCTATTAGCAATTTCTTTCCCAAAGCGGCCACACTCAGCAATTTGGTGTTTACTTTATATATTTTTTTTTTTTGGAAAATTTTTTGGGCACTTCCATATATACACATTGCTGCACATAATTTATTTTTACAAAAATATATTGTAATACTTTTCAATTAATATATTTTAGTGGATTTCCATTTATATATAGCTTATTTGTATTATACATTTACAATAGTTTATTTAACCATTTTCCTGTGACTGAGCCACTGAGTTATTTGAGAATTAAGTTTTAGATCAAATGTTTTAGAGGTGGAACAATACTGGGCAGTGACAAAGTCCAGGGTGAGGGCAGAAAATTTGATTGCAGAAATAGAGCTGAGATGCCTTGGATAATAAAAATGTAGGGGGGTGGTACTGGTTGTGAGATGGCTGAAAACCAGGGGTACTGAGGGTGCCCACAGTGAAGGCAGAGTATGGGATGGGCCAAAGGATGGTGAGCTTTGACTCGAAGGATTCAGTGAATATGGGTGAATGACGAGGAGCATGAGAGATTCCAATGATAAGGAGGTATTGAAAAATATGAGTAGGTGTAAAGAGCCACATGAGATCTTCTTTTTTGCTTGTTTTTGTTTCTTGTCTTTTTAAAGGCTTAAGCAGGGATATTCTGAAAGGAACACTAGAGACCTAGTGACAGGGATCATGGGGAATGAGAAGTTCTATTTGAGATGCATTTATTATGCGTAATGTCCTCCAGGCACCGCGTGGTATCTGCCAAAGCCTGAGAGGGGCGGGACAATTCTTGAAGGAGTTGAAGATGGTTGGGTTTATGGTGACAGAGGATTCTGCGGTCTCAAGTGAAATGCTTGTGTTTGAGAAGCAGTTGGGATTTGAGCCCTGGAAAGAGGAAGGCCCAAGCAGTGTGGAGTTGAGAGAAGAGGCAGGACATGAGTTAGGGATACCTTGAGTGTGGAGTGGTAGTTAGATGGCCTTATGACTTCCAAATGATGAGTTCTGCCAGCACCCAAGGACGTGATATGAGTGAGAGGATCTGAGTCCCTCAGGAGGTGGTGACCTAGAGTGAGGGTGCTCCGGAGATAATTGTGGTCATGGCAGAGAGGCTGACCACACAAACCAGTCCCTGGAACTGTCACCATGTACTAGAAACAGCTCTTCTCTCCAGTGGGTAGTGGAGATAGGGGAAGCAATATCTCCACTCTAGAATACCTCTCTCCAGCAAGAGGTATTCTCCTGTCTAAGCTTACTTTCCTCATCTTCAAAATGAATGGTTACTGTCAATTATCTCCAATGTAAAAATGTATAATTCCAAGTATTATACCTCTATTTTATAAAATACTTTTTTTTCCTTCTGGGAAAATTATACTATTATCAAGATTGGCATGAGAAAGTAGTTCTTAGTGTTCATCGTTCTGGGTTTCTTCAGGTTTTATATGAGGTGTGACATTTATTTAAGTGCATTTGTTTCTTTGCTGTGCTTATTCCGTGCTGGCTAGACAGCTGTCCTTGGGGTCTCTTGTCTAATTCTATGAAATTCCATTTATCATTCACAGAATCATTAATTTGCCTGTGTAGTGTTACCTCTTGAGGTTTCCTTTTTCTGAGTCAATAAACCTGAAAACTAATGTACATTTCATGTATATTGCTGGGAAGGGGCTTGGGGCTTGACATTTTCCTTTTGCTAAGGATGTACCATAATTCATTTGTTTTATGTGAGTCTTGAAGAAGGGAACTCCCAGATTAAGTGAATGACCACTAAAAAACATTCTTATGCATGTTTAGGCAAAGCTGTGTTCACATTGATTCAAATTAGAAGCAGATATTCAACACCTACTCCATGCCAGGCACTGTGCTGAGATGTCTAGGTGAAAAGAAGAAACATGAAACATGGTTTTGTTCTCAATTTATAATCGGGGAGACCAAAGTGATCATATAAATGAGTAAGGATAAAATATGTAGTATTTCTCGGTAATTAAAGAGAAGGTGTTACAAAGTGGAACTTGATTAGTGGACAAATGAATTATACAGACAGGAATTGACTTTGAAAGAATATGAGGTACCTCAAACTATGATAAATAAGGAAAACTTTGAGGGAAAAGACTTGTTTGGTCTTAGATCTCAGTGTCTTAAGTATAGGTCTTAAAGTGTATGTAGGATTTAAATATATGGACAAACTTTGTAAAGCAATGTGTAAGGGGACTGAGAGTGGTCTGAACAAACACATGGGGGTAACACAATGCATGGCATGTCTATAGTAATGCACTAGTGAATGGAAACATGAGGGCCCAGAACCTCATGATATGGGGGTTGTGGAAGCTGAGGTTAAGGAGTTTGCACTACTCCAGAGGGAATCTCTGCTCAGGACAGGGGGACATAGTTAGAACTCTTGTACATGAAGACATTTTGAGTGGCAGTAAAGAAAGAGGAAAGCATGAAAGCAAGGAAACTGCGGCTGATGGGAAGGCAGCAAAGCCCAAGGGAATGGGTCTGAATAGATGCTGTGCAGTGGGAATAGGTGAGAGGACCCCACTGGGAGAAGAGAATTGGCTGCCTCACAAGTATCTGGCCTCTCATCCCTACCCACATTCTTCACAGGGTCATTGCCCTATTGATCCCTCTGTCTGACGTGCTGTCCTCCCATAATGTTGCAGAGTTGGCTCTTCCTTCTTTATCAAGCTCTCAGAAAGCTCTGTTTCTATACATAATTCAGTAATGTTCTATCACAATATATTACCCTGTTATCATTGTAAACTTTTTTACTATCCCAGGTATCTTACTCATCATTCATTCACCCACTGATTTGGTTGCTAAAATCTGACTCACTCGCTAAACTGGGTGCTCTGCAAGGAGAGACTTTGGTTGCAATGATCCGTGCCTGTCATCCGTGGCACCCAGAAAAATGACCAGCACCTAGTAGATGCTCAATGAATGTTTATTGATAGAGAAAGGACAGAGAAGGGGTGCTATGGTGTAAACATAATTTCTTCAGTCTATTGCTAACATCAGTATCATGTATAAGGCATGATAATGAGTTTATGCTTAAGGGATTACAGACTGAAGTTTTGGTGCCAATGATGAGCAGAAAAATGTTACCCCCAGGAAATTAGATGCTGTGTCAAAGAACAGATATGAGAATCTTTATTCCCTTATCCTGAGCACCCATAGGACTGATTGAGAATTCCTTCAATTTCATTGAAAGCATTTGGTACAGGTTCTAATATATCAGCAATATCTCCAAGGCCCCTTTTCTTCCAGTGCTAACACTCTATGATTTTAAGTTACTGAATTCATAATCCAAATCAATATTCTTTTCATATAAGTGCTCAGCAAGGGTAGCCACATGCTTTATTTCACTGAAACTTCCAATATCTAAAATATTTATAAATGTTACCATAGGGGCCAATATTCATAGCTTGTTTCAAGAACCACATAATTAAATATATCTCATAACTTTGTACACTTCAGTTTTTGTTTAAAGTTTTATGATAAAAACAACTAACTTCAAAAAATTAACATTGAGATGCTTGCTAAGGTTGCATGCTATTTCTTCTACAGAATCAGATTTTGTACAGTGAGAAGTCTGAAGTGAAAACAAATTTAGGGTAAAGTATTCATTTGTGACTAACCAAGTATTGACTGAATCAAGATAAAAGTCTGAGATTTATTTATATCTCTTGTGCAGAGTTAAAATAATATCTTGAACAGAGGCATCAGAAGCATTTCAGAAAACTTGTATTTTAGTCTAGTAAACAGCCCCCAACAGACCTGTGTACATAGGGATTAGGGTTAAAGGGCTTCCATGTCTCCCCAGGGGAGTGAAGGGCATAAGTTATCCTATCTTGGCAGCAGGTGGAATGAATTCTTTCCACGAGGATGGGAGAGGGGAAACAGCATGAGCAAATGATTTGAGGTGATTAGTAATGATAAAAACATCTACTTTAAGTTATATATGCTTAGATGGAAATGCTAGAAACCTAATTCTGATTGCACAAGGGTAGAGTTTCCTGCTCCAAAAAGACTATTTCTGTTCACTCACTGTTAACAGAATATATTTAGCAGTGGTCTAAGCATGTCATGGTGATGTTAAAAGTACTTAAAAACAGTCCTATTTGGGGCGCCTGGGTGGCACAGTCGGTTAAGCGTCCGACTTCAGCCAGGTCACGATCTCGCGGTCTGTGAGTTCGAGCCCCGCGTCAGGCTCTGGGCCGATGGCTCAGAGCCTGGAGCCTGTTTCCGATTCTGTGTCTCCCTCTCTCTCTGCCCCCCCCCCCCCATTCATGCTCTGTCTCTCTCTGTCCCAAAAATAAATAAAAAGGTTGAAAAAAAATTAAAAAAAAAACAGTCCTATTAAAGTGTGACTTAAAGTCACACAAAGCCATAAATGAGTGGTCTGAGAGTCTTCACCAGGAGTAGTTATAGAGGAGGAAGGAAGAAGAAAGAAAGACGAAGTAGCCCAACAGGAAGAGCATGTGTGAAAAGTAAACCAGGGCTTTCAAAAAGGGCTGTGCTTAACTTCACAGTTTTATTTCTAAATCTTGCTCAGAAGTCACTTTCTTCTGAAAAGGAACTGAGAACCAGGGCAAATAACTGTAGCAGTGTTTCTCTTCTCTTCTTGACATCTTGCAGTCTCGCTTGAGAAAATTCTCTTGATCTAGAAGCAAGATAGATAAAAATCCCATGAGCTAAAGCTATAGTGACATAATTGTGGGCTTTATCTCCTAAAAAGGACCAGCCACCAAAATGTCATATAGTAGCCATTATGGGCCGCATCAAGACATGACTCAGTGGACTCAGCTGAGGTGCACTCTTATCATTCCTATCAGGGGAAGAATTGGCGTGCTTTAGAAAATGAGGGCTCATTGGTTTTTTAAGCATAGACATGAAAAGAGATACAATGACAAAGAAGTTTATGGCCTAGCCTTAGTACATGATCTTCTGAGGTGTTTATAAATAACTGATAAATTTTCTGTCAGGATGAAGCTAGGATTTTTATCTTTTACATGACATCAAAGGAACTTAACTCTAATATTCTGTTTGGAGCTTGGGTTTGGAGCTCTGGATCATTTTGATAATGTCTTGGAGACTTAGTCATGGAGAATCCCTTCATGATCCCTTACTCTAATGGTATTGCAAAGGGGAATGCCCTCCCATCCAGTAAACTATGGATAAATGGTGCTCAGGAAATGATAGTTGATGATGACGGTAAAAGACATATGTATATTTCAAATCCTATTCAGCCTTGAACAAGGGTCGTTCCTTGAAAATGAAGATATTGGATTTTTTTTTTACACTCTGTACAAAAAAAATGCTTTTTGGTTTCCCATCTTCTATATAATAATTCTGGAACAAGATTATATCACCAATGCTTATATTTAGTTTTAATTAGCAGCCGCTTCTGAGCTGCACAATGAAATGCTTCAGTGACAGAAATGGAGAAATTTATTAGTCTGTCAGTTTTGGTGCAGAAATAATTTTTTTTTCCAAAATGCATATATTAGAGAAGTTTGCTGAAATGCAGACATTTTTTTTAAACTTGTTATCCAAACTGTAAGTCTCTTCTCAATCTCTAGGATTCTTCAACTTCACCATGTGCTGGATCACTCCTGAGTGCTCACAATCACTGTCCTTCAAGCTCTCCAAGCCTCAAGTGAGGTGGACGATTTTCATGTAGGGTTGAGAAATCTCCTTTTATTGGCTAGAGTTGTGCAGGCTAGAAATAACTCTTTTCAGAGTAATCTGAAAATGATTCTACAACTGGGACCAGGAAGTTGTATAGTGGGGTGTCTGGACATAATGGTCAAAGGAAGGGGGAGGGTGTGCAGACATATTGTATCCTGGGAAAATGATGGCAAGTGAATTTAGTGGAAATAAGTTGAGTGTTTGTTCAAATATATCTTACATATAAAATTTGATGCTTCATAGTTAGAGAGTCGAAGATCAGGACACTATAGTTTTTGTCCCCTTCCAAACAGCCTGTGTAACAGGCAGAACTATCAGCCATTCATTCAGTCATTCCACAACTATTCATGGGGCATTAACTATGTGTCAGGCCCTGTGATAAGATCTTCTCTTTCAAGCCAGAATCAAACACTGTCCTTATCTGCAAGGAGCTTGCAGCTTGAAGCAGAGAAGGTATAGAAATATTCATTTAGGGTGATGAGATAAATCAAAAGGAGTAGTTCGTAAAGACCCTGGGTAAGTACAAAGAATATAAAGCACCCATCTTTTAGGTGGGGCACAGAGTGTCAAGGGCAAAGCCCAAAGGAGATGATAACCCCCTACTCCTTCTTCAATTCAGTTATCAAGCAAGGTGGAAAGGCCTTGGCAGAGTGTGATGGATGCATAGGCATAGGCATCATGCAGCAGGGATGATTCAGGAGGCTGTAGGAAGTCTGGTCTGATTCCAGTAGGTATCCTTTTGGGGACAAGTGATTGGTTTTGAAGTTAGAAAGGTAGGTGTCCAATCATGGAAGACTATCCTTGTAAGGCATATGGATTTGAGCAAGATGCAGTGTTCAACTGTATCAAGTGTGAGAACACTGCTTAAAATCACATTTTCTTTTTTTGCAGAGTCACACATGATGAAATAGGGATTAAATGAGAAAATACCTGACACAAAGCTATAATTCCTTCAGCAATGAATTCATAAGATTTCATACTTTATTAATCAGTACCAAAGTACTTGTTGAATACTTATATTGTGCCATTTACTGCACCGGGAAAAGGAGATGCATCAGGTTAGAAGAGATATTTCCTGTTCTTAAATTGCTTAGTGTCTAGCAATAGTTAGTAATCAGAACAACACATTGTGATCATTCCCATAATGGAGGCCTCTGTAAATGTTAGAGGCACTAAAAAGATAAGAGGATACTTTTGGAAGAACTAATATTGTTAAAATGTCCATACTACCCAAAGCAATCTGTAGATTTATTTTCTATAATACTATTTTTTAATGTTGATTTTTGAGAGAGAGAGAGGGAGAGAAGCACAATGGGGGAGGGGCAGAGAGAGGGAGACACAGAATCCTAAGCAGTCTCCAGGCTCTGAGCTGTCAGCACAGCTGACAAAGTTAGATGCTTAACCAACTGGGCCACCTAGGCACCCAGAAGTCTGTAGATTTAATTCAATCCTTATCAAAATACCAACAGCATTTTTCACAGAACAGGAACTAATAGTCCTAAAATTTGTATGGAACCATAAAAGACCCCCACTAGCCAAAGTAATCTTGAAGAAGAACAAAACTGGAGGTATCACAGTCTCAGACTCCAAGATATACTACAAAGCTGTAGTAATCAGAACAGTATGGCACTTGCACAAAAACAGGTATAGATCAATGGAACAGAATAGAAAGCTCTGACCATGCTTTATGGTCAATCTATGACAAAGGGGTAAGAATATACAATGGGAAAAAGCCTCTTCAGATGGTGTTGGGAAAACTGGACAACTACAGGAAAAAGAATGAAACTGGATCACTTTCTTATACCACATACAAAAATAAATTCAAAATAGATTAAGGAGATAAATTGAAACCCGAAATCATAGAATTTCTGAAAGAAAACATAGGCAGTAAACTCTTTGACATCAACCATGGAAACATTTTTATAGGTATGTCTTCTCTGGCAAGGGAAACAAAAGCAAAATTAAACTATGGGGACTACACCAAAATAAAAAGATTTCGTGAAGGAAACCTACAAAATTAAAAGACAACCTAGTGAATGGACGAAGATATTTGCAAATGTTTCCAATAAGGGGTTAATGTCCTAAATATGTAAAGAACTTAAGCAACTCAAAGCCTCAAAAAACAAATACTCCAATTAAAAAATGGGCAGAGGACATGAATAGACATTTTTCCAAAGAAGACATCCAGATGGCTAACAGACACATGAAAAGATGCTCAACGTCACTCATCATAAGAGAAATGCAAATCAAAACTACAATGAGATATAATCTCACACCTGTCAGAATGGCTAAAATCAAAAACATGTTTCTAAAGTGTTGGGGAGGATGTAGAGGAAAAGAAAACCTTATGCATTGTTGGTGGGCATGCCAACTGAGGCAGCCACTGTGGGAAACAGTATGGAAGTTCCTAAAAAAAAAAAACTTTTTTAGATAGAACTGCCATAAGATTCAGTAATTCCACTATTGGATATTTACCCAAAGAAGACAAAACCACTAATTCAAAAAGCTATATGCACCTCTGTGTTTATTGCAGCATTATTTATAATGAGAGATGGAAGCAACCAAAGTGTACATCCATAGATGAATGGATGAAAATGGTGAGGTGGATATATATCTACACACACACACACACACACACAATGGACTATTAGCCATCAGAAAGAATGAAATCTTGCCGTTTGCAACAATATGGATGGAGCTAGAGAGTATAATGCTAAGCCAAATAGGGCAGAGAAAGGCAAATACCATATGATTTCACTTGTGGAATTTAAGAAATTAAAGAAATGAACAAATAAAAAAATCAAAACAGACTCTTATATACAGAGAACAAACTGGTGGTTGCCAGAGGGAGGTGGGTGGGGAGAATGGGTGGAATAGGTGAAGAGGATTAAAAGTTCATTTATCATGATGAGTACTGAGTAGTGTATAGAATTGTTGAATCATTATATTGTATGCCTGATACTAATATAAGACTGGATGTTAATTATACTTGAAAGAAAAGGATCTTAGTTTTTCTTGGAGGTTTCAGGAAAAAAAATGTCACAGAATAAGGCTTAATGTACCTTTTGAAAAAGGAGTAGGAACTTTCGAGAAAGAAACATTGCTCTGAAGGAGGGTAGAGGGCATTCCAGGAGGAAGGAACAGCTCATTCAAAGGCTTAAATGTAGGGAAAGGTAAAATAGGAGCTTTCTGGAAGAACACACAGGTCAAAGGGCTAAGAAATTATGATTGAGAAAGAAGACTTCCTTCTATCTTCTATGGAAAATGGTAATGAAAGTAGTGGGTTCTCCAACTGTGTAAGGGTGGGAATATCCTTGACCATCTAGTTTGATGTGAAGACTGCTGGGCATAAAAGCTTTTGGGGTCGGAATGTTTAGTTACTAACTGGAATCTACAGAAATTCTCTGCTTGGTTGAAATATCACAATTAAAACAATAGAGGAAGAAGCTTTGTAGAATTAAACAATCTTGTAAAAATGGGCATAAAGCTGAAATTATATATGCTACTAATTTGAATATGCAGATCAGAGAGAAAATATCAAAATGGTAATATCTGCATTTTAAAGGGCTATTTATCACTGCTTCGCAACCTACTATTATTGGACTATTACCTTGATGATTAAACTTTTCAATTATATGTTGCATTGTATTAGGCTTTATACAATCATTAATTAGTTCACTCACATAAAACCCTGTGAGGAAGCAGAGGGATTTTATTACCCACTGTTTCACAGATGAGAAAACAAAGGCAACAAGGTTAAGTGGCTTCCTGAATTTTTCCTATCGGGTCTGAGGCTGGCAGGATGGGAGTTGGGCCCCCCTGCATCACCAGCCTGGCACGGCTCCTTTTGAGTTCTGCTTTGAGCCTTGTTCTCTCCACTAATTGGGAATGGGTGCCCCTGGTGTTCTTGAAAATTAATGATATTCAGTGCTACAAGATGTATCTGTCACAGCCTATGTTTGTTTACTTGTGGCAATTAGCGGCCATCTGCTCTGGAGGTGATAGTGTGAGGACCTCCTCCTTTGGAAATACTGACTTCCAGGAATGAGAGAGTCTTCCAAGGCTCAGGTTGTTAGGGAAGGAGAGTAGACAAATGAATAGGACCTCAGGTCCTCTGGAAAGGTGGTAGAGGCCGCATGCCCAGCACCAAGGGAGGAAAGCAAACTAAGCTGTTTATTCTCTGTTCTTGTTGCTTTTCCTTTTTCTCCACTGTTTTCAAACCATACCCCCCTTTGCTAGTCAAGGTTCCCACTAGACTAGGAAAGGGGGTGCTGAACAGGCAGTTTAGTCTCCTCGACCTTGACCTTCTACCCAAATGACCAAGTGTGGCAGAATTTGGAGGATGAGCCTGCCTCTACACTTGTTCACGAAGGGCTCCCTGTGCCATAGAAATGGCAGGGAGGAGCCACATGAGATGAAAAGCACAGGACCAGACAAGGGACAGGATAGAGAAAGGAATTGCATGGCAACAATTAATGTCCCTAGTGACTGCTTTGTGGAAATGTTCTGCATCTTTCAGGATGCTGAATTTGTCACTTGACCTCTGTCAGGCATTCTCGTGTCAGCAAGGAGACCCAGCCAGAGTGGAAAATAACAGGAAATGCTTTAAAAAAAAAAGCATGTGTGTATGTGTATATTTATTGAAGGATAACAGATGTACAAAAAGTTACACACATTTGATGTATACATCTTGATGAGTTGGGAATATACATACACCCATGATACCATCACCACAACCAAGGTACCAAACCTATCCATCACTTCCAAAAATGTCCTTATTTTTGTTGGTGATGGTGGTGGTAGTGGTAAGAACACATGAGCTCTATTCTCCACATATTTTTTAAAAATTTTAATTCCAGTGTAATTAATATATGGTGTTACATTAGTTTCAGGTGATTCAACCTGAATCAACACTCTCATATTAACTCCGTGCTCATCAGGTTAAATGTACTCCTAATCCCCTTCACCTGTTTCAACCATTCACCCACCTACCTCCCCTCTGGTAACCATCTGTTTCTTCTCTGTGGTTAAGAGTCTATTTTTTGGTTTGTCTCTTTTATTTTTTCTTTGTGCTTTTGTTTCTTAAATTCTATGTATGAGTGGGGCACCTGGGTGGCTCGGTTAGTTGAGCATCCGACTTCAGCTCAGGTCATGATCTCACAGCTCGTGAGTTTGAGCCCCACATCAGGCTCTGTACAGACAGCTCAGAGCCTGGAGCCTGCTTCTGCTTCTGAGTCTCCCTCTCTCTCTGCCCCTCACCCACTCGCATTTTGTCTCTGTCTCTCTCAAAAATAAATAAACATTAAAAAAATTCTATGTATGAGTAAAATATATGGTGTTTGTCTCTGACTGGCTTATTTCACTGAGCATTATACTCTCTAGATCCATCCATGTTGTTGCAAGTGGCAAGATTTCATTCTTTTTTATGGTTGAGTAATTTTCCATTGCATCTATATACCACATCTTCTTTTTCCATTTATCTATTTATGGACACGTAGGTTGCTTTCATAATTTGGCTATTGTAAATAATGCTGCAATAAACATAGGAGTGCACATGTCCTGTTGAAATACTGTCTATGCATTCTTTGGATAAATACCTAGTAGTGCAATTGCAGGATCATAGGGTAGTTCTATTTTTAATTTTTTGAGGAACCTCTGTACTGTCTTCCACAGTGGCTGCCTCAGTTGGCATTCCCACCAACAGTGCATGAGGGTTCCTTTTTCTCCACATCCTCACCAACACTTGTTTCTTGCATTTTTGATTTTAGCCCATTCTGACAGGTATGAGATGATAGCTCATTGGGGGGTTTGATTTGAATTTCCCTAATGATAAGTGATGTTAAAGCATCTTTTCATATGTTTTTTGGCCATCTGAATGTCTTCTATGGAGAAATGTTTGTTCATTGCTCATGTCACTACCCAATTTATTTTTATTATTTTTGAGAGAGAGAGAGACCGAGTGTGAATGGGAGGAGGGGCAGAGAGAGGGAGACACTTTTTGGGTGTTGAGTTGTATGTTCTTTATATAATTTGGGTATTAATTCTTTGTATGATAGGTCACTTGCAAATGTCTTCTCCCATCAGCAGGTTCTTATTTAGTTTTGTTTGTTGTTTGCTGTGCAGAAATTTTTATTTTGATGTAGTTCCAATACATTTTGTTTCCCTTGCCTCAGAAGACATATCTATAAAGATGTTACAGCCAATGTCTGAGAAATTACTGTCTGTGCTCTTTTCTAGTTTTATGGTTTCAGGTGTCCCACATTTAGATACATAATTGATTTTGAGTTCATTTTTGTGTGTGGTGTAAGAAAGTGTTCCAGTTTCTTCCTTTTTTTTTTTTTTTGCACGTAGCTGTCCAGTTTCCCTAACATCATTTGTTGAAGAGACTGTCTTTTTACCATTGTATATTCTTGCCTCCTTTATCACAAATTAATTGACCATAAAGCATGGGGTTATTTCTGGGTTTTCTGTTCCATTTATCTTTTCCATTAATATGTCTGTTTTTGTGTCAGTACCATACTGTTTTGATCACTACAGTTTTGTAGTATAACTTGAAGTCTGGAATTGTGGATACTTCGGGTTTTTTTGTGTGTTTTTTTGTTTTGTTTTGTTTTGTTTTGTTTTTTTTCTTCAAGATTGCTTTAGCTGCGTGGGGTCTTGTTTGGTCCCATAAAATTTTGGGATTTTTTTTTCCAGTTCTGTGAAAAATGCTGTTGGCATTTTGATAGGGATTTCATTAAATCTGTAGATTGCTTTGAGTAGTATGGACATTTTAACAGTATTTGTTCTTCCAATCTATGGGCATGGAATGCCTTTTCTTTGTGTCATCTTTAATTTCTTTGGTCAGTATTTTATAATTTTCAGAGTACAGGTCTTTTGCCTCTTTGGTTCAGTTTATTCTTAGGTATTCTTTTATTTTTTATTTTTGGTGCAATTGTAAATGGTACTGTTTTCTCAATTTTTCTTTCTGCTGCTACATTATTAGTGTATAGAGATACAGCAGATGTCTGTGCATCAATTTTGTATCTTGTGAGTGTACTGAATTCATTTCTCAATTCTAGTAGTTTTTTGATGGAGGGTTTTCTATATAGGATCATGTCAGCTGCAAATAGTGAAAATTTTACTTCTTTCCTTACCACTTTGGTTGGTTTTTATTATCCTCAGCATAATTTAAGGTGCTCAGTATTGTTAACCATAGGTATATATTGTGTAGCAGATCTCAAGAACTTACTCATACTGCATAAGAAACTAGGTTCCCAAATATTTAAATGACATGGCTGATATGCAAGATAACCAATTCCTCGGATTCCTGGCTGCATTCCATGGCAAACCCTGCTAACCTGACAAGTGACTCAGGTGAAACTGTTTTTCTCATTCTTACTCTGCACCTCAGGCTGAAATCTTGATTTCTGAGAGGAATCAGCTGAGAACATTTCTATTTACTCAGAACATTTCTGATTACTTGGAATTATGCATTTGTGCCTTATTGATGGATTTTTTTTTCCGTTTTTAGGCTGTCTTTGTATGCACACAGTGTCATTTTTTAGCCTAATCTCTCATAAATGACAAAACATGCCTATCCTGTGTCTCCTACCATCATTGTTGATGCTGCTTTTCCAGTGGCTCTTTCTTCACCTGTTGTCAAAAACCACCAAGGAGAGCACAGATCTCAAGTCTAAGGTTGTAGAAACCCTGAAATTAGTACCTCTCTTACTTGCATCCTTTTCAGAACGTTTGTGAGGATGATGGCTATGGCTAACACATGAGGTGTTTTTCCAAAGAAAGGATTCAGAATTGATGATTTCTGGTGGCTTTGATAGTGTCGCTCTCCATCTGGCTCCCATTGGCTTGTGAAGCCTAGTGTGCACACCTCTTTCCCATTCCATGTCCAGTGATGTTGGTAGTTTGAAGTTGACTGTAGTGGGTATGTTTAGACAGTGGCAGTTGGTAGACCTTACACATCAGGGCTGCTGTTTTGGAAAGCCAGTTTACCAGGCAATTGGTACTACTGCTCATGGCCAGCAACATGGTCTATTACAGGTGTTTCTATCTGATATCCTATTTATATATCATGATTCAAAGCTTTCAGGTGTTCAATGTGTTAAAATATGGTACTCATAAATGTCCCTGGCCTTAGTCATACTGGAGACAGGTTGGAGAGTGAGCCCAAGGAGCAAATTCCTAATCTGAGTCCTATTTCAGATTGCTGGCATGTTTTGGAGAAAAGAGTTCAGGTCTGGAGTCAGGAACCTCATGGGTGTGCCTGTGTTATGTTACTAATCAGCTGTACCTTATAGGTCCATTACTTGTTCCAAGAAGCAGATAGATTAGAATCTTACAAATGAGAGGGCTGTATTTGGCCAGGATGAAGAGTATGAGTTTGGGAATGAGACAGACTTGGTTCAGAACTTGGGTTTGCCCTCCATCAATTCTAAGATTTATCTAAGGACATTAAATAATCAATGTGGCTATAATGGTTAGGTAAAGTAAGCTTTTAAAAAGTGCTTAGGGCTCAATAAATGGTTGGTGATATTATTAATAATGCTTTGAACATTCTATACAAACATAGGGGCATTATTATTTTTTGACTTCAGTATATGGAACATCCATCATGATCACTTTGTCTAATTCCGGCTTAGAATAAATGTTCATTTAAAAAAAAAATTAGTGAAATTCAGTAGGGTTATTTCCAGTACAGTTCAAGTTAAGATGATTGACTTACCTGACTAACCACACTCCTTAGAGAGAAAAAGAGTTTTTGCTTCAGATAAAACATTTTTGGCAAAGTGACTGAAAGTTGTCCTTCAAAAATCTAAAGAACCTGGTAAGTGAGGCAGGCTGGTAATAAATTGCCTTAATAGATGTAAGACATTATAGATTTTATCCTGGGGACTTGAGAGTTGTCATAAAAATGGCACTTACATTCTCATTTCTTGGGGGTTGTTTGTAAGATTCTTGTAAGTGTTCCCTGGGGAATTAACCTATTCACATTCAGGCTGAGTATAGAAATGTTCTGAGCTGATTCCTCTCAGAAATGTAAATCGAGTTGAGCTCCACATTAATGCAGTACCAGGAAAGCAGCACCCCTTTGTCATCACCCCCAGCATAGAAAGCAAATGCGGATTTGATTGTTTTTCTGTGTGTAGAACTATTGGGGAGGCAATATGGTCTGTTCATGGTGAGAAAAATATTTCACCTATCAGGGTCATTAATTCCATTCCTTTAGGTTAATGTCTTACTCCTGAGGAGAAAGTAATCGTGAAATAGTTACTGGGCTGCTTGACAAAAGGCTCTCATTCACTGTGTGAGCTAAGGAGTGATAACTGAGCCTTCCTTTGAAAGGAGAGTGTAAGTGCTTGCTGGAAGGACTCCTCAGCTCTGAGGTCCTATAGAGTACAGGCAACTTTGGACTAATTGCTTAGATTTTCTGAGTATCCATTTCCACATTTGAAATATAAGGAAGATACTTGCTCTTCTCTAGAGGGTAATGATAAAGATTACAGGAGCTCATATATGCTCCTGTATGCATAGTAGAGTGGTAGACTTTTGGGTGGGCACAGATTTTGAACCAATGTTAATCTTTTCCCCATTCCCAAAAATTGGTTGTTAACTTCTGTTTGTTTGTTTGTTTTAATCAGTGGTTCTATTTAAAATATCATAAGGAAGATTTGGTGGAGTGGCTGTGACAGCAAGTGTGGGGACCACTGCAATGGAAAATAGAACTTGGCAGTGGTGGGGAAAGATCAGGCTCACCTCTGAGTACAAATATGTCATGAGCAAGTGGGAATTTATGGGCAAGGAGCAGGGTGGTGAAAAGAAGGACAAGAAAACATCAAGGCTAAGGGAGAAGTATGGCTAAACAAGACCTTGACAGGATTCTCTTGAAAGCAGGCCAGGGTGATCAGACACCATCTGGGAGGTGGTGTAGGATGAGGAGCCTGATCAGACAGGGAGGATGGGGTCTGGTTAAACTGACTTAGCAAGACTCTTGGCTAAAGTTGGACAGTGCAGAGATGAATACAGAAGTACAAAATTCAGGCCTAACTCCAAAAGAGTTCAGGGTAACCTAACTGGAGTTTTGTCAGGGAGAGAATCTTGGTCACTTCCTGGGGTACCTCTGTTTCTGATTGCTGAGATAATGGGTTGTGACAAGGGGGTGGGAGGGTAGAAGTAAAGAAAGACCAGAGCTAAGGGCATTGCCCTGAGAGGTGAGTCTGTGAGGCAAGCTTCAGACCTCTAGGAGGCCTGTTTGTGGCCAGCCAGGTGCAGCACAGGAGCAGGGAGCCTGGAGGAGTCCAGGGCAAGCCTCTCCTTCTTGGCAGTTTTGCCTGGGCCACCTCAAGGAACTTGGGGATGTCCTGCCAATGGAAGTGCTACAAAATTTCTTAGAATATGGGACTCTACTTGGATTATTATTACTTTTTTTTTTTTTTTGAGAAGGGGCCCCATCTGGACCACTTACTAGAGGAAATAAGTCTTTTGACTGACAGTTCCAGTCCCCAAATTGAACATAAAGAGAAAGAGTGGTAGTTTGTAAAAGGTTCCCAGGAAAATATAATTGTTGTTTAAAAAAAAAGTAGGCCAGACCAGTCAGATGGATAAAGATGTATGGGTTAATTGCTGAATCTGTGTCTCACCTGCATCTTTTATGTGGCAGATATGAATGCTTTATAGGTAATGAGGTCCTCACAGGAGAGTTATGGCCTATCGGCCTGACATTTGTAAAGCTGTAAAATGTAGGGCGAGATTTAACAAGCAGGATGAGCTGCCCTCCTGCATATTAACACAATTATGCACCTATGCACACATCTAGGAGTAAATAGTGTATTTATAGCATTAGGATTCTCTAAAGGATATTAAGCAGACATTGCAATTTGCATTTTAATTTTCTTACAAGAAAACCTTTCTGTTGGTCTTGAAACTTCGAGGAACTCTAAGCCTTTTTAGCTGCTACAGTGATCCCTGTTTTTGTGCTATGTATTGTGGCAGGTCTGGCAGTACCGAAGGCACACTCAGGTGTTAGGGATGGAGGCTGGGGAGGAGGGTGGTTCAAGCTTTCTTACCTGGCAATGCTGCTGCACTGGGAGGCCAGAGGTTCTGCAGAGCCAGGAGGTGTCAGTGCCCACCTCCACGTTGCTGACTGACTATTCGTCCTATTTGGTTTTGCTGTTCTTTGTGTAACTTCCTTCCCTAAATGCTTTGGTGGTACCTAAAAGTCTGTTATAATTGCCTAACTCTTGAAGTACTTTTATTTAAAGTGTGAGAATAAAGCTGACATCTTTGGTCTACTAGAAGACATAAAACAGGTTAGAGAATCGGTTAAATGTGGGAGAGATATGTCAGCACTGGTCTTTCCCTTGAACTATGTTTTTCTGTTATGAACCCACAGCCTTTTTGCAGCCTGAGATATGCTCCCCTGAGTCACAGAAGCTTGAATACCTGTTCTTTTTCTCTGAAGCCCTCCAGCTCTGAGTCCCCCACCTTCTAGCAAGGCTACCCATATCCTGGGGGATATTGAGAGGTTGGGAATCTTCAGTTTATTTGGGAGATCAAACTGGAGCTGATAGTTCACTGTGCCTTTGTCCTCCTTAACCCATAGTCCCCCAATGTCTGCCTTTTCTTGGAGGCTCAAAAAACCCCCAAATCCCCAACAATCAAGAGGTAGGTTCTCTATCTTCCAAGCTTTTTGCTGTTCAGACATCCTTAAAAAGACAGTGTGGATCAAAAGCTGGTCAGTGCCTCTGTTCACAAGATACACAGAAATGTGAGACCCATGGAGAAATCTGTTCCAATGCACAGATAAACATACAGGTGAATTGGATGATACTCATTGTGTTAGTTTTCTAACTAACAGGTGACATAACAAATTGCCACAAGCTGGTTGACTTAAAATATTAGAAATTTATTATTGCACAGTTCAGGAGCTAGAAGTCCAAAACCAAGGTGTCAGCAGGGCCATGTTCTCTCTGAAGCTCTAGGGCAGAATTCTCCTTGCCTCTTTGAGCATCTAGTGGCTCCGGCAATCCTTGTTGTTCTTTGGCTGTATCTGCCTCACTCTAATCACTGCGTCTTCTGTCTCATGACCCTCTTTCCTCTATGTCTGTGTCTCTAAATATCCCTCTCCTCATAAGGACACTAGTCATTGGATTTAGGGCCCACTGTAATCCAGTATGACCTTTTGCTCAGCTTGATTACAATTCAACCCACAACACTTGAGTAATAAAAAGAAATTCACCATCTACTTCTAGTAGGAAAAATGAAAGTTGTGAACACATGCCCAGATTAATACTTAGCGTTGTGTAGCAGCAGCCAATTTTAGAGGAGATGGATGTGTAGCTTACTAAGCTCTGTGCTGCTTCAGCAGGCATTTTCTTTGTTAGAGAACAGCTGCTGAAGGTCTGAGGAAACCAGGGTAAAATAATTCTACAGTCTTTGCTAAATCTGGACTTAATTCTCAATCTTTCCTGTGTCATTATATTTGCCCTTTAAATAGAGGTCCTCGCACCCAACCACTACCCTCTTGAAGTCCTACCCCCGGTCTGTTCTCATATTTTATTATGAATTAAAATTTTGGATCCACCCCCTCAGAGGTAATTTGCCAGTGAAAGCCTTATTTTTTTTTTTATGGAAGGAAAGGCTGTTCTCAAAGAAAAAGTGTAGGTATTAGTTATCCATGAACAGATGAGGAAGGTATTTTGAGGTAAGAAGCTTGTTCCATTGCTCTTATCATTGCCATGGATGCCAGATCTGATTAATGAACCTTTGTGTGTGCCTGGATACCACAGTGAGTTATGCAATTAGACTTTTTCCTTTTCCTGAGTGTCTGAGATCTTTGCTCCCCCCCCCCCCCCCCCCCCCCGCCGCTGCTTCCTGTATCTGTTTGAGATAAGGCCCAAAGAATGCAGGGAAAGAGGGCAAAGCCATAGACAATCCCATATGTACATGCTTCTAGCACCCTCTTGTTTCTCAAAGATGCCTTTTTGGTTTATAGAATAGTTTTCTTGCTTATATGCCTTGTTTCACTCAGGGTACACCTGAGATGATGGATAAGTAAATATATATTGGATGACCAAGGTTATGAAATAGAGTGCTGCCTTATTTGGTGTCATGAATCCAATGAAAAGGTTGGTGTAGGGGAAAACAATACAGCCTCTTATTGTCTCAAAATTCCATGATAGCAGAGGCCATTCTAACAAAAGTTCCATATAACAAAGCTATATCTTTGTTTCAGAGCATAAGCCTGTGGTAGAAATTTGCTAATCTGGTTATAATTCTCTACAATGAAAACCCACAGAACAGATGATCAGAGAGTTTTATTCGTGGCCAGCCTATGAAGCAGTCACTGTCTATAGCACAAATCTTGTGCCCCTGGCAAGTTTCACAACAGGAGTAAAAGATTCTACAGCTCTCTGCCCCTCTTAAAAAAAAGAGCTAAAAAGCTCTCATGTTCATTCTTCTTAACTCCTTATACCCCAGTAGAAAATGTGTTTAAATCTGCTAACCACCCCCTCCAAAGTGGACTCCCAAATAACCAAAATTTGGCCCGAATAATTTTTCTATCTTATTTAGAGCTCGTTCATATAAAGGCATAAACATAGATGTCTTTTTTACTCCTTTGAGGAGTTC
Organism: Prionailurus bengalensis; assembly: GCF_016509475.1. NCBI lineage: Eukaryota > Metazoa > Chordata > Mammalia > Carnivora > Felidae > Prionailurus > Prionailurus bengalensis. The sequence goes on from NC_057356.1 coordinate 63,074,263, forward strand.
CCACTATTACTCAGGCACAGTACTGAACACTGGAATAGAAATATGAATGTTGGTCCCTGTCTCTTGGGAGCTCAGGTGGGTGGGTGCGTGGGCATGTAGCTAAGGAGGAAAGAGGGGGAGACAATATGAAAGCAGGATGAAACGGTGGAATGAACACGTATGGTAGGAAACATTTATTGTGTACTAAATGGGCCAGGGAGAGCTTTTGGAAGAAATAGAGGACTGAAGTAAGTTATGAAAAATACTTTACATATAACCAGGTCAAGCTGTGGAAGAAAGTTTTAGGAAAGAGTATATGCAAAGGGTAGGAAGCTGTACCTACGGGCTGGCAAGTGGTTTCAGTTTGGCCATCAGTAGACACTCAATTTTTGCTTGATGTTTAGGGAAGCCCTCATTCTAGTCCAAACCCAGCTTAACAAAAGAATGAATGCCCAGTGGGGTTCATTAAAATGGGTTTGAATATGTTGCATGCAGAAATGTGAATGTACATTACTGGAGGATGCAGTACATTCACACACACACACACATGCATATATATGTGTGTATATATACATATATATGTATATATACACACACATACACACACACATACATTTAAAGAAATGGAAAGCAGAAGCCTGTCTTCTATGATGAGCAGTGTCACTCCTTCCCATGTAACATGATTAAACACAATGTTTAATAGTTCCACAGAGCTTTCTGTGCTGATCCATATCTCCTGGGTAGCAACCATTTCCTTTTATTCTACATATTTTGGTACACAATAAAAATAGCAATATGACATCAGTTATAAAATCTGGGTGAGAAATGAAATCACTTAGTACTGTGATTCTTTGAATTCAGAAATGTGGGTCATGTTTTATATATACGTGTTTTTCTCCTTCCTTCCATCCGTCTGTCCATCTGTCTGTCCCTGTATCTCCACTCAACAAAATAGTAACACTGGGGTGCTCTCTGTTGACAGCACTGTGCTCTGCCTCTAAGTTCAAGACTGGATGGTCAACAGCAATGCCAGCAGCTAGATCTTTCTGCTGCCCACTGTGTCTCCTAGTCTTTAGATAGTGTGAATGAACTTCAGGGGTGTGTGTGTGGTGGGGGGGGGGGGCGCGGTTGTAGGGCAGAGAATCCCAGAAGCTTATGACTGCGTGAACCTGAAGAGAAGGTCTTTATGGGTGTAATTGCCTGTGTAGAGTGAGTCAGCCAGCCTTAGACCTGCTAGATGAAAAAAAGAATGGAAGAGGTGGCCTCTGAGGGATGATGGCAATCTCCAGAGAAGTACTTTGAAGGTTAAAGCAAAATACTTTCTTCATAAATGAGAGAAATGACCACCTAATGTGTAGATACATTCACTTTATTTCTTTTGGGGGTATGGATTTTGCCTTATATATTTGGGAGGCCTCAGAAGAGTTCAAGTTTTTGATTCAGTCATTTAAAATTCCATGTGTTTATTAAGCTTCTCCATATACTTCATTATGCTGATAGAGATATAGGAGAAGGGTTCTGAACTTACAGCCTTGTGGGGAGAATGTACATGGGCATGTGTACTTTGACAGTATGGTTAGTAAAATTCAGTTCATTATTGCTTCAGTGAGTTAGTATTAAACATTTATGAAGCACATGGTAGTAGGAGGTGCATTAGAAAGAACATGGTCTTTGCCACTTGCCACCTGAATTTCTGAGATTATTTGAGCCTTGTAAAATGAGGGTGATAGAAAGCGTCTCATCACATTTTAACATGATGGCTGCATAGCAGCTTGTTCAACCCATAGGACACAATGGGCACTTATTGAATACAAGATTTTTTTTCTCCCTGCCTTGTGATTAAGACCCTACCTGGAATTCTGGGTTACCAGAGACTAAATTTCTTAACTGAAACTCCAGACTTCCTGGGAACAGACTTCTAATAGCAGTGATTCCTCTGTTGTGGGGTCTCTTAGTAGTGTCCTTAATCACTGCCCTGTTCCAGCTTCTTTTAGAAGAGGCATTACTGAATTTCCTGTCAGTTCAGGGTTTCTCCTCGCTGTAGGGATCCACACAGTCATCATGCTCATCATTATTCCTTGACTGATCACCTGGTTTCAAACATCTTCATTCAAGTCCCTCTTTTCCCCTCTTAATCTACTTCTAGCCTACACTTCCCCTGGATAACATCCAACACTCCTGATCCAGGCTTTTTCTGGTTTGACTCAGGAACTTCTGCCAAATCCAGTGTCCAGATGTTAATAATGTATAGCTGAGAAATACACTAAACAAACCAATAAATTCAGAGAGTGATCATTTGCACTCCTCCCTCAGGTTTGTGATAGTCATTTCAGGGATGGAGAGGGGGGTGGAGGGGGGATGAGGACATACTTCCCAGGGCTGGCATTTGCCTCCAGTGCTTGACATGAACATCTGCAAAGTCCTGATCCAGGGTCTCTCTAATTCCACATTATTTCCTTCTTTCAGCCCATTCATTTCTGGAAGATGCTCCTGAATAATGCTATCTCATGTGGCTCATTTTCTCAACCCTAATGTTGGCAATTCAATGACTTGTGTTTTTCTCTTAGTTTACATCCAAAAGTGAGTTCGCTACTGGTGTGCACTCTGTAGCATTCGTGTATGTGTGTGTAACTAATCAGATAATGGTACTAGTAATGCTGTTATTTGCTTATGTAAGACTTTGAAATTTTTGCTATGTTTATGTCTCCACTGTCTTATCTGATTGTCACAGTGCCTCTAAGGATTGGGGAAGTAGTTAGCATTGTTTTGTGCTACAGATAAGGATGCATCAACTCAGACAGGTGAAGTTACTTGGCCAACATCACACAGTCATCTAGACTTGGAGTCAGGATTCCAGATCCGCTCATTCGAAATTTATTGTCATTTTTCTACACAACTTTTCAATGTGTTAAAACAATTTTCAGTAAGGTTTTTAGTAGATGGAATAGGTCAGTTTCTTTGGGGATGCTCACGTTTTAGTGAAGACCTTGGATGCTTTAAGCCAGGGCAGTCCTTTCACTTACAAAGTGTCCCAGGTGGTATAGCAACCCTTATGAGATGATGGTGATAGAACACTAACTCATCCAGTTAGTCTGTTGCCTATGCCACTCCCAGACCTGCTTATCTCGGCCAATTTCAATCATGTGTTCATAAATATTCCAATAAAAAGGGTCTATTTGTGCTAGATTTATAGGCAAGGTTTCAGATAATCTTCATAAGTAATTTACTTGCATGATTTCAGTTAAATTTTAAGTAACTGTTAGTATCTCCATTTTGAACATGAGAAAACAAAGAGTGAGAGGTGTTAATTATCAGACATTGAGCAGCTGACAGATCAGTCTTCACATCCAAGTCTGACTTAATCGATGCGCATAAATGCTTGTGACACTTTTGACCAGTCCTGGCCTCAGTCATTTCCCAGCAGCCCAGAGCTGAGGTATATTGCCTGAGGCAGTTTCAGAATTATATTTATCCCCCCCTCTCTGCTGACATTTCCTTATATCCTCCTGATGTCTTTCTCTATTGTCACCCGGAGCAGCTATATGGGGGGGATGGCAGTCCCCTCTGCTGGAAGCCCCTGACCATTTCAGAAATGCTGCACAGTGACCTTGTCTCATAGAGCTGGCCCAGTCAGCTCTGTGATGGTAGCCCCCACACACCTCACTTCTCCTTCCCTGGTCCCAAAGCAGAACATGAAGCACCTGGTACCCTTTAATGTCTGGTGTACTTTACATCGAAGTCAGACCGTTAGCCACAGCTGGGTGATTCTTTTTGACAGCAGCTCCTGCAACTAAAACCAAGACTCCCAAATACTCTCAGCTTTTGTTATGTTTAAAGTCGTATTTTTTCCATGTGGCAGAGTGACATCCTCATGGCAGAGTCTGTCTCTGGCTCCATCGAAGCATAACAACCTTTAGCTAGAGGACCAGACTTCCATGGATTGCTCAGCTGCAGTGCTCAATTAGCCTTCCTATATTCTCCCCCCCCCCCGCCCCCATTTTCCCCTAACACACTGTCAAGCACGTCAAACATAGAGCAGCTTTCTGATGTCGACACTGGCTCATTAGGCCCCAGCTGAGATCATTAAATTCTGTTTCTTTAAGGCCGATGGAAAGGGCAGATTTATGCTTCCTTTGATAGAGCTGGTCTTAAATTTCCTCCCTATTGTGAGATAGATAGTTGGTGATGAATCAGTGATATTTCAGACTCTACTAGGGGAAAACTGGCTGCTCCACAGGATTGAGATTTCTGGGCTAGGACAGCAGACAAGGAGTTACCAGATGAACACACATTTCTGGACTCGACACCTACCATGGGTCAAACTTAATGACATTACTTCCTTTAAGACAGGGTTTCTCAGCCTTGGCACTGTTGATATTTGGGCCAGCTCAATTTTTGTTGTGTGTGGGGGGGTCTGTCTTGTTCATTCTAGGATGTTAGCACACTGGTTGCCACCTACTAGACATCAGAAGCACACCCTGCAAGTTGTAACAACTAAAAGTGTCCCCAGACATTGCTAAATCTTCCTTGGGTACAAAATCACTCCCAGTTGGAAAACCATGCTCTAGGCCAGGGGTTTGACTCCCTCAAATTAATTCTCTAGAGAGAATTCAACCATGAATCTAAGTTATAAGATGTAGGCGTGAAAGCATTTGATGGTTTTCACTAATAGGGACCGACTGGCAAAATTGTGAAACGGGGAAGCACATTTTCAATAACTTTAAAATTCTGTTTTGTTTACCTCTCCTTCCATCCTAAACCCTTATTCTACCCTGCTCACTGATACTTAGTGCTCATCGGCCATGCTATAGCACACGAGTCCCATACTATATGTTGGATCAAAGTTGGTTCTCCTGCTGACTCTGTACATTCTTTGGGCTTTAATTTCTCTTCTAATACTCAAGAAACATTGCTGTTACTCTGTTTTCCAGGAATCCTGCTGGCTGGAGAAACAATGTACATATTCACAATCTTCTATTAATAGACTGTTATTGGCTGCATGGGTTAACCCTATCAGATTTATATACTGCACATATCTAAATACATGCTTTTAGTATGTAACAACTATAAAGGAACAGGTAATGAGGGCTTTAGACACCATAGTAGGATTACAGAAAGGTTATAATATAAGAAAGCCCTGAAATCACACCCCTACCTAACTGTGCAAATAGCCAGAGAGACTAGGACAATATTCTTCAAACTGTTACATAGTGTCTGTGATTTTTAGATGTGTGGCCTTCAACGTGTGTATTATTTGTAAATTAAATAAATGCATTTAAGAATAATAAAGATTAAACTTTGTAATTTGATGATACTTTTTATAATTTGAAGTAATCATGTTTTCTTTTTATATCCTTCCAAAGTCATCTTATTATTTTGAGTCCGCTTGGATTCCTACCCTGGAAATGACTTCTTAATGATGAGCTCCAGGGGACCTCAAACTGTGTAAAACTGAACTCACAATTTTGTGATCCCGAGCACATGTTACATTTTTCTGCAGAGAGGTCCATTGCACTCATACATTTTAAAAAGAGGTCCTTGTATGGAAACCAATTTGACAATAAATTTCATATATTAAAAAAAATTACAAAGTTAAAAAGAGGTCCTTAATTCAAAAAATGTTAAGGACCATAGGGCGGTCCCTGAGAGTGACCAAGTATGATGCAGTGAGCTGTGGTAGAATCTATGCCTTTTTACAAGGATGCAAGGACACAGAGCAGCCTTCTCCTCTTACACTGGTCCTTCTTGGCCTTCTGATTCTGAATCAGAATAGTTTTCTCAGCTTTGCCCATTCCTCTGGTGATCATGAACTAAATCTTTGAATTTTAACTTGTAACACAACTACCCTGACTTAAAGCTAGAAGGGGTTTTAGAGATCCTCTAGTCTTCTTTTCTGGTTTTAGAGATGATAAAAGATCATCTGAGTGTTATCCGTGTGTGCCACACTGCTGCTCTCTGAAGATTATTTTTGTAGCTGTTTACCATACAACAGTTTTAAGATAAAAAAAATACAAGTCAAGGGCCTCTGGCTTGCAAATCTTAAGAAATATTAAATGCATTTCTAGAATTTATCTTCAATCCCTCCCAGCTCTGAGCAACTGGACAGAGTCACTGACACAGCATCCTTATTTAAAAATTTTTTTTTCAACGTTTATTTATTTTTGGGACAGAGAGAGACAGAGCATGAACGGGGGAGGGTCAGAGAGAGAGGGAGACACAGAATCGGAAACAGGCTCCAGGCTCTGAGCCATCAGCCCAGAGCCCGACGCGGGGCTCGAACTCGCGGTCCGCGAGATCGTGATCTGGCTGAAGTCGGACGCTTAACCGACTGCGCCACCCAGGCGCCCCCAGCATCCTTATTTAAAGGCATGCAAGTGTTTGAGGAGAAGCAAATTGGAATGGCAGGTAAACCTCTTGAGGAGCTTAGAGGACTCATTTCTTTTAGTCTGCGATGGGGCTGACTTAGGGATGCCCCTGGGAGTGTGTGCATGCATTAACACATCAGAACTGATTTTAAGGTAGAAGAAATGAGGAGCAGCATAAATATCAGTGCCTTTTCCCCAGACCCTGTCATTATATAATCGTATGACCTGGAGCAGAGAGAATTTCTCTCTCTCTCTCTCTCTCTCTCTCTCTCTCTCTCTTTTGAGACCTGTTACTTATCTCTAGCATTTCAATCTCCATTCCTGCAGGCAGGAATCTATGGTTACTGTGGTGTCTGCTTCTCCCCTTGGTCAGGAAAATGAGTGGTGACATGTGGGGTCATGCATCAGTGCTGTTCTGCACTTGCTATGCTTAGAGGACCATTGCTGCACGTGGGCAGAATGCTTTCTGTTGTACAGACATCCACTCCTGGGGTTTAAAACTTGCTCAAGGCTTCCTTCTTCCTTAGAGTACTGCTCATGCTTAGGGCCACTTAGGGACCATCATTGGCAGCCCAGGAGCCTCCATTAGGTCTGATAAAGCCATGTTGTGCACACAGGTTTCCTGAATGAGCTTTCCAGATAAAGTTTGAAAACTGCTGATTTAGTCCGCCATTCTCTTTACTCCAAGAGGCACAGTAACTTGTCTACGATCTCTTTCCAGGGGTCACTCCTCTATAGTCACAGGGAATTCAAGTTCCTCTTCCCAGCAGGTCTTCATTAAGCCCCACAGACTTTATCTGTGCTTTCCTATTTTAATTATGAAAAAAGAGAGTGGGTTTATATCTCGGGTGTTTAATCCTGGGGTCCCTAATGTGAAGACATGAAGAAGATCTGAATCTGGCTCTCAGCCTGGAGGCAAGCCCAGGAAAGTCTGCTCTTAGCAGAGAAAAGCCAGGCTGAAGCACGCCTACAGATCCAGGAGCAAGAAGCAAATGCTCAGATCTATAAGCTATTGAATGTCTTTATTTTTAATGCAGCATAATTTCAGTAAAAGCTGCCTAATATAAGCACTTACTGGGTGTCAGACACTGTTCTGAATGGTGGAGATACAGTACTGCGCAAAACAATCACAATTCCTCCCAGGGAGAGAATACTCTCCCTCTCACTTCCCACCTCTCCTTCTCTCTCTCTCTCATATCTCTGTCTCTGTGCATAGCATAGTATATATTCATAAGTGCTTTCCATATGAAGTATGGAAATAAATGTGTTCACCTGCCTGAGGGCATGCAAGGAAGCACGTTTACTCACATGTCAGGAATAGTTGACTCAGGGTGGGAGAGGAAAAACAGCAGTTGAAACACATAGTAAGTTGGGTCAGAAACTGGCCTGTGCTTTTTCCCTCTACAAGACCCAGCTTGCCACCAGTGTCTTTTCACACTTTTCTGACTTAGGAGGCCACTCAGGGAAATTCTCAGGGCAGGAAACCAATAAAGATTTTCCCATTTAAAATGTTCTAGAAGTGGTCCTGTCTCTGCCATATGACAACAAGAACAGCATCAGCCACAGTCAAGGATAGCAGTGAGCTTCCATCTAAGGACAAAGTCCTCCCAAGGTGGCTGCCCCATTTGCAACAGCCTGGGTATCCCAGTGTTAGTTAGTGTTTTATTACCATGTTGAAGAAAAACCTTTGCTTTATACAAGCACCTCAACCTTATAAGGTCTTAACATACAGATGGAGACTTTTGCTCCCAAGAAGCTGATAAATGTGCATAGTATGTCCCTGTGAACACTTGTAGGCCATGTGGCTTCCCTCTGCTAATCAAAAAAGTTTCATCCTACTTGTCTTTATTTACAGTTTCAGAATTGCCACATGTCAGCCATGACAGTGAGATCAGTGCCCTCATAGAAAACACCTGAGCTGACTGGTGACAATTATGTAAATATGGTTTCTGTAGTTAGAGTTCTATATTTCTCACTCTTCAGTATATGCCAAACACACAGAGGTGTATATCTCTATCTCTGTAATGCATACTATACATTACAACTTTTTTTTTTACATACATTCCCTCATTTCATCTTTATAGCTGCCTTGTCATGTAGGTCAAATAAAATTTATTTTGCAACTCATTAATGTGCCCAGAAAGTTCCAGTGGCTGGCCAAAGGCAACATAGCTATAAAGCACAATCTTTGAATAGAAACCTGTTTCCAACCCAATTGTCTGATATTTTTACCATTTTAAAATGCTTAGCAACCATCTCCTCTTACATTTTATGAATATCTAAAGACTTGAACTTTATTTTTAAGCCACAGTTTCCTAAAAAAAGAGAATTGCTGTCTTATAGGTAAAGAACAGAGCTGAACACCCCTTCCCTGTAAGGAATGCCAAGAATGAACTTGATCAAAGTCTAAAATAAGAAAAGATAAAGGTATAACCCCAACTCGGAGTGTCACAGACCAGTCTCAAATTTTTGTGGTGGGGTGTCTAGTTTAGACCTGGCACAGAGGGAATACTTACCACATTTTTGTTGAGTGAGTGAATGCATAAATGTATGAATAAGGTTTCTAATCTAACAACACATCGTGGTAGGTAAATGCAGTCCAAGCCTGTGGGGTGCATACCTAAGAAAGATAAGACACTATTTGAAATAGAGCAACAGTCTGTTCTAAGAAAAATGCCTCTAAGGAGTGATACCAACCACCCTCTCTACCCCAATGGTTCCAGTATTGGGAACCATTCGAAATGACACTTCTGTCATCAGTGGTGACTCTTTTGCTTTTTGGGGGGACCTCTTGCCTCCTCTTCAGCCCCATTGTCACCACCCAAGTCTACAAGATACATACCTGAACTATTACTGTGGTATAGCTTATCCTCACAGCTGGCCAGAGCTTGTGAACAGCTGCTCCCCAGTGGTGAAGGTTGCACTTTAGTATCTGTTTGGTGGGAGTAGAATAGCAACATAACATGTTGGCCTGCTCTTAACACTTCTGCAAGACATGGTTCAGTCTATAGATGATGCTCTGTTGCATTTCCCGATCCTCCTCTGTGATTCTCAGTCCAGTGAGAGTGAGTCCGAATGCTCAGATGCCAGCTCAGTCCCACCATTGACAAGACATTGTTCTGTGTTCAGCCAGTGAGCCTTTTAGGCTGAGCTTCTTGAGGAAAGCCTTTTTTAAAATGTAAAACTCTGTTTAAAGGCAAAATAAAAGGTACTCTGTTAAATATCTACATATATGGCAGGCAGTTTTGGTTTTTATATAGACAATCTTATAAAATCCAAACATGAGGCTTCCATTTTAAGTTAAACAGAGGGTCTCATAGAGGGCTTTCCCAGCTCTGGAATATTTGGCTCTAGGGATCATGGTCTTCCATTTACTTAAAACATGACTGAACTCAGAAACTTCAGTATTTCTCCACTGAATAGCTTATCTCAGCCAAATTGTTTGGTGTGATGTTCCAGACCCTCATCAGTGGTCAAAAGCTTCCATGTCTGGGCTGCCTGGGTGCCTCAGTAGGTTAAGCATCTGATTCTTGGTTTCGGCTCAGGTCATGATCTCGTGGTTTCATGAGTTTGAGCCCCATGTCAGGTTCTGTGCTGGCAGCAAGGACCCTGATTGGGATTCTCCCTCTCTCCCTCTCTCCACCTCTCCCCCACTTACGGTGTCACTGTCTCCCTCAAAAAAAATTTTTTTTTAATTAAAAAAAAAAGCCTCCGTGCCTTACTTCTGAACGTTTTGTGACTTTTTCATGTCTCTCTAATCTGTATCCTTGGCTCTGACTACTCCAGTTTCTTTTTTGTGCCTTCCCTTTTCCAGTTAAATCCAAACATTTTGTAAGCCCCTGCCTAGAATTTACCTTCTTCCTTAAACCTACACAAAGTAACACGTAGTCTGGTCTCATTCACAACAGAAGTGCCAAGAGAACTCAGCTAATTCACGCCAACATGCTTGTTGTTTAAGTTGTTTCTTAGAATTGTCCTCTATTTGTGTGTTTATTCACAGTTTCCAAACTAAACTATAAACTCTGAAAAGCAGGGGAAATAACTGGTGTTTTAAGAAGCTTCCTCAACACTTTGCAGAGAACTCCCAATTTTAGACAGCCTTACTTAATGAATTATTTATCTGAACATATCTTGATAGATTTCTCTCAGGAAGTTCCCCTCTTTAGCTCTTCTTTGGGGACATTCGATTGCTCCCTAAAGCTGTTTCATAGGAATAGTCTGTATAAAATAGTCCACATGCAAAGCCCTTTTTTAAGTCAATGCATAACTCAGGCTCACAATCAGCTCATAAGGCATCTACTATTATCCCTATTTTTCAGATAGAGAGATCTAGCAGCTAAATGGAGTGCCCAGGGTTAAATAGGGTTAGGGAGATAACAGAATAGGAACAGAAGGCTTCTGATGCTCAGTCTGGAGTATGTTCCACCCCACTGTCACAAATTCCATGACACCTTTCTAACTTCCACTCTATTGTACCCAGTGTGGAGCTCTAGTCCATTTGTACCTTTTTACCAGGGCATTCTCTAAAGAGAGCAATAATTGTATGCATATTAGCATAATAAAAACGTGATTTACAATGATATACCAGATGCTACGAATTTCCTAGTAAGAAAGGCCTATTAAATCTTGAATTTATATTTTTGATAAGTGAAATCTTTGTACTTTTTTGTTTGAGCAGGGTTACAAGAAATGTTTTCTGACAAGCTTGGTAGGGCATGGTAACCCTGGAAAGCTTATATGTCATCTGCAGCTGTGACTTTTAGACCTGAAGCCATCCTTTTGTGTCCTGGTCCTTCTTCCCTTCCTTTATTAAGGTGCAGCTCACCTGTGAGGATGCATTACCATTCCTTCAAGCCGATCTGTTGGCTCACTGAAGTACAAAGGCTTTTCATATTCACGTATAGTATATTCACAGGCCATCAGTGAGCCACTGGAAAATTACAGGACTCCATAAAACCACATGTCCCTGAATTCAGGCCTTGCTCTACAGTTTTCAATTTGCCTCACCCATTATTTCTTATAGGTGTGCTCAAGGTTGTGCAGTTTGATCACATTAGACATTTAAAATTTTGCCACCAACCTCATCTTTACTAGATGTGTTGAATATGAAATATTTTCAAGTGCCACTTAGTACTAATGGAATATATATATGTATATATATATATATATATATATATATATATATATATATGTATCTTGTGTGTGTGTATTCACAGGTTTATTTTTTGTTTTTGTTTTTTGCTTTTGTGGGCTTTTTTGGGGGGTGGGTGGATAAACTGGAATATAGCATATTTTGGAAGATCATTTTCTGAGTTATTCAGGTTAGAATTCTGGAAATTTAATTTGAACCAACTTTTTGTCAGCAAATGTAATTAAGAAAATGATATGCATCAACAAAATATGATTTAAAAGTAAACATGTTAATTAAAAAAATACTTCCCTAAATCAGTGTCATCCAATCAGAATAGAATGTGAACTAAGTCACATATCCAATTTTACATTTTCTAAACCACATTTTAAAAAGGTAAATAACAGGGCACCTGGGTGGCTCAGTTGGTTGTCAGACTTTGGCTCAGGTCATGGACCTGAGGTTTCTGGGCCCCAGCCCTGCATCAGGCTCTCTGCGGTCTGCACAGAGAGCTCTGTCTCCTCTGTCAGAGGAGTGGTCAGCACAGCACAGATCCTCTGTCTCCTCTGTCTCTGCCCCTCGCACACATGCATGTGCTTGCTCTCTCTCAAAAATAAACATAAAAAAATTTTTAAAAAAGTAAACAACTGCAATTAATTTTAATGATATAGTTTATTTACTTCAATGTATCTAAAATATTTCAATGTATTCAATATAAAGCAGACATATTTTACATTCTTTTTCTTTTTACTGTCTTAAAAATATAATGTGCATTTCCACCTAAAAATGCATCTCAATTTGGACTAGCTATCTTGGTGGTATGCTGGAGCTAACTTGTACTGGATTGCTAGAGCCAATTGTTAAATTTTCAGAATTTCATGACCTGCTGGGTAGATTTAATTTGGGCACTGTGGGAATATTTATTCCACAGATATCATCAACTGTCACAACTTGGCGATGTAAGGGATGGAGGTATAGCTAATTCTTAAATATTCATCAACACACCCCTGCTCAATAGCCACTATGGCTAGTAGCTACCATACTGGACCATGCATTCCTAGGTAATAAAGATAATTACATGTTTCTTAAGCAAGTTTACAACTCTTTAATTTGTTTGAAGTATGGTGATAGAGTGGTACTTTTCACAATGGACACCACTTGGAAAAATATCAGAAGAGAGGACAAAAACCAGTGACTAAGAACCTCTTAGTTTTGAGACACCATAGCATAAATACCCCATTATTCCTTACAGTTCCACGTGGGTTTGCGCTTGAGAAAAAGTTTGCTCCTTCTGGACTTAAGAATGTGTCTAATTGTGAATGCTTGTATTGATGAGTAGAGGCCTAGGGAAAGGAATTAACATAAAACCATGAGCAAGTATAAACTTACAGATATGAGAGCCATTTTTGTTTTATGAGAACAGAGTTTATATGAAGGTATCGGTTTATATTTTTAAGCCTCATCAAGGGTTATTAAATGTTATCTCTTAAAAAGCACATAATTCCTTCAGTTTTTAAGATTATCTAATGTACTTCTAATACATTAAATTTAAGTAATTAAATCTAATTTTAGTGGAGCAGGATTGTGGGGTAGGCATTCTAGGATGTTTTATTATAAAAGTTTCCAATGTCTATAAGAAATATGTACACTTCCATAAAAACAATAATAGCTTGCTTTTATTGGGCATGTAACTATATGCCAGGCACTTTAAATATTTATTTCCGTTGATTTACACAATAATTCTAAGTGGTGGATATTACACAGATTCAGTTTCCAACTGAAGCTCGGGGAAGTCAGTGGGTTCAACATCAGCTGTCTGATAAATGGTAGACCTGAACAATGAACTGAGGTCTTTGTTATTTCAAAGTCTATGGGCTCTCCACTCAGTCAGACTAGCTTCCTAGAACTTCAGGTTCACTCTGTGTTTTTCTCAGTTGGGGAGATGGGTCTAAAGACAGCCTGGAATTAGGACCTTGGAGACAATAAAGCAACTTTCAAATGGTGAGAGTGGTAGGGAACTGAGATAAGTAACAAGCTCAAATATGTCTACCAGAATATAAGCTTCATCTTGTTCACTCTACTAACTCCAGTACGTATATCACTGCTAAAGTACTATGTGTACTAAATACACATAGGCAGTATGCTTGGATAGAAAAACAATAACAACAAAAAACCCCATAATTACAACAAGACCCTTGTTCTTCAGCAATAATAATGGAAGGTGGCATTTTCTTAGCACTTGTCACAGGCCAGGCCCTGTTGTTGGTATTTCCTTGTATAGGCTCATAGACTCTCCACAAGAATCGTATGAGATAGATTCTCATTCCCTTTACAGGTATAGAAAGCTGAGGCATGTAAAAAATAAACTTTTTCATGCTACAAATGAGTAGCAGAAGGGCAACCTGGGTCCATAAGGCATAATCCCAGGTACTACACCATATGTCCGTCTCACTGTATGGCAGACAAGTCACAGGCACTTCAGATTTCAAATAATAATAAATGATGAACATATTGGTCTAGAGTGACTATGAAAAAGATGTATATGATAACATGTTTCAGTTTAATACTAATTTGCCAAATTAGAAATAAAATTGTTTTAAATGTTTATTTACTTTGAGAGAGAGAAAGAGAGCACGTGCACCTGTGGGGAAGGGGCAGAGAGAAAGAGAATCCCAAGCAGCTCTGCACTTTCAGTGCACAAAGCCTGTTGCGGGGCTTGATATCACAAACTGTGAGATCATGACCTAAGCCAAAATCAAGAGTTGGCTGCTTAACCGACTGAGCCACCCAGGTGCCCCAGAAATAAAAAAAATTCTAATAAAACCCTGTCTCCTGTTCAGTGAGGAAATTCATTTATCCACAGGAGACTCCTATTCATGGAACCTCCATCATAGGCACGGTGAGGATAACAACAGCTTCTCCATGGTGTTAAATTCCAGTGTGCCGTAAGACCAATAACTGTGACCTATTGTAGGGGAAGATGAGTAACCCATCCAACAAAGTATCGTGGAGGGAAAGAAGGAGAATATGGGTGTAAAGGTGGGGGAGGTGTTGTGTATTCTACTGAAGACTGCAGGAAAGGCTTTACAGGTTATGCTGTGTTAAGAGAGTAGTATTCCTTTTGTGTAGAGCATCATAAATTATATGATGAGGAATGGTGGAATATCAGATTAGGCAGGGCATTTGAGGTCATAATGTGGAGAATGTTGCCTTCCAGGTGTGAGAAATTTATATTTCATCAATAGCAATTTTTCAGTAGGCAACCCTGAAGAGTTTTGGGTTCCAGGACTAGAATCATATTTTGACTTCAGGTAAATAAATCTGTTCTGAATGGGACAGAGTATAGTAAAGGGAGTTGTGGGCTGGGATTCACATTGGTGGTTATTATAAAAGGTTGAGCTAGAGGTAATGATGATCTTAGATAGGATAGGGGCAATAGACATGGAAGGAAGGGGATGTGTGAAAGTGCTTTGATACTAAAAGAAATTACTAAGTATAATTAGGAAAAACCCAAGATTTTAGAGCAGGGAAATGGCAAGATCAAAATCATATGACATACCAATTATGTTGTTCTCCCTTGCATGCATTAAGAGGTGCTGCGATTCAGAGAAAACAAGAATGGTGAAAATTTAGGAATTTAGGCAGTATTTGAAAGATTATCCTTCTTTTGAGTGGGTGGAAAGAAAGTTGATTATATGTGCCATTGAGGTAGGGACAGAGAAAGGCATTCTTCGAGGATACAGTGTGAAAATAAATAATTCATTTCTTTAAATTTCTTTAAAAAAATTTTTTTTTAACGTTTATTTTATTTTTGAGACAGAGACAGAGCATGAACGGGGGAGGGTCAGAGAGAGGGAGACACAGAATCTGAAACAGGCTCCAGGCTCTGAACTGTCAGCACAGAGCCCAACGCAGGGCTCGAACTCACGGACTGCGAGATCATGACCTGAGCCGAAGTCGGCCGCTCAACCGACTGAGCCACCCAGGCGCCCCTCTTTAAATTTCTTTAAAGAAAATTTTTTTAATTTTTTTAATGTTTATTTTTTGAGAGAGAGACTGACAGAGTGTGAGCAGGGGAAGGGCAGAGAGAGAGAGGAAGACACAGAATCTGAAGCAGGCTCCAGGCTCCAAGCTGTCAGCACAGAGCCCAATGCGGGGCTCAAACCTACGAACACTGAGATTATGACCTGAGCCAAGGTCAGATGCTCAACCGACTGAGCCACCCATGCACCCCCCAAAAATTTTTTTTTAATGCTTATTTGTTTTTGAGACAGAGAGAGACAGAGCATGAGCAGGGGAGGGGCAGAGAGAGAGGGAGACACAGAATCTGAAGCAGGCTCCAGGCTTTGAGCTGTCAGCACAGAGCTCGACGCAGGGCTCGAACCCTCAAACCCTTGAGCCCTCGAACCTTAGATCATGACCTAAGCCAAAGTCAGATGCTTAACCGATGGAGCCAACCAGGTGCCCCTAAAGGATTCATTTCTTAAAAGGTAATATCACCCAGGACACCTGGGTGACTCTGTCGGTTAAGCGTCCAACTTTGTTTCAGGTCATGATCTCATGGTTCGTGGGTTCTAGCTCCACGTCAGGCTCTGTGCTGACAGCTCAGAGCCTGGAGCCTACTTCGGATTCTGTGTGCCTCCCTCTTTCTCTGCCCCTCCCCTGCTCATGCTCTGTCTCTGTCTGTCAAAAATAAATAAATGTTAAAAAACTTAAAAAAGTAATATCACTGTATGCATTAGCAGAAATACTACAGAAAATAGATTCAGTTTTTTTTTCTTGCTCTAATGAAGACATCCAAGTATTTCTAAGTGTTAGACTGAATGTCTAGGTAAATGAGGTATTAGTATTTCTCAAATTATCTGTGGTGAGGAGCCCTTTCATTAAAAAAAATTCCTATTACTCATCAATGCTATAAAATCCTGCAGAAATAAAATAAATAAAAACCTAGCATATACAACTTGATGGAGGTGCTCATCATCTCTACAATGGCAATCGTATTACAATATATATACACTATATAAACATATAAATTACAATACAATATATATAAATCATATTACAATATATACATATATTTACATAATACAATATAAATATATATAAATATATACACAATATATAAATTACTATATATATATGTATAAATGTTTCAAATTAACATATATACCTTAAATTTACACAAGTATATGTCAAATACTTTTCAATAAAAAAAACTGGCATATCAATATGGACCCCAGTTTTAGAATTTTATTCAATAAATATAAGATTACTCTATTAAATAGATAGGACAATTTCTAAGTGTCTGTTCTCAGTTGTTGAGTTTGTCACGTACAGTAACAAACAGCTCAGGCACCAGCACCTGTCTATGCTGACCATGCTTAAAGAAACTGGTCTGGGTGATACGATTTCAGAGATTTCAGGAAAAGCTTTTTTTTCTTTCTTTCAAATCCTCCAGTTCTACTTTTCCTATCTCCTATATATTGGGGGAGGGAATCTTAAAAGTTATACTTTTATCTTCTATATCTTTAAAAAATTAAGGAGCGCCACGGTGGCTCAGTCAGTTAAGTGACCAGCTTCAGCTCAGGTCATGACCTCACAGTTCCTGAGTTGGAGCCCTGCTTTGGGCTCTCTGCTGTCAGCACAGAGCCTGCTTTGAATCCTCTATCCTCCCTCTCTCTGCCTCTTCCCTGCTCATGCTCTTTCTCTCTCAAAAATAAATAAACATTTAAAAAAAAATTAAGGGAAAGGGTGCCTGGGTGGCTCAGTTGGTTAAACATTCCTGCTCTTGACTTCAGCTCAGGTCATGATCTCACAGTTTGTGGGTTTGAGCCCCACATCAGGCTCTGTGCTGGTAGTGCAGAGCCTGCTTGGGATTCTTTCCCTCCCTCTCTCTGTCTCTCCCCCACTCATGTGCTGTGTCTCTCTCTCCAAATAAATAAATTTTAAAAAACATTAGATAATCCTTAATAAATAAAAATAAAAATAAAAAAAATTAAGCAAAAATGTACATGTCTTTGCAATGACATATCCTTTGTGTATGTGTGTATACATCTTCCTGAGAAGTGAAATAATCTACTGAAGAGAAAACAAGAATGCAAATCAGTGCCACTACTCTGCATAAGCCTACCACCTAAGCCTGTGTTGTGTGATTAACACTCTTTAAATTATCTCTTGGTCTTTTCCTTCTTAGGCAATAAATTTACAAACTATTCCTCCTTCCCCAGTTACTAGAACTGTATCCTTCAGTGCCTAAACCAAGTCCTGGCTCATTCACTAATCTATCCCTGACCATGGCAGCCAACAGTCATTCCATCCTTCCCTGACATTTTTGGATTCAGGGACTAGATTCTCATTTGGTGTTATTTATAACTTATTGCTAGTGCCTTTTCTTGCTGGAATGTTGTTTTCTCTATTTTCAAGTGTTTTATACATTACTTAAGCATGTTTGTCTTGTTTTCCTTTTGTATAAATACAGATGGACAGAGAACAGCATTAAGGATGAATCAAGGACTTTTGTAACAACATCCAGGTAAGAAAAAGAACATAGACCATATCTAAGAAGCCCCCTGTGTGTTTTTCTTTTCTTGTTTGTTTTTGTTTTTGTTTTTCCTGTGTGTTTTTCTAAGCTCATCCGCCTACTTCTACCCCAGGGGTAACTGTTGTCCTGACTTTGGTGATAATTCTTTGTTTTTCTGGACAGCTTTTCCACCTAGTAAAACATTTACAAATGAATTGATATATAATATACACACATGCATGTACTTAAATATTATGTATGTATTTTAAGTATAAAAATATATACACAGGTATATATCCCTGATATTATATAAATATACATATGTGTGTGATTGTATGTATGTATATATAGTAGTCTTGCCTGTTATGAAGTTAATATAAATGGAATTATTCTGTATGTATTGTTTATTTACTCAACATTATATTTATTCTTGTTGATTTGAATGGCTTACATCATTAATTTTCAATACTTTATAGGATTTCTTTGCATGAATAGATTATAGCTTATTATCTGTTATATTGTGGATGGATTTTTGGTTGTTTTTAAAGCTGTGCTGTTGTGAACAAGGATGCAGTAGACCTGTGTACAGTTTCTCCCAGTACACATATAACGAATACTTGCTAGGACTCCAGAGTATATACTCAGAAGCAGAATTGGATTGCAGAGCACAGGCATTTCCACTTCACTAGGCAACACCAAACTTTGACCACATTGGTTGTGCCAATTTATACCTCTTCCAGCAGTTCCCCTTGATGCATATGCAAGGCAGCACTTAATGTGATAGATATTACTAGTGCCCATCAGCATTTTCAGGAACAGTATTTTCACTTCTTTTTTTCAGGAACAGTAAGGCTTATTACACTTCCTCACCTCTTTGAAAGTAGTGACTTAGTTTGCTCCTGCTTTGGACAATAAAGTTCATTTCTGGGTGGAAGTATTTAATTTTTTTTTTTTTAGTAATTTTCCATATTCCTTTCCTGCTGCAGCAATTCCAGATGGCAGTGTCATAAAATGGTGAGACTTCTTTTCGCCTTGTCCCTGAGTTATTATCATGTGCAGAATCCCCTGTCAACCTCCTGTGTTGGCCTTAGCTTGTGAATGAGAAATAATCTTTTATTGTTTGAAGCCAGAGGATTAAAAAAAAACTTACTGCTTAGCCTAGCCCATCCTGTTTTAATACTTATTGTATTGTCAGACTTTGTAATTTTTGACAGCCTGGTAATTGTGTAATTGTATCTCACTGAGGGTTTAATTTGCATTTCCCCGATTATTGTGAGTTGATATTTTTTTCATATATGAAAGTTATTTGGGTTTCTTCCTTTGTAAATTGTCTTAATAACTTTGTTCCTATTTATCCATTAGTTTGTTTGCTTTTTTCTTATTGATTCATAAAATGTCTTTTTATATATTACAGATAATGATGTCCTTTGTCAGTTACACACTTTCGTTTTCTCAGTCTGTGGTATCTGTTGAAGTATAAAGAACCTTAACTTTGATTCTGATGAATTAATCAGTTTTGCCTTTATGGTCACTACATTTTGTTGTGTGATGAGCCTTTCTCTAGCCTAACATAATGAAGATATTCTCCTCTATCCTTCCTAAAGTTTTTGGAGTTTTGGGTTTTAAGTTGAAATCTTTTTTTTTAATTGAATTTTATATGTTGTGGGAAGAAATGATCTAAATTTATTTTATTCCACAAGGATAACCAATTGTCTCAGAACCATTTATTATATAGTCTATACTTTCTCTGTGTATCTGCATTACACCCTCTGTCATATAGCCCATCCATGTCCATATTTATGTCCATTTGTATATGGGCATTCTGTATTGTTCTGTATTGTATATGGGTATTCTGATGGCTATCCATCACTTCCACATTTCCGTATTTACTATAGCTTTATAATAAGTCTTGATGTCTAATAACATGAGTCTTCCATCTTGAATCCACTTCTTCAAAATGTTTTGGGTATTCTTTATCCATGTCTTGGCAAACACAGAGTCAGTCTGTTCAGTTCCAGGGTAAAATGTTGGAATTTAGATTGGGGTTACCTTGAACATATATATATCAGCTTGAGGGAGGACTGACAGCGTTATCATATTTGGTCTCCAAATCCAGGATCCAAGAGCAGAATCTCCTTTTATTTTGGCCATCTTTAGTATCTCTCAGTCACGTTTCATAATTTTCTCTATATAGGGTTTGCAAATCATTTTGTAGAAATGTTTCTAGGTGCCTCCTCTTTTTGATGCTATTGTAAACACTAGCTTTGAGATTTTTGTTTTCATGTTTTAACTATTTGTTTCTGGCCTTGACCTGTTTATTTTTTTGTGGAACAATTTAGTCCCCAGCAATCTTGTTAAACGCTCTTCCCAATGCCAACATTTTATTTATAGTTTCTTTTGGATTTTTTTTAATAAAACAAATATCATTACTAATTGTACTTTTTTCCTGAAAATGCAGGAAATTTCCTTTCCAAATTTTATGCCTTTATTTTAAACTTTTTTTTTAAAGGCATCAGTATGCTGACTAAATAGAAGTAGTGATAAAAGGCATATAGAACTTTCCTGAAAGGAAATGTTACTTATTTATTTTTAAAGTTAGTTAAAGTAATTTCTATACCCATGGGGAGCTGCAACTCATAACCCTGAGATCAAGAGCCACTTGCTTTTCTGACGGAGCCAGGCAGGCGCCTCAGGGAATACTTTAAGTACAGCAATGTTAATTGTTATATTTGCTTCAAGATTGTTTTTTCTTTAGTTATTTTCTTTTATGTTTTTAAAGATACTTATGTGTCAGGGAAAAGAAATTTTCTTCATTTTGTAGTTGACCAATATTTTTTTCATCGTGACTATGTGTTAATTATTATTATTACTGCTACTACTTTAGAGAGAGCATGAGTAGGAGAGAGGGACAGAGGGAGGGAGAGAGGGAGAGAGAGAGAGACAGAGAGAATCTTAGGCTCCATGCTCAGAGCAGAACCCAATATGGGTTTGATCCCACAACCCTGGGATCATGACCTGAGCCAAAATCAAGAGTTGGACGCTCAAACAACTGAGCCACCCAGGTGCCCCAGTATATTGAATATTATTAAATATTCATCTAATATTTATTAAAAAGAACCTATGATTATTTGTGTATGCAGTGAATCATATTTATAATGTTAAATCAATCTTTAATTATTATGGTAACCAGACGTGGTCATAATTTTTATCCTTTTTGTATATTATATTCAGTTTACTAATTCTGTGTTTTAGATAATTGTAGTTATGTTCATGAGTCCTATTGGGCCATAATTATTAATTCACATAACCTCCTTGCCAGAAACCAAGAAACTTTATAGACTAGTTGTTCTTCAATGAGATTGCCTTTCTCTCCCAGGAAACATTTGCCAATATCTGGAGAAATTTTGATGGTCATGACTGGTAGGGGGATGCTGTTGACATCTAGAGGGTAAAAGTCAGGGATGCTGCTAAATATCCTTTATGGCACAGGCCAGCACACAACAACAAAGAGTTATGTGGCCAAAAATGTTAATAGTGCTGAGAGTGAGAAATTATGTTGTAGCCTTATAAAAATTATAAAATAAATCTAAAATTAGAATGGTCTGTTCCTTAATGTATATAGAGCTCATGAATGAACATATCTGGGTTCAGCATTTTCTTTATGGCAATATTTTTGACCTTATGTGTCTTTAATGGTCATAGAATTAGTCAGGTATACTAATTGTTTTGGGGGGAAGTTTTCATAAATCATATTTTCCTGATAATGTGTTTTATCAAATATTTAAAATTTACTGACTGAAGTTGTTTATAATACAACTTTTAATTTCTACAACATCTGTTGCGACCTTTCCTTTTTTTAATTTCCCTAATTCATTTATGTTGTTTTTGTTGGCTTGGCTAGTTTCTCTGATGTTTCTCTATTTTATAATTTTTTTTTTTCAAAGAACCTACTTTGGGCCTGTTGATTCTTCCTGTTGCATACCTGTTTTTCATTTCATTAATTTTGGTACTTAATTTTATTATTTGGTTTCCATTATTTTTAGGTTTACTTTCCTGTTCTTTTTCTTAAGTACTTAAGATACACATTTAGCTTATTAGATACAGGTTTTTTAAATTTCTACTATAAACATATAAGGCTATAGATCTCCCTCTAGATTTTGTTATAATTGCATACTATTATTATTTGTAAATGTTCAGTGTAAGCTTGGAAATTATTGTGTGGAGTATTCTATATATAAGTAGTCTAAATGTGTTAATCATTGTGAAAGTCTCCCAGTATACTCTTAACTCTGTTTTTATGAGGGATGTGTCACAGTCTCTCATTATGATAATGAATTGTCTCTTTCTTCTTGAAGATATGTCAATTTTACCTACACATTTTGAGACCACAATATTAGTTTCTTATTAAGTTTAAAATTTCTATATCTTATCAATGAATTTAACCTTTTATTTTTGTGAAATACCTGTATCTAGTGAAGCTTTTTGCAAAAAAGAACATATTTCATCTAACATTAATATAACTATATTATACTTCTTTTGCTAGGGGTAAGTATATTTTTACCATAAATGTCTGTGTCATTAGATTTGTATATTTATTACAAACCACAGGTTTGAAAAATGCCCTTAAGGTAAAAGCAGACTTTAGTATTACCTTTAATTCTATGAGATCTTGGTTCTTCTCTTCTCCTTTCCTTTCCCCTTCCCCATTCCCTTCCTTTCTTTTTTATCTTGGAAGCATTTAAGGAATAGTATGCATTTAAATATAAAAGATTATTGTTGTTTTAGTAGCAGGACCAATGAGAGTCTCTAGCCCATTTTATTGTCAGTATTTTGCCTTTCCTATTAAAGCCAGCTTTCTAAAGGAGTGAATCTCATGTTTTTAAATATTTATGTATAATATCTCATAATATCTTACATGTAATTGACAATCAATATATTTTTTAAAATAAATGAACTATTATTATTTCCTATCCTTAAGTAAAGTGTGCCTTCATCAGGAAAATTTTATAATTTTTGGATAACGTATTCTTATCTCTGTGATGCTGGAATGACTTCTATACCATTTGCCCTATGTCATCTTATAACTTTTGCTTCTGTTTGTGATTAACTTCAGTGATTGTAACTGTCTCCTTCTCTGGATGTCTACTTTTAGTTTTGATTAGTCCTGTTTGTTGAGAAACTCTCCTCATGTTGATTTGAAGAATCCTAGCATGAAAGATGTGATACACATATATATCAGCACTTAAAAGCAATGCATGAATGTAATTGGTAAGGGGAGAACTAATTACTGAGGCCAGAGAGACCATTCTAGTTGTCATGATTAGGGAAGAAGCATGAAGTTTATTGCTTTAAGATGAAAATACTTCAATAAAAAGTTAGCTGCAGGAAGGGAGAGTCAATGAGGTAAAGCAACAAAAGTGGGTGTATGGTGGTAGAGAAAGCATGGTAGTATGTTATTTGTGTTATTGTGTAATTACAAGTAAAGTGAACAATCTTGGGTGAGGTAAAGTTGGAAATGTTGAATCAACCTCATGGGGGCTCTTGAAAGTTGCCATTTTCTTTTGGTTCTTTTTATAGTAGAGAAGGCTGATTAAGAATACTAGCTACATATTGGTGTGTAAAATAGATCAGGAGTCTGAAAGCAATAAAATATATTTGGAAACAGTTGTAAAAATCTAGGCTGGATGTGGTTAGGAACTGGTTTGAGGTACTTGTAATGAGAATGGAAGTAAAAGAATGGATTCAAGACATAATGTGAATAGAGGACATGTCTTGAGTCCTGATCAGATGTGAAAAGGATGAAAAGAAAAGGCAACAAAATGAAACTCTGAGATTTTTCTTTAGCATAACTAGGAATATGTTTCAGAACTAGAGAGCAGAAACTTGGACATCCTTTGAGCATGGCTATGATGAGCGCAACATTTTTGATATGCTGAGTTCATGACATTGATGACAATGTCCATTTTTCCCCCATAATTTGACATATGAGACTGGAATCCATGAGAAAGGTGAGATTAAAAGGAAATGCTTGAGAATCCTCTACCTGGGCATGATGATAGATGAAGCCAAAAGAGCAATCAGACCACCTAGGTGCAGATATTTGACATTAAAAAAGTGTGTATTTTGGTAGTGTGTCAAATTGTATCTGGAAATTCTGAAGAGCAAAAAGTTCTTCATGGATTTCTTTGACTTTTGACTAGTCAATTGGAAGACTTTGATGTGGGGAATTGTGCTGCTCAGTATTTGGAAGAAAATGGTATTTTAAGGATTCCTAAGATCATTAGACTTTCATCTGTGGGCTCAGTGAGACCTGTTCAATATAATCTTGTGTTGGCGTAATTGGTTTTCTGAGCACTTGCTACATCCAAATGCACACTTTAGCACTTTTCTAGCAAGGCTCTGAATTCCTTTTGGGCTTTCTTGCCTTGAGAATCTATTGAAAGAACTAAAACTTCAGGAACCTTTTCTCTTCATTTTCCTTAAGGCCTAAACTAGAGCCAGACCTGAACACCCAGCTGTAATGGTTCCTCCATGACTTCACCAAGCCCTTAATAGTAGGAAGTGCCTCTCAGAATCTAACCCCATTGCACCACTCTGAAAGAAGGGAACAGCAGAAGGGCAACAAGGAGGAAAACAATCTTGATACTTTTGTTTTTTCTTGCCAAAGGATCATATCTTCTGGGAGAATTGTCTTTGATGGCTTTGTTTTTGACAGATAGTAAATTCCTGGGTTCCTGCCAATGGGAAATAGTTGGTAATAGGCATGATAGAATGAAAGTGAATGAGTGTGTGAGGGAGGGAAGAAGGAAGGAAGGAGGAGGAGTATGAATTGAGGAAATAGGAATGTTGAAAAGGTGTGTGTTGATGTTCTGGGTCAGTAGTTGACAGAATTGTCTGCCTGTTCAATAATTTGCATTGCTCTTTAAATAATCACATGGACCACGTCTCTGAAAGTCTATCTCAGCAGGTCTGTATAGGTTTAAAATATATATACACAGAATAAACTGTCAACCTAACAGCTTCCCAGGTGATTCTGAGGGGCAAGGCCTTTTCTAAATTTTATGTCATCTTTGTGAAATGAGGGACAAATACTACTCCATCCCCCACTCAGGGCAGATCCAACTTTTTGCTAAGATGCAGAACTAAGTGAGTGCACTATTGACTGTTTCAAGTCCCACCCCCTCCTTGACCAAATACCTTTGTACAGTATACACACTGTACAACCAAGGATAACAACCCTAGTGATGGGCAGCTTAGAGTTGAATCTGTTTATATAGGGCCACAGAATGGTGAGGTTTCAAATATTAAGATTTCTTATGTCTTCCCGAATATCAGCCTGAGCCCTGGGCCTGAATTCCCAGAAGTAGTTGAAAAATGACTTTTTCTGTGTCACTGTGCACCATTTCACCTAATCTGTCTTCATCTTTTCTCACAGACTGTCTCATGCAGTGCTCTATCTACTCAGTTGCTGGTCTATGGCTCATGGTTTCCTCGGATACCACCTGGGAATGTTCTCTCAATCCTGTACCATTTATCCTGAGATTAACCTCTCTCAAGAGACAAAGAGAAATTCATTGGCCTTATTTAAATGGACTTGAAAAATCAACTTCTCATATTTTGTTGAATTTGTAGAATGTCATCAATAGACTCACAACATTATATTGTCCCGTTACTTTGTCAAGTGCATGCAGGCTTGGCAGGAATTATGTTCTAAGTGATTTACTAACACTGCCAGGATGAAACAAAAGGAGAGTGGGCACTTTTGCCAATTTGAGCAGTGATGCACAGCTGTGCCTGAGGGAGATTAAAGTGGCATGTACGTCAACCAGATAGCTGTGTTGGTGAGTTATGGAACATTTTTTGGTAGATAATAGGAAAATAACTATCTTATATTTGCAAGTAAACAGTAGTGCCTACACTTGCTTCTCATCAAGACTGCCCATCTCCGACAGAATATGGAGCATTTGGAAACCTGTCATGTCATGAAACATACTTGAGTTTTTCCAAGTCCATACATATTTTCTTCTGTTGAGCCTGAAATTCTGCCTTGTTAATTCCTGAATCATCAGTAATCCCTAGATCATTTTCAATGGGAGATAAGTGAGTTTCACAAGAGAGAAGTAGGCAAGAGCCACACAAAGCTAAGGCATAACTTGTGAATTATAGTTTTATACGCTTTTATCATGTCATGTTGCCATTGGGTTAACCATTGCACTTGTCAGTATTCTATTTCACAGTCAGACAATTTCAGAAAAGACCACCCAGTAAATTCTTAACACTTCAGTATGAATAAGTTATAAGCTGCAAGATGGAGGAACCATGTTATGGTATTATTGGATCCTAATAAATGGAGAGAAATGGAAAATTGTAAAGGAAAAGGGAGTTTGAGGAAAGAGAGGTTAAAAGAGAAATCTTGGAGTGACAGAGGGAATTTCTGACCCACCTGATTTTCAGTTTTGCCTTGGACCAGAATAGTTTTGTGAAACATAAAGTAGTGTGTATTTAATTGCTTGATCCCAAGATCAGTGTATTATCACTGTGTTTATCATCTGTGAAGCTTTGTGTTACCTCATTTTGTTCCTTTCCCTTTTACTGTGAAGAAGACAGACAAGTGTGCTATCATCTGAGTAGGCAGTGCCATCTGCAAAAGTGTTCTCCCATGGGTAGGGTATTGGTGCTCTTTGTAGAAGACTTAAATCAGAATAGGCTTCCTCTCATCACAAAGAGAAATTCTTCATTTTCTTGATTCCCCACTACCCTTCTTGCCACTGCAGTCTTCATATAGCTGAAGGAAGTCAGGCATGAAATGGTATTCTGTTTAGTTTAATGGTTAACAGACAGCTTCAACGGCTGCATTCAGCACATTAGCCTCATGCTGAAAGACTTGATAATTTTTAATAAGGTGAAAAGCTATTTGCTGTCTAACACTGTATGGCAGAAGTATCCTTGACCTTCTTTTTCTCTTCATTGTCACAAAATGTATTGGAGAGTGGTGCTTCATAATAGTGCTTTTCCAGCTTTCCCTTACACAGAGCAAGCAGTTCTTGGCCCCATGGAGTTCAAAAAGAGAATTAAAATTGCAGAATTTCCCATAGATTTTGAAAAGGTCTTAGTAGTCCTTTAGTCCCAGTCTTTTTGTCGATTAAAGAAATCAAGTCCAGCAAAGTTGAGTGACTCCAGTAACGTGGCTTGTTAATGAACAACCTCTTTCTTTCCCTCCTTCCCACCTTCCTTGCCTGTTTCCATTTCTCTCTCCTTCTTTCACTCATTCCTCCCTTCTTCCTTTCTTCCCTTATTTTTACCATTTTTTATTTTTCCATTCCTTTCTTTCTTCTGCCCTTCCTGTGAATCTTCTTAGTGTTGTGAGATTATTTTTGATATCTTTCTCTTTCAATTCCAAACTTAGAAAATAATTGTTATTCAATATAAAAGACTACCTCTCCCCACATCCAAAAAGTAGGGATTTTCCTGATCAATGAATATCAAAGTGTGTATTACTTGATCTCCTCTCACTTTATAATTATTACATCTCATAGTCCCAATAATCCTAACCTTCAAAGTGTTCAGTGCAACATAGCTTTATTTTAGTACTCATTAATTTACTGGATGAAGAAATGAATATTAAAACTTCATCTCCCATCTCTTAAAGTTAGGGATTAGAAGCTTCAAGAAAGAACATAGTAATTAGTGATCCTTTTGACTAAAACATTAAATATTTTGCAAACATAAATAACTATACTTATTTTTCAGACTTGGTCTCATGTTATCTTCTTGTGTAAGCCTTACAACTGCCCTCAGTAGTAATATAGAGAATATGTCATTGTCTCAATTTTGTAAATGGGAAAAATGATTTCTGAGATTCTACATGACTTGGTCCAGGTCACATGGTTCATTAGTATCAGAGCCATAACTAAAAACCAGATTTGCTAACACCCAGCTCTGTGTTGTTCCCATTGTACCAAACTACTTTCACTTATAATAGTAATTAATGTTTATATGTGTATTTAAGTAGGGAGCTGTGGCAGGAAGACTGGACTGAGGAAGAATTTGTAAGGAGAGTCAGACTTGGGAAAACATGGCAGAGGAGAGTGGGGGAAGGTAGAATTGGCACATTTTCTTCCAGGTCCATAGGGGGGTAGTGGTGCAACCCAAAGTGGGCAGAGAGGTAAGTACCTGGTTCATGAAAAGTAGACTCTTCATCATTAGGGAATTAAAGGCTGGATCTGTCCCAAAAGCTGATTTCCAGGTCTGAGGTAAGCATCAAGGGCAGCTCCAAAACAAGGTAAGTCCTGTGACAAAGGTCACACAGGATACAGAAACACGGATGTGACAAGAAAAACATGGTAACTGGAACAAATCAAAGTATATAGCAGGACTGAAAACTTGGATCTTTCTGTTTTTTGGCCTTAAATAGTCTGTCCAGGGCTCCTGGGTGGCTCAGTCAGTTGAGGTCCAATTCTTGGTTTCCACTCAGGTCATTACCCCAGGGTCTTGGGATTGAGCCCCACATCATGCTCCGTGCTGAGTATGGAGCCTGCTTATAATTCTGTCTCTCTCTCTCTCTGCCCCTCTCCTTGCCCATGTCTCTCTAAAATAAAATTACAAAAAAAGACTATCCAAACAAATTTCCTTAATAAAAAAGTTTGTAGAATTTATCCTCTTCTTTTGTGTAACCTGAATGCATCATTGATGTGTTCTCAAGGATGCGTTAAGGTCAATCCCATGATGTTTTTGCATTATCCATTATCAGATTCTTCTCATTCTATGGCTCTGTGTCAGGAACTGGTATGTGGAGCAATATCCCCTAGCTTGGTACTTAATAAATACATACTTGATTTGGCATTGGCGTCTTAAAGGCTAACATCTTGTGAATGAAAAATTTGCCTGAAGGATAATGGCATATCATGGTACTGCATAAGATGCTAATGACATTTTGCTTCACTTAAAGGTCCCATTGAACATGATGGTCCAGAGGATATGGTTTGAGTGTGCACTGTCTCATGAGTTATTCCTAAGTTAATGTGACTGACTTCTGTTGAATATAAAATAATTTATTTTTCCAAAAGGTCCTATTCCCTTTAAAATAATTATCACAGGAGGCTATAAACAAATCCAAACATTTCCATTTTTTGAACTCTTTGGTATGCTTGAAAAAATTTCCTATAGTGTTTTACAAGATTTTGAAATAGAGTAAATCTACCCTCCTCATCACCCCCCAAAAGCTTCTTGATCAGTTTCATGTACACCATAGGATTATGCTATGGAGATAGAAAATAGAAATAATCTCCCTAAAAAATTATGGGGAATCTCTTGTTTCCTGTTTATTCTTTTTGATGTAAACCAGAGACAGTTTCTGGTCCAAGATTTTCCATTAACTTTGTAGGCAAGTTTTGTGTTTTTTTTTAAGTTTATTTACTTTGAGAGAGTCACAGACAGTGAAAGTGGGAGAGGGGCAGAGAGAGAGAGAGAGAGGCAAGGAATCCCAAGCAAGTTTTGCACTGTCAGTGCAGAGTCTGACATGGGACTTGAATCCACGAAACCGTGAGATCATGACCTGAGCCGAAACCACGTGGATGCTTAACTGACTAAGCCACCCAGGTGCCCCTAGGCAAGTATCTTAAACACTCAGTCTCTTCATCTAAAAGAATGGATTACATAACCTTTCAGTTTCCTGCCATCTGTATCTTGCCTGTGTTTCTATGCTCTACATGATGTTACATACAGCATCAAATTCACTTAGGGAAGGTGTGATCTATTTCTTTGAAATGTTGTCTAGGCTCACAGATTTGATGGAACACTGCCTATGCCCAGGAACACTATGATGGTTAGGTCATTGTATAATGTGTAGATGCAAAGCGAATGAACAAATTCTCAAAATATGAAAGAACTTTAAAAGGTATTTTTAGTTAAATTATGAGCAATAGTGACACTTGTAAACTTTGATTCCAGTTGGCAGAATGAAGTCTGCAAATAAGTGGCTAATTGTATATATTTATCTTAAATTGGGACTTTAGGAAAGAGTATTGGTAATTCACAAACTTTGGATGAAACAAGTGGTTGAGAAAGGAGGGGCCGAGGGCAGAGAGAAACAAAATGAGAATGAGAGAATAGCTGGAGAGTTATAAATACCCATAAGATCTGTTTGAGCAAATGACACAGATATAACTTTGAGCAATCATGAATGGATTTAAATAAATAGAAACATAAAAGGGGAGAAAAACTTCTGTGATAGTTCATTTTTTGGCTTAAAACATAACAGAAGATGCCAGGAGAAAATGGAATATAACTTCGATATCAGCAGAAGTCACTATACTCCATGAGGATGAAAAACAACCAGCCCAGTTCACCCCCATATTCTATGGAATGGCTCATGTCCTAAGACTTGGTGAAATCCCAGAGTCTTGTCATTTCCTAAGCATTTCTGGCCTCACATCTTTCCTGCATCTGTGCTTAGACTACATTGTGGCTTCCCTCCCATTTGTCTCTTCCCTACGCACTATGCTGACCAAAGATTGAACTCAGCATCTTGATGAAATTGGCCAACAAACCCACTGTATGAAATGTCTGTGAATATGCAAAATATTTGGGATAATGGAGGATGTTTCCAGCAACAAAAACAGTCTATTATTGAATCTTGGACATTCTTGCTGTGGTGATTTTAGGCCACCCGACCATTTGGAATTATTTTCTGGTCTCCTTAAGTATAAATTAAGTCCTCTTGTTTTTAGGCAAGACTTTCCTCTACTCAAACTAGCTGCATTGGACTAACGGCAAGATGGCGGCTTAGGAGGACGCTGGGCTCACCGCACGTCCTGCTGATAACTTAGATTCCATCTACACCTGCCTAAATAACCCAGAAAACCACCAGAGGATTAGCAGAACAGAGTCGCCGGAGCCAAACGCAGACGAGAGGCCCACGGAAGAGGGTAGGAAGGGCGGCGAGGCAGTGCACACTCCACGGACTGGCGGGAGGGAGCCGGGGCGGAGGGGCAGCTCCCCGGCCAAGCAGAGCCCCCGAGTCTGGCTGGCAAAAGCAGAGGGGCCTGACGGACTGTGTTCCCACAACAAGCGCGACTTAGCGTCTGGGAGGTTATAAGTTAACAGCTCTGCTCAGAAAGCGGGAAGGCTGGAGGACAAAGGGAGGGAGAGCTGCTGAGCCCCCGGAAGACAGAGCTCAGTTTGGTGGGGAACAAAGGCGCTCGCCAGCGCCATTTCCCCCGCCCATCCCCCAGCCGAAATCCCAAAGGGAACCGGTTCCTGCCAGGGAACTTGCTCGCTCCGCGCAAACACCCAACTCTGCGCTTCTGCAGAGCCAAACCTCCGGCAGCGGATCTGACTCCCTCCCGCTGCCACAGGGCCCCTCCTGAAGTAGATTACGTAAGGAGAAGCGATCTAAGCCTGCCCCTCCTGCCCCCGTGCACCTTGCCTACCCACCCCAGCTAATACGCCAGATCCCCAGCATCACAAGCCTGGCAGGGTGCAAGTAGCCCAGATGAGCCACACCACCCCACAGTGAATCCCGCCCCTAGGAGAGGGGAAGAGAAGGCACACACCAGTCTGACTGTGGCCCCAGCGGTGGGCTGGGGGCAGACATCAGGTCTGACTGCGGCCCCGCCCACCAACTC
The DNA here is from genome assembly GCF_016509475.1 of Prionailurus bengalensis. Lineage (NCBI taxonomy): Eukaryota > Metazoa > Chordata > Mammalia > Carnivora > Felidae > Prionailurus > Prionailurus bengalensis. The sequence goes on from NC_057356.1 coordinate 63,105,880, forward strand.
CAGTTATACACCACAGCACAGGGGAAGTGCCCTGCAGGTCCTCACCACGCCAGGGACTATCCAAAATGACCAAGCGGAAGAATTCCCCTCAGAAGAATCTCCAGGAAATAACAACAGCTAATGAGCTGATCAAAAAGGATTTAAATAATAGAAAGTGAATTTAGAATAATAGTCATAAAATTAATCGCTGGGCTTGAAAACAGTATACAGGACAGCAGAGAATCTCTTGCTACAGAGATCAAGGGACTAAGGAACAGTCACGAGGAGCTGAAAAACGCTTTAAACGAAATGCATAACAAAATGGAAACCACCACAGCTCGGCTTGAAGAGGCAGAGGAGAGAATAGGTGAACTAGAAGATAAAGTTATGGAAAAAGAGGAAGCTGAGAAAAAGAGAGATAAAAAAATCCAGGAGTATGAGGGGAAAATTAGAGAACTAAGTGATACACTAAAAAGAAATAATATACGCATAATTGGTATCCCAGAGGAGGAAGAGAGAGGGAAAGGTGCTGAAGGGGTACTTGAAGAAATCATAGCTGAGAACTTCCCTGAACTGGGGAAGGAAAAAGGCATTGAAATCCAAGAGGCACAGAGAACTCCCTTCAGACGTAACTTGAATCGATCTTCTGCACGACATATCATAGTGAAACTGGCAAAATACAAGGATAAAGAGAAAATTCTGAAAGCAGCAAGGGGTAAACGTGCCCTCACATATAAAGGGAGACCTATAAGACTCGTGACTGATCTCTCTTTTGAAACTTGGCAGGCCAGAAAGAATTGGCACGAGATTTTCAGGGTGATAGACAGAAAAAATATGCAGCCAAGAATCCTTTATCCAGCAAGTCTGTCATTTAGAATAGAAGGAGAGATAAAGGTCTTCCCAAACAAACAAAAACTGAAGGAATTTGTCACCACTAAACCAGCCCTACAAGAGATCCTAAGGGGGACCCTGTGAGACAAAGTCCCAGAGACATCACTACAAGCATAAAACATACAGACATCACAATGACTCTAAACCTGTATCTTTCTATAATAACACTGAATGTAAATGGATTAAATGCGCCAACCAAAAGACATAGGGTATCAGAATGGATAAAAAAACAAGACCCATCTATTGGCTGTCTACAAGAGACTCAGACCGGAGGACACCTTTAGATTGAGAGTGAGGGGATGGAGAACTATTTATCATGCGACTGGAAGCCAAAAGAAAGCTGGAGTAGCCGTACTTATATCAGACAAACTAGACTTTAAAGGCTGTAACAAGAGATGAAGAAGGACATATAATAGTTACAGGGTCTATCCATCAGGAAGAGCTAACAATTATAAATGTCTATGCGCCAAATACCAGAGCCCCCAAATATATAAAACAATTACTCATAAACATAAGCAACCTTATTGCTAAGAATGTGGTAATTGCAGGGGACTTTAACACCCCACTTACAGAAATGGATAGATCATCTAGACACACGGTCAATAAAGAAACAAGGGCCCTGAATGAGACATTGGATCAGATGGACTTGACAGATCTATTTAGAACTCTGCATCCCAAAGCAACAGAATATACTTTCTTCTCGAGTGCACATGGAACATTCTCCAAGATAGATCATATACTGGGTCACAAAGCAGCCCTTCATAAGTTTACAAGAATTGAAATCATACCATGCTTACTTTCAGACCACAATGCTATGAAGCTTGAAATCAACCACAGAAAAAAGTCTGGAAAACCTCCAAAAGCATGGAGGTTAAAGAACACCCTACTAACGAATGAGTGGGTCAACCAGGCAATTAGAGAAGAAATTAAAAAATATATTTAAACAAACGAAAATGAAAATACAACAATCCAAACACTTTGGGACGCAGCAAATGCAGTCCTGAGTGGAAAATACATTGCAATCCAGGCCTATCTCAAGAAACAAGAAAAATCCCAAATACAAAATCTAACAGCACACCTAAAGGAACTAGAAGCAGAACAGCAAAGGCAGCCTAAACCCAGCAGAAGAAGAGAAATAATAAAGATCAAAGCAGAAATAAACAATATAGAATCTAAAAAAACTGTAGAGCAGATCAACGAAACCAAGAGTTGGTTTTTTGAAAAAATAAACAAAATTGACAAACCTCTAGCCAGGCTTCTCAAAAAGAAAAGGGAGATGACCCAAATAGATAAAATCATGAATGAAAATGGAATGATAACAACCAATCCCTCAGAGATACAAACAATTATCAGGGAATACTATGAAAACTTATATGCCAACAAATTGGACAACCTGGAAGAAATGGACAAATTCCTGAACACCCACTCTCTTCCAAAACTCAATCAGGAGGAAATAGAAAGCTTGAACAGACCCATAACCAGCGAAGAAATTGAATCGGTTATCAAAAATCTCCCAACAAATAAGAGTCCAGGACCAGATGGCTTCCCAGGGGAGTTCTACCAGACGTTTAAAGCAGAGATAATACCTATCCTTCTCAAGCTATTCCAAGAAATAGAAAGGGAAGGAAAACTTCCAGACTCATTCTATGAAGCCAGTATTACTTTGATTCCTAAACCAGACAGAGACCCAGTAAAAAAAGAGAACTTCAGGCCAATATCCCTGATGAATATGGATGCAAAAATTCTCAATAAGATACTAGCAAATCGAATTCAACGGCATATAAAAAGAATTATTCACCGTGATCAAGTGGGATTCATTCCTGGGATGCAGGGCTGGTTCAACATTCGCAAATCAATCAACGTGATACATCACATTAACAAAAAAAGAGAGAAGAACCATATGATCCTGTCAATCGATGCAGAAAAGGCCTTCGACAAAATCCAGCACCCTTTCTTAATAAAAACCCTTGAGAAAGTCGGGATAGAAGGAACATACTTAAAGATCATAAAAGCCATTTATGAAAAGCCCACAGCTAACATCATCCTCAACGGGGAAAAACTGAGAGCTTTTTCCCTGAGATCAGGAACACGACAAGGATGCCCACTCTCACCGCTGCTGTTTAACATAGTGCTGGAAGTTCTAGCATCAGTAATCAGACAACAAAAGGAAATCAAAGGCATCAAAATTGGCAAAGATGAAGTCAAGCTTTCGCTTTTTGCAGATGACATGATATTATACATGGAAAATCCGATAGACTCCACCAAAAGTCTGCTAGAACTGATACATGAATTCAGCAAAGTTGCAGGATACAAAATCAATGTACAGAAATCAGTTGCATTCTTATACACTAACAATGAAGCAACAGAAAGACAAATAAAGAAACTGATCCCATTCACAATTGCACCAAGAAGCATAAAATACCTAGGAATAAATCTAACCAAAGATGTAAAGGATCTGTATGCTGAAAACTATAGAAAGCTTCTGAAGGAAATTGAAGAAGATTTAAAGAAATGGAAAGACATTCCCTGCTCATGGATTGGAAAAATAAATATTGTCAAAATGTCAATACTACCCAAAGCTATCTACACATTCAATGCAATCCCAATCAAAATTGCACCAGCATTCTTCTCGAAACTAGAACAAGCCATCCTAAAATTCATATGGAACCACAAAAGGCCCCGAATAGCCAAAGGAATTTTGAAGAAGAAGACCAAAGCAGGAGGCATCACAATCCCAGACTTTAGCCTCTACTACAAAGCTGTCATCATCAAGACAGCATGGTATTGGCACCAAAACAGACACATAGACCAATGGAATAGACTAGAAACCCCAGAACTAGACCCACAAACGTATGGCCAACTCATCTTTGACAAAGCAGGAAAGAACATCCAATGGAAAAAAGACAGTCTCTTTAACAAATGGTGCTGGGAGAACTGGACAGCAACATGCAGAAGGTTGAAACTAGACCACTTTCTCACACCATTCACAAAAATAAACTCAAAATGGATAAAGGACCTGAATGTGAGACAGGAAACCATCAAAACCTTAGAGGAGAAAGCAGGAAAAGACCTCTCTGACCTCAGCCGTAGCAATCTCTTACCCGACACATCCCCAAAGTCAAGGGAATTAAAAGCAAAAGTGAATTACTGGGACCTTATGAAGATAAAAAGCTTCTGCACAGCAAAGGAAACAACCAACAAAACTAAAAGGCAACCAACGGAATGGGAAAAGATATTCGCAAATGACATATCGGACAAAGGGCTAGTATCCAAAATCTATAAAGAGCTCACCAATCTCCACACCCAAAAAACAAATAACCCAGTGAAGAAATGGGCAGAAAACATGAATAGACACTTCTCTAAAGAAGACATCCGGATGGCCAACAGGCACATGAAAAGATGTTCAGCGTCGCTCCTTATCAGGGGAATACAAATCAAAACCACACTCAGGTATCACCTCACGCCAGTCAGAGTGGCCAAAATGAACAAATCAGGAGACTATAGATGCTGGAGAGGATGTGGAGAAACGGGAACCCTCTTGCACTGTTGGTGGGAATGCAAATTGGTGCAGCTGCTCTGGAAAGCAGTGTGGAGGTTCCTCAGAAAATTAAAAATAGACCTACCCTATGACCCAGCAATAGCACTGCTAGGAATTTATCCAAGGGAGACAGGAGTACTGATGCATAGGGCCACTTGTACCCCAATGTTCATAGCAGCACTCTCAACAATAGCCAAATTATGGAAAGAGCCTAAATGTCCATCAACTGATGAATGGATAAAGAAATTGTGGTTTATATACACAATGGAATATTACGTGGCAATGAGAAAAAATGAAATGTGGCCTTTTGTAGCAACGTGGATGGAACTGGAGAGTGTGATGCTAAGTGAAATAAGCCATACAGAGAAAGACAGATACCATATGGTTTCACTCTTATGTGGATCCTGAGAAACTTAACAGGAACCCATGGGGGAGGGGAAGGAAAAAAAAAAAGGTTAGAATGGGAGAGAGCCAAAGCATAAGAGACTGTTAAAAACTGAGAACAAACTGAGGGTTGATGGGGGGTGGGAGGGAGGAGAGGGTGGGTGATGGGTATTGAGGAGGGCACCTTTTGGGACGAGCACTGGGTGTTGTATGGAAACCAATTTGTCAATAAATTTCATAAAAAAAAAACTAGCTGCATTGAGGGTGTGCTCTACATTTAGCAAGGCTACAGATTATACCTTTCATGAGGTCTTTGGTCAGATTTCCCAATATCAAAAACAGTCTAGTGTTGTGTTTAGAGAAGTTTCATCAATAACAATATTAGCCGAGTAAACAAAATAACATCCCAGACTGTTGAGTCTGGGAAATGATTCTCAAGTTTACCTCTTGCAATTTCTACAACTACACCTTGTTATCAGACCATGAAGCTATTACCTTGTGTATCATTTAAATGTTCCCCGTCCAATCACTTAACCTTTTTTTTTTTTTTAGAAAGATGTCTTTAAGCATGAAGACTTCAATACTGAAATAAACACAAATGTGCCCATATGGTAAACATTACCTATCTAGACAAGACATGGTAGTGATTTAAAAGCACAAGTTTTTGTCAAATAAATCTCAGGCCAAAGTACTAAAAGTGCTCTTGGATCCTTTGAAGGAAGGCTGTATGTCAGGCATGCAAATGACAACAGAAATAAATACATGAAACTCTCTGTACCATTATCACTTTATTTGATTCTTTTAAAATGGGCTTGCCACACTGTATTATTTCATAACACACCATCAGACTGCAAATTATTTTGAATCTCAAAATCAAAATTTGCAAATTTCTGGGAGTTGTCAGACTGCTGATCCTGATTAAATGAGAAATCTGAGCATTTGTATGCAAAAGTAAGAAAGAAAGAAGTTCCAGCAACCCTTACAGCCATGTTCAAGTAGAAGTAAGAGGAAAATAACATGACCATGTGTCGTGGTTAGGAATCATCACTAGGAAAGTGGAGATACTGAAGTTAGGAAAGGGACCCTGCAGGGGAGGATGGGCATCTAAGAGAGTGAAAGATTTAAGTGCCATGACCCGGATATAGAGTCACATGTTTGGGGCCAGTTTGGAGCACTGAGGAAAACAAGCAGGCAAGAATCAGAGAGGGTGGATGGTGAAAAGAGGAGGGAAGAAGTGAAAGGTGGAGACTGGAGGGCATGTGGGATTCTGAAGGAGAATACAATTACCATGTAAGAGTTTGCAGTCCTCACTCTTCAAAAATAATTTTGGGTCTCTGTCTGCCTTGGTTGCCCTTCTCATGTCATTCCACCCAGATGTTGCCAACATGCCTTCTTTGCCCTGCTTATCTTTCTGAGGGGACTTCTTTGTGCCAGACTGAATCTTTGGACTTTGAAATGAATTTTCAGAAGACAAAAGTGAGTTTTGAGTTAAGCTGGAGGGAAAAATATGATTCAAGGGAAGGCTTGACTCATATAATAAAGAACTAAAAAGGAGAAGAAAATTCATCACACTGAGTGTGGAGGAAGGCTTTTATTTAGTTTTGGACTTTGCTTCCTTTAGCATTTCATTTTTTTTCCAGGAGGGTGAAAGAGAGAGTTTTTGGAGCAACAGTTGCAGAATATGAGGAAGGTAAACTTAAGAGTCCAATGAATTTTAGTAAGTGTTGCCCATGGATTATATATTTAAACCATCCTTATGCTTCTTGGGAAATAGAAGCACAAATGTTGAGTTATTTTGAAATGACTTTATTTTCTGGATTGTATTTCTTGGTCCAAGAAGAGATAGAACCACATAGGTCTTGGCTGCATTCAAATTGCATTCTGAGGGTCTGCTTTTGTTACGTGGCACATAGTATGTTTAATTGGAAATACTAAGAAAGGGGTAAATAATTCTGGAGAGCTTCTTTAGTTGGGCTATGAAGTGAGTAGAAAAATGCAAGAGTTTTGGCTACCATAATTTTACCTGTGACAGCCATGAGCCTTAAGTAAAACCAGGACTCAGAGTAGAATAGCTGGGTTGCTTGTCTTTTGACACACCTAGAATGGCTAGTATCTTTAACCCTGATGCTGATGCCTATGGTCTTAATGTTTCCATGAACACTTAGAGTAAGAAAGGTGAGTGCAATTTACTTACTCATATTCTAGAAGATGCTCTTTAAATATGTCTACTACATACCATGGTTGTTAATTTCCTCTAGAACATGTGTATATTTCAAAATTACAATCACCTTTATAGATTTTCCTAACTGTATACAGTATTAAGTTGAGGACTTTGAACCAATTATTTTCCAAAATTACTAGCCAGATATGAGAAAGTCGAAATTATAAGACTTAGGCTATTCTAAATGCTCAAAAATCATCATTTTGAAGCTATAACTTGAAGGTGAGAATAATCTCCTAGGTGAACTACCAAAACTTTAAGGGGCTATTGCACTAGAAGTGCACTGAATTCACATTGTGCCAATTGCTATATCATCTAATGGACATAGCATCTGCCATGTAATTTTTTTTCTCTTTCTCATTGCCATCATTTTGGGGGGTATTTCTATGGAATTTATATATAAAACACAATTTTATGTCACATTTTTTTAGACAGTGTTTAATGAATCTCCCTTCCTTATTGCCTTTGAGATAGCAATCTGAACCACTGCTTTGGTTCAGAAACTCTGCAGAACATTGTTCCATTTTTAATACCATCTTTTATGAGTTCTATTAATAAGGTTGGGACAAGCCCAGCAAGAAAGCTGACCTAAAGAACCTATTTGAAATTGTTTAAGCTTTTATCATAAGGAGAAAATATAATTCCATATCTCAGTTTTTAAGTTCCTCTGTGATTGCCTTCTATCTGTAACCTGCTAGCCTCATCTGTCAGCCATTGACCCACTTCCTATACTTTTTCCAGTACTTGGAACTTCTCATGTTCTCTCTTGCTTCTATACTATTATACATGCTGATAATTCTGCCTAGAACATTTCACCCTAAACCTCCATGTTGATCCTCTTATTTTAGTTACCTCCTACCCATCACCCATTGTTTAGATATCAAACCAACTTCCCCTTTTCAATGGGAACCTTTTCTAAGGTACTTGACCTTGAATAGATGCACATACCATGCATTGCCATATGATTTTGTCCTGCTTTTATAATACATATATATTGCCCGATTTCATTGTAATTACTCCCAAGTGTCTGTCTTCCCATAAAAAAGCTAAGATCGTGTTCATCGCATCCTTGTTTTCTGGGATCTCTCATAGTGTCTGCATTATAGCATATGGATAAAGCAAAATTTGAAAACTGAGGCTATAAAAGGCAAAGTTTTTGTGGAAAGCAGAAAGCAACAAAAAGCAAAATGATAAATGCAAATTAGAGTCCCCAAATGATTTTCCAAACATTGTGTCTGAGTGGAAAGTATGGTCATGAGCCAGGAGCTGAAACCAAAGAGGCTGGGCCAGGAGGTCTTCCACTCTTTCTCTCAAAGCAAAATAATTGCTTAACTTTCAACTGGCTTGTTCGGGTCCCTGTCACACTGTGACTGCAGATTCCAGCTTCATTCACTTGCTTATTTTGTTTTTCCAGTTTTTGATGTTTAGTTTCTCCCATCTTTCTGAATCCTACTTTCAAAACCATTTTCAATTTTAGTTCTTACTAAAAGGCCTCCTCTGACACCGTTATCTTCCCTCTCCCATCCTTAAATTGCTGTCCCAGTGCTGATTTTGCTGTGACATTATTACTATTCCCAGTTTGATCATAAGCTCCTCCAGGGCAGGAATGGTGCTTTGTTCACTTTTGAGCCCTCTCTCAAACTGTTAAAGTACGTGGCTCATACTCAATAAACAGGCTACTGGACTGATGAGTTTTTCTGGAAGAAAGCATTTCATTTGGCAGGAGCAATAGTTATTTTACAAATAATGCATAGATTAAAATGTAATCATGTTTTTAAAAATAATTATATATTTTCATGTTAATTATGTGATAATCTATTTTCTGCCTTATTTCACCAGATATGCAGTGGGTAAGAAAGTATGATGAAGTCAAAACTACTTTGGACTCAAATAAAAATATTTGGTTTAGAGTCTAAGCTGGGTGAGTGTAGGGAAATCATGGGAGCACCCTGGACTACAATTCTCTCAGGTACAAAATGGGTTGCTTAAATCAGAGATTTTTGGTCTCTCCTCCAGCTAGAATAATTCTGTGAATGTCTCTGTGCTCTGCAAAGAAAGAACTTCACTCTGTTTAACAGCATATTAATGCAATTTTCTGCCAAGAATCTCAGTGTTCATGAAATGTTTTAAAAAAATCTATTAATAGTAGAATATTCTTACCTAAAAGTTTCAATGTACTTATAATAATGGATATATTTATTACAGAGATCTTTTAAATACTAGATTTGGGAAACACTGATTGATGTCAAAAATTTCCTATCACCTACCATAGAAATCTTCCACAGCACAATATTAAAAAAAAAATCAATCACCAAAGCTCTAATATTATCATGTATCCTCAACTTGAATTGAATTTTACTTTGCTGCCCCAGTGAGTACTATGAAAACATGCTGTGCTTGGCTAACCTCTGGACACATAGTCACACCTATTTAATGTGGAGGAGTTTGCGAATGCCACTTTCCAAAGCTTTCAGGAAGACAAGTCACAGCTAAATGCATCCTTGAAGATTAATTACCACTCAGATCTTTTGCATTAAGCATAAATTTACCTTGAGCTACATAATGGACACTGGGTAGAGGACTTTCTCTGTTATGTCTTTGGTTCGAATCTATCCCCAGTTTAAGATTGACTGGAAGTCATTATCCTTTGTCAACTGTTCGGTGACTTATGAAATGAGTTACTGGTTTAGTTAAGTTCCTAGCGTAGCCAAAAAACACCTTCACAACTGATGATCATCAGGAGCTGCTGAAGTCTAGAAAGAGGGTCAGAGATTGAATTGGTTGTGGAAATTGAATTAGCTCATCTCTGTTCCTCCTTTTAAACATGCAGTTAAGACTTAGAGTTTTGCCCGTCTCTAGAAGAGAACAATCTAAAGCTCTAGGGTTGCTGACTGGTTATATTTCATTAGCATAACACAATGGAGACAATCATGTTAGCTTTTTCTTATAGTTAGGGCAGTATGATTACCCCCATTTTCTTTCTTTATATAAAGAAGTATCTGAGGGCTTAGTTATCTCTAGGAGAGGTTTGGGATTTTTATTTTAAATCTCACAGTACAGAAAAAGCCCTGAGTTTCCATAGCCTTTGTCGTTGTCTAGGGGGACAAGAGCATGCTGATATCAGATCGTTCCTTTTGTCTAGAAATAACATGGTTTAGCAGAAAGCATCTATGTAAAGGTTATTGCCACCTGAATTCTTGGTCAGCATCTATCTGTAAAACATTGAATATGGTTTCAGGTCTCAGTTTCCCTATGTGAAAGGTAAAGGACATTACGCTGGATTTCTGAAGTCAGACTCTCTTCTTATTTTATTGGATTCCAAGACATTTGCCAAATGGTCTTGTGATAATTCTGGAACTATGGGAACCCAAGGCTTTTCTCCTAGGAAGGGATTAGTATTTTAATAGGTGACCCTTTGATGGGAGGTAGCTTCATTTGTAAGTCACTAGCTGAAGAACAGAAAATTTCACATTTAATGATGAGTAGGAATTATTGATGGTGACAGTAGAGAACAGGTAAATGAAAGCTAGAATTTGAGTTCAAATGGGCATGAGAAGGCTTGTATAATATCCCAGGAGGGTAGGAATGTAACTTGGAAGGACTGGAAGAATCAGCCAGAGAAGTAAGAGGCCAAGTGTAAGATGACAGCTAAGTCTGAAAAGGTCGGAGACTAACAGTTGGTATCTGGGAGTTCAAGGAATCTTATGTGATAAGAACTCTCTTTTTCCCCTCCCCCTCCTCTTTCATTCTCCCTCACCTCCCCCCCTCCTCACTTCTACTTTCTTCCTAGGTGACTTCTTCAATCACTATCAGTTTGAAAGTTATCTTTAGGTAACTCCCAGATTAATTTCTTCAGCCCCATTCCTCTTCTGACTTCTAAACTCACATGAGAAACTAGTGATATGTCTCCCCTTTACCTTCCATAGACAATTAAAATTTAACATGTTCAAATAGAATTCTAAGCCCTTCCCTAACTTATCCCTTAGTCTTTCCCATCTCACCAAATAGCTTCATCATAAACTAATTTTGAAAAATTTAAAAGTCATCCTGGATTCTTGCTCTCTCCTTCACTCATCATTATATAATCTAATATCTAGATGAGTTGGTATAATTGAATTTTCTTTCTGCTCTTCCTCTCTACTGCCACCATTTTAGTCTGGACATTGACCATCTTCTACCCAGTTTACAGGAAATAGCATCTTTTCTCACTGATTCTAATTAGCCCTCCCTCCCATCTTGAATTCTTTTTCCACATAATGGTATAGGTGATCTTTTTAAAAATTTAAGTTAGAAAACAACACTTTTCTTCCTAAAACCTTTTGTACCTTCCCATTTTCATTCATGTGTGTACACACACACACACACACACACACACACACACACGGAGGAAGGAGGGTCAGAATTAGAGGATAGGAAGTGGTGATGGAAGCAGAGGTTGGAACAATGTGATTGCTGGAAGGGGACCACAGACCAAGGAATGCAGGTGACCTCTAGGTGCTGGAAAAGGCAAGCAAATGGATTCTCCCTTAGGGCCTCCAACAGGAGTATTGCTCAGATGACACCTTGATATTAGCCCAGTGAGACCCATTTCAGATTTTGACCTCTAGAACTTGTGTTGTCTGTGGAAAGTTGTGACAGCAGCAGTAGGAACCTGATATAGTCAATTTTCTCATTTATCACTATGCCTATATGTCTTCTTTCTTTTTTTGGAATACAATATGCTTTGTAGTTCCTCAGCATTTTTGCACAGGCTGTTTGCTGGGCCTTGTGTGCTTTTCCACAGGGCTAGTTGTTGTTGTTTTAATATCAGTTTAAATTACATTTCCTTAGGAAGGTCTTACTCAACGTTCTGTTTCATCACCTTGCATTTTGTTTTTGTTTTTTTTCAAATAAAATGTCTTAGTCCTAGCAGTGTTTTTATTTGTGTACTACTTAGACATTTTTTCTCTTTTTCTTTCTCTTGGTCTTTTAATGTATAACCTAAGTTCCATGACAGAAAAACTGTAACTATCACATTTAGCACTTACTTTTAGAGTGGATTCCGACATACAGTAAGTTCTACATAAATATTCAATGCCTACCTGACAGATGGAATGAATGATTTAGGGGAATGCAGCATATGAGGGGAAGAATGTAGCTCTAGGTAAAGAAAGCAATCAGATGCTAGCCACGGATCCTCAGCCATTAGAAGGTTCTAGGCTTGACCTTGGTGACAGTGGAGATTAAGCCTTAAAAAAAGACAACAGGGTTGGGGTGCCTGGGTAGCTCATTTGGTTAAGTGTCTGACTCATGATCAAGGCCCAGGTCATGATCTCACAGATCATGGGTTCGAGCCCCACATCAGGCTCTGTGCTGACTGCATGGAGTTGGCTTGAGATTCTCTGTCTCCCTCTCTCTCTGTCCCTCACTCTCTCTCAAAAATAAAAATAAACATTAAAAAAAAAGGCAATGGGGAACACTCTGGAGTGATGTGAAGTGTCAACGAGGAAGCCCAATCCAGTCATCTGGGCGAATATAAGAAATTCAGGTTGGTAAACGGACTTTAGGGAACTTGATAGGCTGACAGGAGTTTGGCCTGGTGTCAGGTGAGGCTTGGAGGCAACACAGGAACCCAGCAGTCAGACCAAGATATAACTCCCAGAATCAGGCAAAAAGGGATGTAAATGGAAAAGAAGGCAAGGACTATTACTCTCTTGTCCAACTTAGAGTCCCGGAAAATTGGTTTAATGCTATGCACTTAAGAAATGCTTAATAAAAATAGGAGAGACATTTATGAGTGTCCAATGAATGAATGATTAATCTATACATGTAAAAGTAATTACTATGATGCCTGACATTTTAGACCCTGACCTACCTCCCCTCCTCTCTCCCTTTATAAATTATAGCAAATGATGGAGTTGATGCTGCTTTCAAACTGGTCACATTTGGCTGTGGGATGGATATGGATTCTTGGGGGACTTAGAGACCCTCTCTTTGGAAGCTAGGAGAGACCAGAATGATGGGTGAAATGAGGCAGGGCCAGCCACACTGAGTGGTGCAGTGAATGGAATCCGTAAAGAGAATATTAATATTGTCAGTGCTCAAGTGACATTTCTTCAGGACTTTCTCAGTAAAGTGAGTTAGATTAAGTGTTATATAATTAACCCTAAGAAATTAGCTTTAATCAAGTATTCCATTCTGTAATTTTCTTGTCCCCTGATCTCTCTATTCCTTTCTAATCCTTTTGGCACTCAATCCTATTTTATACTATATTGATATCTGTTGAATCAATTTTCCGTGCCATCTAAATGACATTTGTTCTAAAAGAGAAAGAGCAGGTCTTAATGTCCATAGTAAATTAGTTTCCTAGGGCTGTCATAACAAAGTATCACAAACTGGGTAGCTTAAAACAACAGAAATTTATTTTCTCATAGTTCTGGAGGTGAGAAGTTTAAAATAAAGTTGGTGGCAGGGCCATGCTTCCTCTCAAGAGTCTAGAAAAGAATCTGTCTTTCCTCTTTGTAGTTTCTGGTATTTGCCAGCAATGCTTGGCATTCGTTGGCACGTAGATGCATACTTCCAGTCTCCACTTCTACCTTCACATGGTCTTTTCCTCATGTTTCTCTGTTTCCAAATTTCCCTCTTCTTTTAAGACCATCCACTCTAATCCACTTTGAACTAATCTTAACATTATATCTGCAAGAATCTTAAACTCACATTTGTACATTCTGACATGCAAATTTGGTAGGGGGGTATTACTGAACCCACTACAGGTAGTGAGACCCAAAGTACTATTGTGGGATTAGCTCAGACCAAGGACCTTGTTGAGGAGGGTCTGCAGAATTTTTCAGAGTCAGTAGTGTTGTTTCACAGATGCTTTTTCACAAGGGACTATGCTGTAATCATTTTTATGTTCTCCATTGTTACAAGTGGTTTTATACAGTGGATATTTATTGAATAGTGAAAATACGAATTTGAATAAATGAATGCCGCTCATGAGCCTCCTGGCTGCTCCCCTCCATGGTCCTCTAATACCTCCAATGGAGCTTTGTTTTGGCTCCGCAGTTGTGGTGGGAAGTATGTGGTTGTTGATGCCTTGGTCTCCTGGGACTGCCAGACTTTGTTTCTGATGTCTAATCACCTCGTTGGTATATCCTTGATTTTTTTTTTATTTGAATTTTGAGGCAGTGCTTTGAGAAATCAGCAAACTTTTAAACAGCAAAGTTACTGAAAGACCAGTCTTTTCAAAAATTTATTCATTCATTCATTTAGAGAGCATGCAGGTGAGAGGGTTCATTCATTCATTTAGAAAGCATGCAGGTGAGAGGGGTAGGGGGTGGAGTGAGAGTGAGGGTCAAAGAGAGAGAGACAGACAGACAGACAGAAACTCTACACTGCCCGCTCAGAGCCTGACTCAGAGCTTGATCTCCCAAACAGTGAGATCATGACCTGAGCTGAAATCAAGAGTGGGAAGTTTAATTGATCTACCCAGGTGCCCTTGAAAGACCAGTCTTTAAATGAATTGTTTTAAGAATATCTATAGAGATAATCCACTTAAAACAAGAGGTCATTGATACAAATAGCTATTTTTAGTTGATAACAAGCTGTTTGGCCAAACTCAAAATAATGTTTAGATAGTATAAATCCAAACCTTACAACAAATGAGGGAGACATAGTACTAAGAACTTGTAACATTTGCACAGCACATTCTAATTATCTCATTTGATTACTGTAAGATAGGCAAGACATGGATAATTTTCTTTCCTTGTCCTAGAAGGAAACTGAGGTTCATAACTTAAGTAACACTGTTAAAGACAACAAGGAAATGGTGTGCCTGGGTGGCTCAGTCAGTTAAGCGTCGGACTTCAGCTCAGGTCATTACCTCAGGGTACTTGAGTTCAAGCCCTGCGTCGGGCTCTGTGCTGACAGCTCAGAGCCTGTAGCCTGCTTCAGATTCTGTGTCTCCCCCCCTCTCTGCCCCTTCTCTGCTTGTTTCTCTCTCTCTCTCTCTCTCTCTCTCTCTCTCTCTCTCTCTCTCTCTCTCAAAAATAAACATTAAAAAAATTAAAGACAACAAGGAAATAATAAACATGTTAGGACTTGAGGTCTTCTTATTCTAGTCACCTGCTCTTTCCTGAACACAGCCATGGTCCTTGTCACCTGGAGTTTCTGAATGGTTACATGGTAAGGTTATTTTGGCAATGTCTACTCAGCCTAAAGGTGTTCTAGTGTGCATCTGCATTGGTCAAACTTTGGGATGCTGTTTAGGAACTACTGGATTTTTTTCTGTTCAATTAGTTTAAGCATTATTTTCTTTTTTTTTCAGATTCTTTTACCACATCACAAATAAAAGAATGAAATTTAAGAGGAAAAGGCTGTATGCTTGGATGAGGAGTATTAGATCCACAAGCTGGCAGCTTGAGTTTAAGTCCTGTGTGATAATGGGATGAGCGGCTGCCATCCTAGGGAGCTCAGGTGAACTGAGCCAATGTAGGTCTCTGCATTTGTTGACCCTGTGATATTTCAGTATCTAGATGTAAGTGAGGGGGAAAGATCTGGTGGGAGGAACTTGAAAATACATTGGTCATTCTGGTTGCATTGCCAGTTAGACTGTCCAGCACATGAACGACTTTGGGCCTATTGATATTTGCTGTGACACTTAAATGTTCAGCACAGTATTGATTTTGAATGTCAAGCCCTCTGCTTAGGTGCTGTTTCTGTGTGATGAGCAGATTATCACAGAATACTAATCGAACCCTTTACATTTTCTCTCTCTCTCCCTCCTATATGCACAGCACCAAGAAATAACAATTTAAGTGTACGTGTAGCTAGAGCCTATCCCTAACCTTAACAGAAGCAAAATAGCAGTGTTTAAGTGTTGCTAAATAGTTTCTGGTTAGTGTTGAATGAAACTTTTAAAAGGTGAATTGCTTTCTACCAAAATATAGAATTTACGCTATAAAAAAAGGTTACGTGGTTCAAAATGGCACATAGGACAGTTAATTAACCAGATTAGGAATAATGATGAAATACGGAATACTACTCTGAGAGGGGAAAATATTGATTATTTACTCATTAAAGGAAAGAAAAAAAGTAATTTAGTGTAGTTGGGAAAAAAAGTTTTGAAGAAAGTTTCTAAGGTTTTCTGAAGCATCTATAGGAAAGTTGATAAGATTTCATAAACATAATTTCAAATATTTGAAAGACTACTTATTGGCAAATACCTAGCAAAGACATGTAAGTTGACTAATGCTAGTCTACATTGTTGTGGAATTGTTAATATTCTATAACTGATGATTTGGCATCTTGGAAACATGGGCCAAGCTAACAAGCAAAGTTGTTCAGTTTGCCATCCCTGTGCTTTCATAGGTACACAAAAATGTTACTAGAAACCCTCACCACAAGGGGACCTGAGTGGCTCAGTCAGTTAAGCCTCTGACTTTGGCTCAGTCATGATCTCACGGTTCATGGGTTCAAGACCCACATGGGGTTCTATGCTGAGACTTTGGAGCCTGGAACCTGCTTCAGATTCTGTGTCCCTCTGTCTGCCCCTCCCGCACTCATGTTCTGTCTCTCTCTCTTTCAAAAATAAATAAATGAAACATTAAAAAAAAAAAACCTCTGACCACAAACCTTAACATCTAGGTTTTTGTTACTACCCGATAGGGCGTGTCCCCACCTCACACTTTCTCCCCAAACTTTGTACTCACCTGTCTCTGGGACAACTGTCTCCTTTTTCTTTCTTTATTTTTCTTAAATTTCTTTTAAAGTTTATTCATTTTTGAGAGAGAGATCAGAGTGTGAGTGGGGAAGGGGCAGAGAGAGAGAGGAAGGGAGACACAGAACCCAAAGCAGGCTCCAGATTCCAAGCTGCCAGCACAGAGCCCAACACGGAGCTTGAACCCACGAACTGTGAGATCATGACTTGAGCCAAAGTCAGACACTTAACCAACTGAGCCACCCAAGCGTCCCAATAAACTCTTCTTTCAAAGGCATTGAATTTTCCATGTCATCACTCAGTCACACCTATAAACTAACTCCCAGATAAATTTAAAACAGTTGTTTTGAGATGTCAATTTTAAATGATATAAGTTCAACTCTTTTGGAGTGTGTGTGCCTGTGTATAGATAAATAGATTAAATCATTTTATCAGATACTTACAGAAGTTTAGTTTAAAATAGCAAGAAAGCCTTTAATTCACACCCGCTTGAGAAATGCAGGGTCTTCTATCAATAAATCAGAAATATCTGATCAAAATCAGACCAGTATGTCTCATGATTTAATAAATTAGCAATGAAGTTCTACCATGTACATCATATGTGAGGTATTACTTAGCACCCCCCCACCCCGTCCGCTCTGACCCTGACATAATCAGGATCAGAATGACCTACAAACGAGAACTGAATTCCTCATTCAGTATTCAGTCTTGGCCTTCTTTTCTTTCAGGTAGATTGCCCCTTTCTTACCTAAACATGGAATAACAAAGAAGCTATAGGCTGTTGGGAAACAGAACATTATGGTTTACTACTGTGCAAAGACAAAGATACCCACCTGGAAACATACTCTACAACCAAAAATCACACATCAGTATTATCATTTGTTTGAGATCTTTTGCCACAAACCGTAGTTTGCAGTTTCCAGTTCCTCAAAGCTGAGGCAACACTGTTCAAAATATTCAGATTTTCAGATACTAAAAAGACCAATACAGACATTTTATGGGGAAAAAAAATGCCTTATTGTTATGACCAGTGGAAAATCATCTAGAATAGTGACACGGGTGAGTTCTACCACAAGAGCACCAAATTCACCTCTCAAAATAATGACACAAAACCTTCAGCCAGTATTGATTGTTAGGGGGGTCCTTTCATGTCTCCTCATGAAGATGAGGATTAACTGTGGCTTGCCAAGCATTTACAGGATAATCTTGTTTTTAACTTCAAAAGGGATGTTACATGTGATAAAGCTAGATAGTCCAGCGCTATTATTTGAAATGTTATCTCCTTTGGTGCATACATGCAGCTAATGCACTTATGCTATTGGGGCGCTTTCAGAGGTCACACTATCAGAAAACAAAAAAAAAAGTTTTAAAGGCTATATTGGAGTCTGCTAAATGTAATTCAATACAGTAGGTCTGATTGTGTCAAGTGTGTGAGGTACTCTGGGGGTTGTCAGTCAGTGTGTAGAGCATTCCCTGAGCTGACTTCCTTCTGGTTCTGTGTAATTACAAAGCCCACAGGGCAGGAACCCCCAGTCTAGTATCACAAAGAAGGTGACAATGGAATTCCTTCACTCCGAAAGACAGAGGGATGCTATTAAACAAATGTCCCAATTAGCTATTTTGAAAACAGCTACTTGTTGGGGGCGCCTAGCTGCCTCAGTTGTTTAAGGATCCGACTCTTTATTGTGGCCCAGGTCATGATCTTGCAGTTCGTGGGTTCAAGCCCCATGTTGGGCTCCGTGCTAACAGTGCTGAGGCTGCTTGGGATTCTCTCTCTTTCTCTCTCTTCCTCCCTCACTCATGTGCCTACGTACACTTTCTCTCAAATCAAAAAACTTTAAAAATAAAAAACAGGGCAACTGGGCATCCAACTTCAGCTCAGGTCATAATCTCTGGGTTTACAAGTTCTAGCCCACGTTGGGCTTACTGCTGTCATCACAGAGCCCGCTTCATTTCCTGTGTCCCCCTCTGTCTGCCCCTCTCCTGGCTGTACTCTCTCTCTCAAAAATAAACATTAAAATTAAAATTCAAACAGCTACTTGTTTGAATTCAATTTTGTTGCTTTTCTAAAAAACAAAAATCATGTGTAGTTCCAGCTATTAAGATAATGTGTCACTTGGATGTCATTAGTATCTAGGTCCTGATGCAGAGAAAATGGAATCCTTTCCTCTCAGCTGTTGGAACTCTTTCAGCAGTGGGTACAATTCCAGGTCCCTGGCTTCAGTTTGGAAGAAATATGGATTTTAGTTATTTTCTTAATTTCCAAACCTGACTTTCTGAGGTTGGTGTGAAGTTTTACATTAGGTCATGTGAGGTTTATGCCCCAAAGTTTTGCCAAGGGTTGTGCCAGGTCTGCATGTGTAGGCAGAGTTAATGTTCCATGGAGACCCATCTGATCACAGGCCTTTTTTCCATGGTGGTTATTGTGGAAATGGCTGTTGGCTTAGCTCCCATCGAACCTTAAGTCTTGAGTCACCACTCTTCCTGTGCCTTGAAATGGCTTTGGCATTTTTGGTGAGGTCAGGAGATGTGATTTACTGCATATATCCAGAGGTTTCCAACTCCCTCCCTCTTCCCCTGGACATTGCCAGAGATTAGAGAGGAAGAGCCTGCTTCATCAATCACCTGGGATCCTTTATCTTCAGTTCCCCCATAGAAGTCACCCTTTGAAGTTCTCAAATCCACTTTTAGCAGTTATCACATCAAGTAGCTCTCAAAGTCAAATAAGTAAATTAGAGGCCCAGGAGCCTTTCAAATGGCCTCTTTCTGGAACACCTAGGATAATCTTCGGAATAAGGGTTTTTTGGGAAATGAAACGTAGGGAGAAAGTCTTTCCAACAGATTCTGCCTTCCACCCAATGACAAATCTCTTCAAATGCCTACTGCAAATACACCCCACATCCTTGTAGGTCAAGCAGTGCCAGAACCTGAAACTGTTGTATGGAGCAATGTATACAGGATAAAAACAACACTGATAGTAGTAATGCAGCCTGTACACTCTCCGAGACAAAACCACCCCCATTGATCCAGGAATCATCTTTGGAGTTCTGTCTCACTTCCCAGATAAACTTCCTGCCAGTTTCCTCCTAGGGCGGCTTCTTCCCAGCTTTCCTTCTTTTCTTTCCACCCATAACTTTCTACTACATCAGTTCCTTATGGAATTGAGGATCTTAGAATTGAAACTTCTTTCAAAGAGAGGTTTGGGTCTATAATCCAAATGTAAGTTCATAATGTTTTTCTTTTGCAGCCTGTGGCGGTCCCAGGGCAGGTCCTCTCGTTAAATAAATATCATCTACTGTTGCTCAAGCTGTTGTCATTGGGGTGTCAGGATGAGCCAGAGGGGGTTCGTGATTTTACACAGCACTTTTGACACATCTTTGCAAGGTCGACTTCTTTTGGTTCATATAAATTCGATTTCTTGAGAGTAGTCTTTTTTTTTTTTAATTTAAAAAAAAATGTTTATTTACTTTTGAGAGAAAGAGAGAGACAGGGGCGTGAGTGGGCAAGGGACAGAGAGAGGGAGACACAGATTCTGAAGCAGGCTGCAGGCTCTGAGCTGTCCGCACAGAGCCCGACACAAGGCTTGAGCTCACAGACTGTGAGATCATGACCTGAGCTGAAGTCAGACACTTAACCGACTGAGCCACCCAGGTGCCCTGAGAGTAGTTTCTTTAATGAAAGGCCACATTTCCTGAAGTTCAGCTGGGAATTTGACTGTCCCCCTATAGCAGCTGGGCTCTAATTGCTGCACATAAACAAACATCATCTGGAATCTCATAACTCTGGATGCTATTCATTTCTGAGACTGCCATGGTCATTTATTACTAATGACAGGAATCCGTAGCTGGCTGGAGTTGGCGGTCATGTTCTTATGCAAACAGCATTTCAAACTAGCCATATGCTTTTGGGAAAGCCAACAGGCTTAACTTATGACTTTTGTGCCTTGATCTAATTTCCATGTCCTACAGTAAGTCTTCTCATGTCACAATATGATCCATTTGTTGTTCACGTAACAAATTCATAGAGTTGGGTGTTATTGTCAGATGTTGCTATTTAGATTCTTATGTCTGTCATGCATCTTTCAGAGATAAATGAGGTCCTTTCAGGAAGCACCCATTTCATATTTAAATTATTCAAAGCTGTAGGCATTGTTGAGTGTCTAGAAATAATCACAGAACTATATAATGGATCATCCAGTCCAAACCTCTCAGTCGAGAATGAGAGGAAACTAGGGTAGGGGTAGAGCCTGAAGTGGAAAATCATCTACTTGTTTTGTTGGATCTCCACATATCTTTTTTTTCCAGAAGTCAAGGATAACTCGTGCTCAGTCATAATAAAGTGGTATTACTCCTGTTTCAGATTAGAAAAAAATTAAGGAAAATTATGGCACAAAACTCATTACTTTAACAGTTCAGCCTTAATGTAGATACATTCGAATCTTATACCTAGATTTTTAGTATTTACAGTCTAATTTTTTATGCTTCTTTGGCTAAGTCTGCTAATATATATGCTGGATTTCATAACCAATTACCAATTAATTTCCTTTTGTGACTCTAGATAATATTTCCAGATACTATGTTCCATGTACCAGTTTAAGTGCTTCATGTGCATTTTCCTTTGATCCTTCTAACTCCCTTGTGAGGTAAACACTATGACCCCATTTTATAGTTGAAAAAATTAAGGGAGAAAAAAGCTGTGTTTTTCCCAAGGTCGCACAGCCAATAAATAGTTGAGCCAGTATTTACAGTCAGAAGCCAGGCTCCAGAGCTCATGCTCATAAACACCCTATATGTGACTCTTTGACTTGATTTAAAGAAATGGTATTTGTTGTCATCTCAGTGAACATAATTGGACACTAGCTAGACCCCTTTGGTGGAATGAGGGTACAGATGGCAAGAATGTCCAGAGAGGGGAGAGGGGCTGGAAATTGAGTTCAATCATCAGTGGCTAGTGGTATAATCAATGAGACCTAAGTAATGAAGCCTCCATAAAAAACAAAAAGGATGGGCTTCAGAGAGCTTCTGGGTTCTCCACGAACACATCATGATTCAAGGAGAGTGGTTTTCCTAGAGAGGTCATGGAAGCTTTGTGCCCTCTCCCACATTTGTTGCTCCATGAATCTCTTCTACCTGGCTATTCCTCAGTTGTGTCCTTTTATAATAAACCAGTAATCTTGTAAGTAAGTAAAATGTTTCTCTGAGTTCTGTGAGCCACTCTAGCAAGTTAATCCAACCCAAGGAGGGAGTCTTGGGAAGTTCTGATTGGTACCAAGTGGTCAGGAGTACAGGTAACAACCTGGACTGGCAATTGGTACTTTAAGTGGGAACAGTCTTGTAGGACTGGGCCCTTAACCTGTGGGATCTGATGCTATCTCCAGGTAAGTAGGTAGTGTCAGAATTGAGTTGAGTTGTAGAACACCCACTGGAATAGGAGAATTGCTTGATGGTGTGGGGGGAAAATCCACACGTGGGAATTGAAAGCAGAATCATTAGAGACACGATAAGGTCTAGTCAAGGACACAGCGTGTAAGCAGACAGATATAAAATAACTGGCAGAGAAGTCTGCAGGTAAAAAGCAAACTACACACGTATAGCTTGTTTCCAGAGCTAATTCCAATCCTTTTTGACCATCAGGAAGGGAAGACCAAAACAGAGTAGGGAGGGGAAGATACCACAACAAGATGAAAGCCAGGCTTAGGATCTTCACATACTTGTTTTGTCTCTAGAATACTTTCCACTCTGGCTCTTTCCCTCCAGAGAGTCTCTGACCCCTATCCCCCAACTTATAATAGTTATCTCTGTTCCTGTTTGTCTTTCTTATGACACCTGATTCTTTTCCCTTGTGTAACCTATCGCAGTATGTATATACTCATTTATGCTCATTTATTTTTTTATTGCCTGTCTTCCCAACTCAAATATAAACTTTGTGAAGTTAACATCCATTTCTGTTTTGTTCACAATTGAATACTCAGGGCCTGTTCATAAATATGCATTGAATGAATAAATGAATAAACAGGACTCAGGCACAGGGATAAAAGAGATTAGCCCATTTAATATAATGAATCTGGAGCTGAGGAGGAGACATTGGAGAAAAGAAAAGATCACTTATGTTGAATTACCACATTACTATCATTAGCAGTGATGAGCTACCCAAGTTCTCTGCTACTGGATATTATAGATATATAATGAAGATAGAAGACAGAGATGTTTGCAAAGTCCCTTTCAAAATGTCATCAGTGGGAGAAGCTTTGTCCCCTGATGTAAGCTATTTGGCAATTCAGTTTACTAATGTGCTTTTATATAAAATGTTCACCAGAAATGGAAATATATTTACCTAGTATTTTCAGTGAAACCTCTTTGAAAGTACAGAATTAAAATTTTAATAGGTTAGCTTATTCCACTTATGTATATGTGACATGAAGTTAAAGAATATCATATTCTTTCTGCTTGTCAAACACACACACCAGCTCCCCTCTCTCCTCCCCTCCCAGTGGCCTCAATCTTTTTCATTAAAGAAAAATCACTCTTTGAGAGTTCTACTGAGGATGTGTGATTACAGATGATGCCAGGGAGCACTCCAGGAGCCTCTAATGGGGAAGACAAAGACAAAGCAAGAGATGGTCCTTCTTTCTAAGAGATGGGCCCCCTGCCATGAGGAAGCCCTTCAGTCTGCCTCTCCTTTTGTGTTTTTAGTTGGTTTTTAATAAAGAATATTAAGACTGTATGCTGCAAGCCCCCAAACACCGACTTGCATTTGAGAGTCTAGAGGGAGAGTGTGAAGGAAACAGTATGCAATGAACTTCTCACCTCTGCTTCCTGTCTGGAGGCACAGTGAAAACAGGATGCCTCTTATTAAAGGGCTGCCTGCTATATGGGGTCTTATTAGAGGTCTAGGACTGCAATTGGCAGGCTTGTGCAGATCCTATTTATGTATTATTGATGCCTGCTTTGCCTTTTTCCTTCTCAGAAATCTTCTCCTTTGCCAATCCCAAACCCCAACCTCTTTTCATCAGACAAGGGCTAGAACTAAAAACAAAGCCTGTGTCAAAAGACATAGCGTAGGAGCCCTTATACTCATTCTTTTGTGTTTTTTTCTTCTTTCTTTCTTTCTTTCTTTCTTTCTTTCTTTATCAGAGAAAGTAATGATTTCTGCCATTTGGATAGATCGAATATCTACTTTGAGTTTTAATAAGGCGATCGTGTCCTAATTTCTGATTTTACAATTTGTGCTTTAATCCAGTTTTTGCCTTTGTGGAACCATGCCTAAGAGATAATAGAGATGATGATTGAACTTACGGTTCTGGAGTGGTCATTCTGTCTCCCACCTCCCTCCCTCTTCTCCCTTAGAAAAGAATGGTCTGGACCTAGAAGGAGTGACCAGACTTTGTAAGGTGATTTCCCAGGGAAGGGGCACTCCTCTCAAATCCCTGCCCAGACTGTCTGCCCAACCCTTTTTGTATATACATATCACTTGGTCATTGTCACTTGCAATTTCACTAGTCAGAATTTAGCTATTTTGTTTGTACATGTTATCCGCAGAAAGCTGCCCTTAGATGCCCATGTGTTTGTGTAAATGAATTCCTAATGCTTTGCAGAAAGCAGGTCTTACAGTGAACAAAAAGGGTAGGGTCCGTGGACGCTGACCACTGTAGGAAGGACAGCAGCCCAAGGAATCATCAGAGCTGAGAGCAACAGAGAACTGAGAGGCTGTCAGTGCCAACAAGGGTGTTGGCTTAATTCACAGTTTTGCCAAAGACATACTCTTCCTTTTTTCTAAAATTCAAATTGGGAAAGTGCCACCAGTGCTGCTGGCAGAAAAATATATACAGATATTACTCCCTGGCTGATGCTGGCTAGCATGGGGCCAAAGCAGGAAGGAGACCGTGAAGGACACAACAGGAGATCCATTACAGGATGATATATAGTGTGACATTTAGAATTTGTTTTTAAATAGATTTACAATGCTCTATGTATTTTTTTTTCCTTCTTCTTTCCACGATTGTTATTTTTTCCCAATATTCTTACACATTCTCCTCCAGGTTTCATCTCCCTAACTGTTAGGTGAGTCCATAAAAATCTCTCTGTTTCTATATAGATAATAGTTTGAGATGTGTGTGTATGTGTCTGTGCACTCCAGGATGAAGTTTAGGCACAAATGCCAGAGAAAAAGTGACCAGATAATCAGCTTTTGAATTAGTCCAGTCTCCCTGCAGCACCCTCAGGCTGCCTTCTCTTGCATACTCCAGGGATTTCAGCACCCTGCCCCTGCCCATTGCTAAGTTCCAGCCCTTCCTCACAGTAGTAGAGCCTGGAAGATTGTACCTATTACAAGGAAAATTAAGTTTATTCTTCAGCCAAGAATTGGCACAAAGGCCTGCTATAAAGTGATACTGGGAAAATGAGGCTCAGGCCGCTAATCAGTTTAAAAATGATTTAACATGTGGGGAAGAAAATATTATTTGCTAATAGAAATACTGAAGAAAGAACATGGGGTGAAGACCAACATTGTACATGGGCTACTAATGAGTGACGTGGTCTTGGGTTAGTCACTTATGCTGGGTGTGGGGTAGGCTCATGTGCTCTCTCATATAGGAGAAGATAGACTTAATGTCTCTTTTGTGTATGATATTATGAGTTTTCATTGCAGAATAAAGTTTGTGTATGTGGGTTCTGCCAACATGCAAAACCTGTCACCCAGTCTCTCTCATCTTTCTGTCTGCCTGTTGTGGGATAAATTGTCTGCAGCTCTCCAGCTGTTGTCATTAGAAGCCACTCCAATAATGAAATTCTGCCAAAAGAAGAAAATTTAACTTACAGAACTGCCTCTCATTAGGATATTTCACTGTATTGGATTCTGAAAAACAGTTCTGAGGAAAGACTTTTAACATAGTGAGAAATAGTCAAATAGATATTTCTGATCAGAAACCGTTTCTCATTAAATCACACTTGCTCTACTTCCTGCTAATGCCAATCATGCTTAAGTGACTCAGCTAAATTCGGCTCATGCTTCCATTTAGGCTGGACTTCATGTCCTCATTTGTTCATTCAAATACTTTTATTCGTTATTCATGCACAGTGTTCCTGGCCATGTGCTTGGTACCCATGAGGAAAGATACAATTCCTGTTCTGAAGGAAACGGTTTCCAACAGCCTCCCTGAAAATGAAAGGGAAATTCACTGTTTTCTCACCTGGGTTCTTTGCTCTTCTCATTTGTCAGGGAAGGATGCATGGAGGGTAGAGAGAAGATTCCCTGAGGGAAAAGGTTAAAGAAACGGATTCCAGAACATTTTTTACCGAGAGCAAGATGGACTGATAGATAACTGTGCTTGCCTCTTGTGAATTAACTGGTGATGACTTTGGTCACAGATCCAGCTGAAACACTGTCCTTCGCCCTGTGCGTAATAGAGCTGATCAAGTATTGGCTTGTAGGGCCACTGCCTAAGTTTAGAAAAATTCTTGAGTGAAGATGGGGTTTGAAGAATCAAATTAATACCAGGACAAAAGGAGGGCATCCTGAGTGGGTTAGGGGCATTATCAAATGTGGTTGTTACACAAATAAGGGATGAAT
Source organism: Prionailurus bengalensis (assembly GCF_016509475.1). Classification (NCBI taxonomy): domain Eukaryota; kingdom Metazoa; phylum Chordata; class Mammalia; order Carnivora; family Felidae; genus Prionailurus; species Prionailurus bengalensis. The sequence goes on from NC_057356.1 coordinate 63,132,157, forward strand.
AGTATGGCTAGTGATCTTTTGCATCTATGGAATGGAGACCTCCTACTTCTCCAGATGGTTAAAGATCAGGGGTGGGAACTGGAAGCTGATTGCCCCATACCACAATTGGGGCTCTCCATGGAAAGAGTGTTCTGATGGTCAAGGGCATTTAGAATGCTGCCTTTTATATGTGTGTGCGTGTTTGTGCACTCTCCCAGTTTTAAATGTTGATCATGTATTTACATTTTTAAATGCTTGTGGTGGAAATGGAAGATGTCTGCTGGGTAGATCTTGTTTAAATACTACTAAGCGGCGCCTGGGTGGCTCAGTCAGCTGAGCATCCGATTTCAGCTCCGGTCATGATCTCACAGCTCATGAGTTCAAACCCCGTGTCAGGCTCTGTGCTGACAGCTCAGAGCCTGAAGCCTGCTTCAGATTCTGTGTCTCCCTCTCTCTCTGCCCCTCCCCGGTTCGTGCTCTGTCTCTGTCTCTCAAAAATAAATAAACATTAAAAAAAAATACTACTGAGTTTGCCTTTGTGTCTCTTCATGAAGGTATTAAGATTGGATTGATAGACATCTTAACAGTCTTTTCAAGAGATCTTTCAAGAATATAGAAGTAGGGTTTAGGGGTGAGCAACTCCAAGCAGAGAGACAAATTCGAATGATGGTACCTGTTGCATCTACTTATGCAGTGATAAAAACAGAAGGGCAGAAAGGAAAACCCTGAGAAAAGAAGGGGTCTTAGAAGATACATCCTCCTGGTGTTAGATGTGTTATTTCCATAATTCATAGTGATTAGCTTTGAAGTAGAAACTAGAGACAATAGGAAGACTATTTGGATATGCTTAAGGCTTTTTTCTCCCTTTTCTAAAAAATACAACTAATTTTATGCTATCAATGACTCTTATATATGCATTTCAGAACAGTGACCTCTTGGGAAAAATAACATTTATTTGGGTGAAGTTGTAAAATGCGCAATTTGTATCTGAAAACCAAAATTTGACAGCAAGTTGCTTGTTTTTTTTTTTTTAATCAAACATTTCTGGAGGGAAAAAAAACATTTTTCATTTTTATAGCTAGAAATAGGGTATTGCATAACAAGGCTACAGCTTTTCAATGGTGAAAAATGATGCCAGGAATGACTGGAAAAGATAAATTCTGTGCACACACTCACAAAATGTTACAACATTCATGCCGTGTGTATCTATTCTTCTGAGATGGCCTTAAGCTACAAGAAAATATATGCTTTCCCACAGAGGGATAGGGTCCAGACTGCTTGAGTTAAATATCAGGTCTCGCTTTCTACAAGGTCCCATAGTTATGAGTATTCACCATAATGCCATGAAATCACATCATAAATCTATGTAACCACTTTCTTTTACATTCATTATTTGGGAGCAAAGGCAATGCTCAGAATTAGAAGCAGCATCTACCTAGTCTGTTAGGAAGGAAAGGCTTGTAATACTATTTTTTTTAAACAAACTTATTTTGGCATATTATACAATAATGAGAATGTATTAACCCAATTATAACAGCCATAATTTGAAGATGTTTCTTATCTGACAGAAAGTTACTTGATTATCTATAAATTTACATGCTATAATTATTTCAATGATAGATATGTTTAGCTGCATTCATTTTATCAGTCAAAATTAAAATCTGAAATACTGTCAGGGTGCATAATAAAAGCATAGCATACAACAGCTACCGTTAGGACCAGCTTCTCAGAAAAATCTCATTTAAATAAAATGCCCCTTGACCACCTAGGTTCTCGATGAAACTCCTTTTTGTTTATGTCCTTGGGCCAGTCTCTGACGCATCATAACCTTTTCTGAGATTCTCTTCAGGAGATAACCAGCCTCAAGATCCCTTATCCATCTCCCCTATTTAAACCACTATCCAAATAGGCTGTCAAATTATTTTTTGTACTTCGGGATGAGTATATCACTCTCATTTAAGGTATTTTTCTAACTGTAATGAAAAGCTTTGGTTTATGGAAATGGAATTTAAATTAAAAAGAATATATTTAGGGTAAAAAAAATGCTTATTTTTTCAGCGTTAAACAGAGCACGAGCAGGGGAGGAACAGAGAGAGGGAGACACAGAATCTCAAGCAGGCTCCAGCTTCTGAGCTGTCAGCACAGAGCCTGACGCAGGGCTCAAATTTACCGGGAGAGTATGACCTGAGCCGAAGTTGGATGCTTACCCAACAGAGCCACCCAGGTGCCCCTGCCCCCAAAATACTTTTCAAAGTTCCCTAAAACCACTCAAGAAATGTAGCTACCTTATTATATTACTATCATGGCATTTTCACTTGTCCTCAAGGAGCATACAATATAGAGATAGAATTAATATATGTGAAGTAATTGTCAAACCAATCGATACATAATTACTCTGCTATGCTGTACAGTGCCTTGCAGAAGGATCCAGAAAAAGGAAGGTAGTCAAGGAGTGCTGGAGAAGAGCTCGCATCATTTTGAAGGAAGAAGGAAACTTAGAAACTTTGAATACTGAGTTGGCTTTTGGACAATTTTATTACCACTCTTTCCACACCCTTATGTATACAGTCCTGCAGGTGTTCTTAATTTTCTTTGAAATACCAGTATTATTTTTAAATTTGGAAGCTGTTAGAATCAGATCTAAGAAGCCATGCCGTCTCTCACTTTGGCTGTTGTAAATGAATTCCATTAATTCATCAGTGAATCCTTGTACACTTCACTAGGCAAGTTCCAATCCATTTAAGAATGTTCTTTCAGGGGGAAAAGAAGAAAGAAAAATACATAGATAGTCTCCAGATACTAAAATAGGCATCTGAAAGATAACAGAGTTAGCTGTACTATGTTTAACGATTTCACATGTCTTATACATGTGTTTTAGTGCTGGGTTGAAGAACTAAATCCTCCCAAGTTCAAAGTGTGCCTGCCATGTCAGGTGTCATCAGTAGAAGTAGGACAGACACTAGAAACTCCTATATAGAATACTGAATTTCCATGTCCTAAGAGTGGAGTAGGATATATATCCCAACATTTTGACTCTGTTGTATTCTTAAGAATGTTGAGTCACTGCTATGTATTACATATTTGGAAACACACTCATGTGAGACTGTGTCTCTAACTCTTCAAGCCCATCTTGTTGCTTTCTGTTCTTCCTTGTTGAAGAAAACTCCCAAGTTTCTCATGTTAATAAATAAAACAAACTCTTATTTTTTTATTTTTTATTTTATTTTGGAGAGAGGGAACAGGGTAGAGGAGCAAAGAATCTTAAGCAGAGAGAGGGAGAATCTTAAGCAGGCTCCACACTCAGTGCAGAGCCTGATGCAGGGCTCAAATCCATGACCCCAGGACCATGACCTGAGCCAAAATCAAGTAGGAAAGGGAAAAGATTATCACAAAGCATATGCTCAATACAACGACCCTGGGATCATGAAGTGAGCCAAAACCAAGAGTCGGACACTCAACTGACTAAGCCACCCAGGGACCCCTCAGGCTGGTATTCTATATCTAATTCCTGTATAAATAGTATCTGAAGTGATAGTGATTGAAACTATAGACTTTTAAATATATTTTCTAAAGTGACAAAATCCTTATGAAAACTTAGATTCGTTGGGTGCCTGGATGGCTCAGTTGGTTAAGTGTTTGACTTCAGCTCAGGTCATGATCTCACAGTTCATGAGTTTGAGCCCTGCATGAGACTCTCTGCTATTAGCACAGAGCCCAGTTCAAATCCTCTATTCCTCTCTCTCTGCCCCTATCCTGCTCATGCTCTGTCTGTCTCTCTCTCAAAAATAAACATTAACAAAAAAAAAACCCTTAGATTTGTGAAAAATGACCCCCAAAAAGTAACTCAACAGAGAACACTATATTTTTAATAGTGAATTAAATCTGTACTATAAAAAATGATCATGAGCATTATAATTGAGATGATTCTTTTGAAAATAAAAATTAATGGGGTGCCTGGGTGGTGCAGTCAGTTAAGCATCTGACTTGATTTCAGTTCAGGTCATGATCTCAGTCAGAAGATAGAGTCCCCTGTTGGGCTCTGCACCCAGCATGGAGTCTGCTTAAGATTCTCTCCTTCTGCCCCATCCCAGTGCACATTTGTGCATGTGCTCTGTCTCAAAAAAAAAAAATTAAAAAAAATTTTTTAATAAAAATTGAATCTAAAAGAATAAGAACAGTTTGCTCTTTGGGAAATTAATCACTGAAATCGATGAACTAAATTTAAGAGCGCGAATAGAGTGAATCACAGCATACTTTCAAATCCAATTTGAGATGGATCGCAGATTTAAATATTAAAAGTAGAATGATAAACCTTTTAGAAGAAAATATGAGAAAAATATCATGACCTTGTAGTAAACAAAACTTCTTAAATTTACTTTAAAAAGTGCTAATTTATAGAAATATAAAAATTATGGTCATGGAAAGTCACCATTAAGAGTGAAAGGGGCGCCTGGGTGGCTCAGTCAGTTAAGTATCCAACTTTAGCTCAGGTCATGATCTCACGGCTTGTGAGTTCGAGCCCCACGTCGGGCTCTGTGCTGACAGTTCAGAGCCTGGAGCCTGCTTTGGATTCTGTGTCTTCCTTTCTCTGCCCTTAACCCACTCACATTCTGTCTCTGTCTCTCTCAAAGATAAATAAACATTAAAAAAAAAAAGTGAAAGGCAGCCCAGGAGGAGGGGGAAAACATTATCACAAAGCGTATGCTCAACAAGAATTCATAGCCAGAATGTAGAAAGAATTTTTAATAATCAGTTTAAAAAATCACCCAACATAGAAATGGACAAAATACTTAAATAGGCACCTAATAAAAGAGAATATCTAAATGGCCAGTAAACACAAGAATTATTAATAGGGAAATGCGAATTAAAACCATAATGTAATACATCAAAACTCAACACAATAAAATCAGATAAAGAGTATCAAACTTCTGGGGCACCTGGGTGGCTCAGTCGGTTAAGTGTCCCACTCTTTATTTTGGCTCAAGTCATGATCTCACAGTTTGTAGGATGGAGCCCCACATTGAGCTCTGTGCTGACAGGAAGGAGACTGCTTGAGATTCTGTCTCTTGCCCTCTCTCTTTTTTCCTCCCCTGCTCATGCACATGCATGTGCTTTTGCTCTCTCAAACTTTTAAAGCAAAAAGAGTATCAAACTGCTGATAAAAATATGGAGTGACTGAATTTCCCATGCATTGCTGGTAGGAATGTAAATTGGTACAACTACTTTCGAAAACAGTTTAGAATATCTACAAAAGCTAAACATATGCATACCTTATGACCCAGCAAGCATATATTCAAATGAATATATTCAATGTATATTCAAATGAGTCCTGTCCATCAAAAGACATGTAAGAGAATAAATCACAACAGCTCTATTGATAATCCTCTCAGAGTTAAAGCTATCTAAAATACCAGTAAGAGTAGAATGAATAAATACATTGTCATAGATTCAAAAATGAAACTATACAGCAACTGTACAGCAACTGAAATGAATGAGCTCTAAGTACATGCAATAATGTGGATGAGCCTCTTCAGACATATTACTGAAAGAAAGACAAAATTAATCTCTAGAATTAGAAGTTAGGATAGTGGTTTTCCTTAGTCTGAGTGGGAGGTGCTTAGTGATCAGAAGTGGACATGAACAGGGAGATGCCTTCCACAGTTTGATAATGTTCTGATTCTTGATATGGGTGCCAACTATGTGAGTATGTTCACGTCTTTGAAAATTAGGAGATTATGATAAGTGTATTTTCTTGAAAATTGAGTGATTTGAGTACTCTTCTTTTAAGTATATCTTAAAGTGTGTGTGATAGGAACCCACAAGACTTAATGAGATCAATTTTTTTTTCAGTGTCCTCCCACTCTACTACACCCAGTATCTGTCTTAGGAGAAAATAGGAATAAAAATGCATGATCACTGAGAAAGGGATATTCTGTAACACTTCTTTCCACTCCCCAATCGGGTGGATGCCTGGAATCTGCTATGGGAGGTACATTGGGTTGAACTTGTTCTTCTCGTGAAGGAGGAAAAAGATATTGAGAAGCCTCTGTGAATGTTTTCCTGATGTCTTCTCAGGAGAAGGGTTGGTAGTGTGTCTTCTGCCCTGGATAATGTCGTATAGGGAGACCTCTTTTACTGTCATGAAATGGAGAATGGGGTGATTGAGGAACTTCAGAAAGACGGACACTGTACTAGCTAAATCTAGAACTCATTGCACGATTGCAAGGCCAGGAAAGAGAAAAGATGAAGAGGTGTGTGAAGAGAACTTCTTTGTGGTAAATTTTGAATTCTTAACATATGATGAAAGGAGATCTAATATCCTCAGTAGGAAGGTTCAGTAGAAACCTTAGCATCAAAAGCAAGGGGGTAAGCTATTACTGCTCCTAAATACCACTGAAGTCAACTTCCATTGGCCATGAACTCAAACTGCACATTCTAAAATATGTACCTCTGAAAGTAAGGATTTATAAGTCATCTGAAGCATACACATGAGTACTCAAATTCTTAATTTGTGTTTTTTCCCATTTGTTCATAGAATAAGTTGGCTTCCAGGATTTGATTTTTAGAGTGCCTACCATCTTGAGGGAAGGGTTTCGGCCACATAGAAATCTTACCATGATACATGATAATTACTGAAAAAAGAAATTATTAGCACTAGAAAGTCCTTGCTAGTTTTCCTTAGGAATCTAATCATGATTTTTTAAAAATTATTTGAATGCGAAAACAATATTAAAACACTTGTAGTCCATTTCCATTTTCTGGAAGCATCTTGTTCTCCTCTAACCACCTTCTACCCTTTTGCTATCTCACTAGTCTAGGACAGTTCTAATATCTACTGAGTGGATAATTGAGGCAATTCTTCAGATAATAGAGGTTAAAAAATAGCACAAAATACTGTTGATTGGTTTTATTATTTCTCACAGTATTGACTTTATTGGCCTGAATAACCTTAATAAGTGTCCATTTGGCCTTGAAATGGATACTTACAAAGACATGTACAAAGATAGCTTACAGTGATTATCAAACAAAAGGTGAAATTTTGACATTTTTTGAAGCATTCAATTTCTTTTTGTCCTACAGCATGAGAGCCAGGCTTTATTTCCATGGCCGTGTCAGTCAATGTGTTTCAAACAACATGCTTTGAAAAATGCAGAGGCAGGATGAAAATTATTCTTGAAGCTCTTATCCTTTCTGGACAATCAGTGTTGTATCATCAGAGACCTTTGTGAAAACTAATGATAACATCAGGTGTGTGTCAACATTTACATTTCCTAATAAATTGGAAAATTAATACCTTTTCCTCCTGAAAATGCTGGATATGTGTGTTTAGGTAACTTTTATTAGTTAGTGAATTATAATGCAGTGAAAGTCAGCATCTTCCAAGTCAGTAGTTTACATATTTAATTAAAACACTGTTAACTTGATTTACTATGCAAAACAGTGATCACAGGATTTGGGGATTAGAGGACTTTTGTTAGGAAGCTAGAATGTGCTGATATCATGGGCTTCCTTCCTAGATTTTGTGAATCATAGATATGAAAATAGTTGTTCTACATGTCCAAAAGGTTTGAAGCAAAGTGGGGCTCAGGGTTTGGGGAAAGTGATTTTTCCCCCAAATTTCCTCACTTACGTGTATACAGTTAATTTTAGTCTCTGAGGGGGGCACCTGGGTGGCTCAGTCATTTGAGTGTCTGACATCGGCTCAGGTTGTGATCTCATAGTTCGTAAATTTGAGCCCCTCATCAGGCTCCATGCTGACAGCTCGGAGCCTGGAGCCTGCTTCCAATTCTGTGTCTCCCTCTCTCTCTGCTCCTCCCCTTCTTGCACTCTGTCTCTCTCTCTCTCAATAATAAATAAACATTAATTTTTTTTTTAATTTAGTCACTGAGGGACAAAAAAAATCAAAACAAGATTCTCTGTCTTTGATTAGGAGGTGACAGGCTCTTCGGGGGTTGTAGATGGGGACCCCATGTGTCAGAGACTAACTTAAAACATGGGTATAGACGAGGCAGTATGGATCCCTGTGCTTAGCCAGGAGGGTGTCACACTTGGGAAATGTGTCTGCACTTGTTTTTTATCATTAATGCTTTAAACTATTTTCAATGTATTTAAGCACATGCGTTTTTAAATTCCTTGTTGCTGGTCCATGAATTAGGGTACCATATAAACTCCCTTTTTAAGTGGGAATACTTAGTTCCAAGGAGACTGAAGTTTCAAGATTCTGGCCAAAGTCAGACAGAATATACATTGGAGCTGTTGGCTGGGAACTGTCTTGAGTCTCCATGGGCCTGATATGTGATGTCTTTGCAAAATACCTAAGTTTGACTCACTCCATGCAGTCATGTGTGGCATTATATGAAAGGAAGAATGAAATTGGAGCTGGGATCCAGGAGAGTTCTCTGACTTTCAGAGTCAAGGGGGGAAATATTAGAACATTCTATATATTTTCCTTCTCAGCAATGGTTATGGATGTTGATGTGAAGTCTTTTTGTTGTGATGGTAGTTATGTTTAAGTCTTGTCCCTTTGAGGCCTATTAAATATGTATGAATGTGTATCTTAGGTATATATGGAAAAGAATACAATTTACATGTGTCATGTTATTTTTATCATTTTGTTCATTTGCCTGGATGGATTAGAAATTCAGTAGTCCAGATTAAGAATAGCTAATCAGCCAAATTACATTTACTTATTAATGACTGAGCTTGATTCTGCGCTATATACTGGGTAAGATACAGAAAAATATGAAACAAGGTTCCAGTTCTGGCGTATTCTAGGGGTGATATTTTCATCTATAAAACTAATAACTAAAGAAATTCTAAAATACATTACTGACGGTAAGAATGAAGTAGGAAATTAGTATGGTAAAAACTGCTATCATGCAGAGACTATATACAGGAGCCCTGGAGTCAGACTGTCCAGATTCAAACCCTGGCTCTGCCACTCACTAACTCCATTGGGTCCACTCTTAGCCTCAGTTTTCTTATCTGCCAAATCGAGACAATGATGTCAACTCTTATAGCAACTGTGAAGATTAAATCCATTAAAAACTGTAATATTCTCAAACAGCATGTGCCCAGTAATTGTTGGCTATTCTTATGGGCTGGGACAATCCCAGAGGTTTTCTGCAAGGGACAGAACGTGGAATATATCCTATACAATGAAAGAATTTGAATGGAGGAGAGAAGTGATTCTGGGTCAGGTTAGGAATGTGAATTAATAGCTGCATTGGGAATGTAAGTAGCTAGTTCATGGATTAGTGGAAAAACCAGGTCACCTGGAACAGAGGAGGCAGATAGAGGGGAAATAGTGCTGAACGGGCAGGGGGGTGTAGAACTGGCTAAGTGATAATTTCACGAAGAGCTGGCCTGGCCTGGGATGTAGAGCTACTCATCAAACTGCCTGAAAGCTGCATCAGGAACATTGCTCTGACCACTGCCTCCCAGTCTCTCATTGGACTCAGAGACATTAACTTACAAAGATAAGGCTGGCTACATGTGTCTTATGTGATTGTAGACTAAGTGGCATAGTTATTTGAAAGAAATGATTCATGAGTCAATCAATTTTAAAATCTAGGAATTTGTATTTTTATTTACAACTTTTTTGGACAACTGAATGAATGAATGAATGAAACCATGAGTCCATGGGATGCTATCTCTTAGCACACAGAGCCTCAGTGTCAGCTATTATAGGACTCTATTATATTTTAGGAGTAGGCAAAGGTACATGTAATACTCTAATATTTCTTTCTCTGTATCAGGCCACTACCTCTCCCTTCGAATGTCCATTGTTCCAGACTTTTATATTATTTGCTGTTATTTCTCCTGTTCTCCAGTCCACCTTCTCACAAATTAAATGTTCCTGACCTTGTGTCTAATTGGGAGACACTAGCTAATTGCATATACAGCAAACTAGATCACAAATATATTTATCTGAATTATTACATTATAATTTTATGCATCATATTTGATAAATTTTACAGGGAAGTCTAGGAAGTGGTATATATCACTGGTTGTGACAATTATGAGAGCTTGCACCAGAATATAAATCTATACATGGCTTCTTTCATCAAGAAATTTGTGTTATGAAAAAAATGAGTACTTCTGGTTTCCACTTTGACCTGTAAAAAGCTTGGAATTCATCATGCCCATCTTATTTTCTTGTTAATATTTTAGTGTGGTTTTTTTGTTCTTTTGTTTTTTGAGAGGCAGAGTGTGAATGGGGGAGGGGCAGAGAGAGAGGGAGACAGAGAATCCAAAGCAGGCTCCAGGCTTGAGCTATCAGCACAGAGCCTGACATGGGATTCAAACTCATGAACCTGAGATCATGACCTGAGCCAAAGTCAGACACTTGACCACTGAGCCACAAGGCACCCCTCATTATGCCTGTCTTTAAAACATGAAAGTGAACATGATCTGAAAGTGAACAACTTTTCTTGGGCTTATCAAAGAGGTTGCAAGAAACTGACAAAAAAAAAGTAGAATTGAGATGCTAACAGATAAAAGAAAACTCAGATAAAATCCTCAAAACCACAGAAGGCAGAAAAATAGGGAGAAAACAAAGAATAAATGCTGCAAATAGAAAACAGATATTAAACTATATAAATAATTACATTAAATGTGAAATGTCTAAACATACTAGTTAAAAGAAAAATAAGAAAGTAAGACCCAACTATATGACATCCACAAAAAAACCTAATTTATTATTTTTCCCTTTAAGAGAAGAAAAAGCCTTATACAGTACACAAGGAGGCCCAATAATGAAATTAAGACCCAAAGAATAACCAAGGCAGGCAGCTTTTGTACATTTTAGACAAACATAAATCTGTGAGGAATTTACAGGACAATTATATCTTATGTTTAGGAGCTTTAATTAGTGAGGCATTCTTAACAGGATTTGGACTGGGATAATAAATTAGTAAAAGTAACAACCTTTGTTTATACAGACTTTTTGGCCTTGAATTCTCTATATCTGGTGATAAGAATGTGTCTCTGCCTTCTGGTGTAAGGAAAGGGAGCGGGCACATTTCACAAGGAAGATAGATTTCCTGCTTTTTGAAGACCAGGGAGGGTCACAGTGTTCTTGCACTAGCCGTTTATTAAGTAACTTTAAATCAAAATAATCAACATGCCATAGTGGAACATTTTTGGGGTGGCCTGTCCTGGCTTCTTAAAGTTCCATCCTCTAAAACTTCCTTGAAAAGTTTCAAATATGAAAACTTGAGCTGGTGGTCGGTTCTACTTCAGTACCAGTCCTAACAATGGGTAGGTTCAGTTAAACTCATTTCAGGAGGTGGTGATGTGGGTGTGTTCTCAAAGGAAGGCCTTTGTTTCAAGTAATTAAATATTAAATAAGAGGTATTTCTATAAAAAGAAAAAAAAACTTGGTTACTGAGTGGAATACAAGAAACCCAGTGTAAATACATAGACTCTGGTTAAAAGTAAATGGATAGAGAAAGCTATACCATGGGAACACTAATCTCAATAAAGCTAGAGCTATCAGTGAAAAAAGAGGCATTACATGAAGAGGTCAGTTCTCCAAGAAGACATAATTGTCCTAAATGTGTATGTAATTAACAGTAGAGTGTCAAAATACATGAGGAAAAAACTGATAGATGCGAAAGGAGAAATAGACAAAGCCATTATTATAATTGGAGACTTCACTACGCATCTTTAAGTAATAAACTAAAGTAGTAAATAATGAATAAAATTAAAAAAAATAAGTAATCAAAATAATAAACATACAATAAAGTATTTTAGATTGTAGGTCAAAGTATTAAATATTTATGAACCCATGGTGATTTGAATAATGAATAAGTACATCTGGGAGAAGAGACCAATCTCCTTTGCAAAGTATCCAAAGTAATTTAAGTAGATGCTCTCCCCCTCAAGGTGGTAGGGCACAGATTACTACTTAAATGTGGGCTGTGTGTGGTAACTTCTTCCTAAAGCCCAGTGTAGAAGAGGGTGGGAGTGTAATGGCACAGTAGAGGAGCCTCACAGATGCTGTCTCAGCCAAGTGATCAGGTGAACATCAGCAGTGACATCGTGTTGATAGTATATATTCTTGATATGATGTGATGAAAATGATACTTGATCTCTGTTTCTCCCCAAAACATGTAACCACAGTGTAATCATGAGAAAAGCCTAAAGGTCACAAGAGAGGGACTTCCACAAGATACATGACCAGTACTTCTCAAAACTACCAATGTCAACAAAAGGAAAATCCAAGAAACTATCACAGCCAAAAGGAGTTTTAGGAGACATGACTATTAAACAAATACAGGGGTACCTGCAGGGACTAAGTTGTATAAGCGTCTGAGTCTTGGTTTCGGCTCAGATCGTGATCTCTCAGTTCATGAGTTCAAGCCCCACGTCTGGCTCTGTGCTGACAGTGCAGAGCCTGCTTGGGATTCTCTCTCTCTCCATCTGTCTGTCCCTACCCCACTCTCTCTCAAAATAAATAAACATTAAAAAAAATACAGAGTGGTATCCTGGATAGGATTCAGAAACAACAACAACAAAAGGATATTAGAAAAACTAAGAAAACTTGAATGAAATATAAACTTGAGGCAATAACAATGTATCAGTATCTGTTCGTTAATCACTGAAAAAAGGGTCATGTTGCTATAAGATGTTAATAACCAGGGAAACTGGGTATAAAGTACATGGGGTCTTGCTATATGATCTTATTTTTGCTCTAACCTAAAACTGTTCTAAAAGGAAAATTTAAAAAGAAAACATCAGCCAAGTTAGGTGTGTGTAGTGTCGTGAACGATTGACATGCCGCTGCAATCTTCCCACAATCCAGTAACAAGTAATTTGAGACCAGGCTTTTCTGCTGTCCCCACACTTTGGGTGACCCTTGTGCATAGCACTTCTGCTCATATTCCGTTGACAAAAACTGAGCATGTGGCCTCAACTCCATTCAAGGAAGGCTGCAGAGTAGTTCTCTGTGTGTCCAGAACGGGAGTGCAATGGGTTATTGAACTCAGATTTGTCTGTGCCACGTGCTTTTGATGGGTTCTACTGGGCACTGCTGAGAAATGACTGAAATGCGTGCCAGGAAGGAGGCGAGAAGCCTGTTCAGCAATCTCCCTTCAATGCCGGACAAACTCCTGACTCACATGTGTGATGAAGTGTTCTTTCCTCTTGAGAGTTTCCCTGACCTCCTTGGGTACATCCTTCTGTTTTACATTCTCATTGCACTAGATGTCACAACTGTGATTGTAGGTGTCTGCGTGTGATGGCATGTTTGTCTCTTCCCTTAGACTCTAAGCTTGATGAGGGCAGGAAAAGGTTTTGTTTTGCTGATTTTTTTTTCTTAACCCAACGTCTGATGAATAGCGGATGCTCAATAAGTGTTTGTTAAATGAATGCAAAGAAAATATTTAAAATGATCTATCAGTTTGCTAGCCTGCCAAAGTACCAGAGGCTGACTGGGTTACAAAACAAATTTTTTCTCACAGTTCTGAGGCTGGATGCCTGAGATCAACGTGTCTGCAGGTTTGGTTTCTTCATAGTCCTCTGTCTTTGGCTGGCAGATGGCCGTGTTCTCCCTGTGTCTTCATGTGATCTTTGCGTGTGTGTGTGTGTGTATGCACTCTTCTAAAAAGGGATTCAAGTCATACTCGATAACTTCGTTATCTCTTTAAGGTTCCTATTTCCAAATACAGTCATATTCTGAGGCTCTAGGGGTTAAGACTTCAACATATGAATTTGGGAAATACACAACCATCCCATAATAAATGTGTTATTAGTATGTGGACTTACAAGTAAGTCTGAGAATCAGTGCTCTGTTGAGGTCCTCCCTGGATTTAGAGGATTAAGATTCTATCCTTATTCCATCATTCCTCATTCTGTTCCTGGTATCTCCTCTTCCAATCAATTATTGATCTGTCCCTTTGACCTGAGAAGTTGGCATGGGATCTGACTCCCCTTAATATTTGGATCATTACCTTTTCTTTAAAGGGAGAGTTCTATTGTACATGTATACTGTTCAGAGGACTTTTCCTTGATGTCACATGATAATATATACATATATTCCCCATCTTACTAATGAACAATCAAGCAAGTTGCTCACACAGCTTATTGAGATAGTTTGTAAAAAATGAAACCCATGTCTTCAGAGTCTGTGACAAGCTCCTTTTCATAAAATTTATTTATTTTTTTTTTGTATACTAGAAGCTTTCATATTACTTACAGGGTCTTTCCATAAATCCTGTAGCTGGTTACAGAAGGAAACTTACTGGAACTCCAAACTGGCTCATAAACATTGTATGCTGATGTCCCTTTGCATCATTTCCCACTTGAGCTGAAATCTCAGAATAGTTGGCAGTTTTGCACCCACATCCTCCCTTCTCAGGATTAGTATGAGTGGTTCAGATAAGAGGGGGAGGAGCTTTCAGAGTTTTGATTCTTCAGAGAGTCTGGAAAGCTAGGCCTGCTGGGGTTTGTCCATAGCTAATGAAACCATAATGGAACATTGGGATTTCTGTAACTCAGGAATGGCTCCCTAGACTCCTACTCTTGAAGCTGTTTCCTTTTCCACTGTTGCAGGGTGATTTATGCACCCTTCATGTGCTATAGCAGGCCTTAAACACTCGAGATGGTGGCGGGGGCTTGATGGAGTCCAATTCACTGTTAGGCATTTTGCTGCAGTTGGGAGTTCCATTTACGTGTGAAACCCCATCTGGCTCTCATTATGATAACAAAAGGTAGAGTGTGGGTGATGTTTCCTTTTCACGTTTCTTTTAGAAGAACATATTAAAAATATAAATCTCAGTATTTATCTCCTCTACAAATGAGGCTTCTGTGTGCTGTCTAATGTCTGACAAAAACCCCCTTCTCACCATTTTCTTTTTCCTCTGGGCACACTTCTCATGAAGAATTAAGAGTGTGTGTGTATGTATGATACATACATGTATGTGAATCTGTGTAACTGAGTGTGAGTGTTGGGCAATGCAGGGAAATGTTTCTCTTTTTTTGTTGTTGTTGCCTATAAATCATTAGTTTATCAGGATGGGGCAGGACTTTTTTTTTCCTTTGGTCATTTTTCATAAGTAGATACCTAAAATGTTTGTATTCAGATTGTTAACTTCCCCAAGGAACCCTCTACGGGAGGGAAAAAACCCTCAAACAGGAATCTTCTGCATTTTAATTATTCGTTTTTTCCTCCTGAGGTGTGTTTTTTTTTTCCATGTTTCACTAGTTTATTTATTTATTTGTTTGTTTGTTTGTTTATTTGTTTGTTTATTTATTTATTTATTTTCAATATATGAAGTTTATTGTCAAATTGGTTTCCATACAACACCCAGTGCTCATCCCAAAAGGTGTGAAGTGTGTTATTTTTAAGGTCATCAATTTTAAAGTAGGAATGTTTCTTTAAAGCATTGGGATAGAATGGAAAATATTGCTTTGATAACATTTTAGGAAAGCTCTTGGATCCCAACACTGGCAATCTCTGAAGTGAAGTCCATGTAATAAATGATTATATAACAAAGCAAAAGCAAAGGGCCAAACAATGTAGAATGTTAAACTTCTCCTCCAGGACACTGGGCATCATGAGGGATTAGCAGAAGCCCCTTTCCTATGATAGACTACAAGTGAAAGAGGCAAACTATGATTCATTGGTAAACAAAAATAACATAGTGCTCAGAACAATGAGAAGGCATGGTGCAGGTACACAGAATCATCAGGCCAGAGAGTTTTAAGTGCTAATAGCCTTACTCCTGCATATTCCATCAGTGGGATAAGCTTTGTACTTTCAGTCTCAGTGACACTTTGAAGGTCTTTGCATTCATTAAATTTTTATATACAGCTTTTCTTTTTACTCGTTTTATTTGCAACTACTAAGAAAGGAACAAGCTTACTGATATATTGCCCAATAAAATCCAAATCTGTTGCAACACCATGCATATATTCTATTAGCATTATTGTTTTAAGAATTAATTCATCCATAGACATTCATTGCCAGCATGGAACATATGATATTAAAGGGAGAGGTCCTTTTCTATAAGAGGAAAAAGTGTTAGAAAATGACTAAATTTCAGAATGAGGAATTTACTATGATCAATTTCTGTTTCAAAATCACCAGGTAAGATTTAAATGCCCAATAATGTATTTTAAGAACAAGCCAAGTTTGGTCCTTAAGACATAGAAACATAAACTAATACGTACACACAGTTCTAAGTGTTTAAGTCCAAGGAAAGGATCCCTGTGGTCCAGATAAAACCCTCTGTGCCTCTGTAAACAGATAGTAGCAGTGCCCTTGTCAGAGTCCTCTTACGTTCAGGGAAAATAGTTAACAACTTCAGGGAAAATGAGGACTCCAAATGGATCATTCCTCAAAATGAAGGGCAGTCCCCCAACTTTCTCAGGAGACATTTCTTCCCTAATGTTGGGATTTTACACTTGCTGTTTTTGATGGCACATGTATTCTGCTCCCACTTTTGCCAAATCCCTCTCCTGGGTTTCTGCAAGAGTAGTTAATCTACCTAACAGCATTTTGATTAAACAAGAAGATCATCTCATCTCATCTGGGGACAAGAAAGTGGCATGAACAAAGGCTCTGCTTATGTCTCTTTTTCTAAATGATTTTCTAATTTGTAGAAGGGTCCTGGATAGAGTAGTCTCTGCTAAAGAGCTGTCTGCTGTGGCCATCTGTTTGTCCAGGTTAAAGGCATACAAAGCTTTCTGCAGTCCCTTTGCTGTAGTCTTCTGAATTCATTGAAACATGGTATTCAGGTTTAGGAAAAAAAAAATGTTTTGACTATACATGGTTAAATGACCTGGGTTGACAACAGAAAAAAAAAAGAGTAAAAATAAATTCTGAGTTAGTAGGGCCCTTTGTAAGAGGAAAACTCAAGAAGAGGCTATTTTTCTTTTTTCTAGCAGTTATTATAACTCTGAACATAGGAGCCAGAAAGCTGCTGGAAAGGATTATGGTTTTTGTCTTTTAGAGGTATTAGTTGCAAACTGGATTAGCTCTCCTTATCAGTTTTTGATTGAAAAATGCCCTTGTAATGACACAGCCCTCCATAATAAAGTGCCATGTTAATACCTATCAGTAGTCAGTTAGAAATAAATCTTTAAAGAGTGAATAAGGACAGTAGCCATATTTCCCAAATTGAATATAAATAATAAAACTGAAAAAATGCTAATTGATTTTCAAATTTATCTGTAAATAACTGAGATTAATGTATATTAGTAATATATCCAGTAAATCATATTCATTGAAAATTTATGAAACTAGAACACTTTGAAAAGATCTAGACATATTGTAGCTTTAGAGTTTACCTAATGAATAATTATCACCCAGACTTTCATTTTTAATATCCTTTCTTGGGGTTAAGATTAAACACAACCATGATTTCAGCTCATTCATGCCTCCCTGAGTCCTTCCATACTAACTCTGGTCTTGGCCATTTGACTTGCTTTAGCCAGTGAGATACAACAAATATTTGACACATACTTTTTCAGTGGATTTTCCCTCTTGCTTTCTACTGGAACCTGCTATGTCAAGTGAAGGAGCCCACCATGATCTGCTGGAGCATGAGAGACCATATGGTGGGGAATAGAGGTGCCTAACCAGTGTTACCCAGCCCTAAACTGACCCAGCAGCTGACAGCAGACACATGAGTGAGCCCCATATGAGAAAAAGCAAAACATAAGTAATTCTCTCAACCTGTCACTCCACTAGTTAGTGTTTGTTTCCCCTGAAGTGTTCATCCTAAGGGCAATGAGACAAGAGATCCATGAGGTGTCTTAAACCACATGGGAAGGGGTGATTTCTCAAAGAGGGAGTGAATGTGGACTTTTACTCTTTGCTTTCTCAGTTACAAGTCTGCCACACACAGAATCATCATTCTAGTAGGTACAGATGGTGATGCTGCTTCATAGTCATCTAGTGGAATTTCTAGACAGTTTTTGAGCTTGGTGAGGGTTTGGCCCCTTTGGAGCATTTCATGGGACTGGGAGAAAGGCTGAGTGTGATGGAAAGGATGATTTTCTGATGTAGGGAAAACTATGGAAAACTGAGGTTTTTTTTTTTTAATAAAAGTTGTATTAGAACACAGCCATATCCACTTTTTCTAAATGTTTGTCTTTTGAGTTACAAGGGCCTAGATATTACACCCATGAAATCTAAAATATTTACTGTTCGGCTCTTGTATACCTTTACACATAGTTTGCTAACCCTTGATTTAAGTTATCAGAATACCCATGTTTTTCTCTGTGGGCTTAAAAAGAAAAAAAAGTTCCATTGTTTAAAGAGTTAACTAATGATTTTTTGTTTCTAGAACTTGAGGAAACTGATTGCATTCTCTGTGGATTTATATTTAACCAAACAGAAGTCTAAGTTTGAATACTTTCCTTAGAATATTAAAAAAAAAAGGTGTTAGCTATAGTATGGGAAGTCTGTCAAATGCATACTTAAGCCTGATTTTAATAAGACTAGTATTAAATTATTTACTGGATTTTTATTGGATTGTAAGATAAGCATGAAAATTTAGCACTTCCTAGACATTCATTGCATTGCATGCTTAAAAAAGTTAATGGAAGATGGAAAAATACTCTCAATCTTTTGCTCATGTAAATCTGTTTTCATTTTCTACCTAGTTCAAGCCAACATACTGATTTTGCAGACAAACTTTCCACATGTTTATTACCTTGAAGACAAAGCTAAAGATCTTGACTCCTTAACAAGTTTTAAACTCAAGTCAAAAGGAGTCTTCTGCTTCTAGACTAGTATCTGGCTGAGCAATTCTTCCACAGAGAATGATGGTAACCCACAGCTTCAAGAAGCACAACAAACCCTAAAAAAGAATGAATACAATGTAAAAGTATGTCTGTGAAATCATAGTGTAAATACTGCGTATTTAACCAAATACTGTGATCTAAAAATATGAAGAGGCAAGTGTATACTGGGATCATAATATGAGAGCTAAGTTTTCATCTTCCATAGTAAACACTTAGTACAGGGTGCCTAGAACTGATAGGTGAACATTGAGAAATATGAGCACATTATTTAGAAAAACTGAGTTGCATACAAGAGAAGATGAAAGACTAGAAAGTGACCACTCCATGTCTGAAACCTGGAGGAAGTTTCCAGGGATGGAAGGGTGCTGTGATTGCTGTTTGACAGCATTGTCTTTAAGGCCACATTTGAAATTTTAACCTATATATATATCTATATATATATCTATATATCTATATATATATATCTATATATATCTATATATATCTCCTATATATGTGTGTGTGTGTGTGCGTGTATATCCTATATATATATATGTATATATCATATATATATGTATATATCCTACATATATATATGTGTGTGTGTGTGTGTGTGTATATATATATATATATATATAAAACTTTGATCGCAATTCTGTAAAACATCTCTATATAAATAAACACACAAAGTTCACCAGGCATTAGAGGAGCACAGGAAAAGAATGGATAATAACTAAGCTGGATGAATGACAAAGCATCCAATCCAAGAGGAGGGTGAGATAATTCAGGAAAATTGAGAATACAATTCTAATTTGCATCCTATGGGAGGTTTAGGAGAATATTGTATCCAAGAAACAGAATAGGCTGCTATGAAAAACTAGCAATCAGGCAACAAGTGATGTTTCCTGAAAATCAGTGTATTTAATTACTGAAATAAAAAAGTCAATGAATGGGCAGTTTGTCAGTAAGGAAGAAAAACTAAGGACATCTGCAATTTACAGCAATACTGTAGAAATAGAAAATAGTTAAGAAACGTGAAGAGAAATGCAGAATAGACTCAGGATAGATATATCTCTCTGAAATCATTTCCAGAAATAGAGAATATAGATTGTAGAGGAAATAAGTAATCAAAGAAATAAAAAATAAAATTTCCCCAAGGCAAAGACAGAATTCATACTTCAAAGATCTATCTATAACTGGGGAGGATGGATGATTAAAGATCATACCTAGACACAGTCTGTGAAATTTAACTTCTCAAGGAAAAGAAGAAATCTAAAATTTACAGAAATAGATACAAAATAAATATAAAAGCAGATTGTATATGAGAGTATGAAATAAATATAACATCAACCTCTCATTAGCAATTCTGGCTACCTCAAAGAATAGTCAACCTTTTCTGAATATTACTAAGTCATAGGCACTAAACTAAATATTTTACATGCATTAACTCATTCTCACCACAATCTTAATATTATTCTCATTTTATGAATGAGAAAGGTAAGGTACAGAAAAGCAATGTACCAAAGTGGCTAGGAGCTACTTATCAAGGCCCACCTTTAATCCTCTGCCATTTGCCTCCAAGTCTCATCTGCTTACACACTAAAATGACATAGAAATTCCTTCAAAATTCTGAAGTATCTGAATTGCCAGTTTCCAGTATCTCTATGCATTGCACAACTACTAATCAGGTGTGAAAGTCGATAGGGAAAGGGTTAACATTAGGCAGGGAGAGACCAGGGACGTTCAGGAAGGCAGACTGCAGCTACAAGTGGGAGACTGAGGAAGAGGCAATGGCAGCAGAGTTTGGGGGAAAAAAAGGGATGAGATAAACCTTTTCCAGACTTACCCGAGCGAGGTGCCATGCATGAAGTGTCACAAACTTTCTGATAAGGTCTCAAGAAAAAGTCAGGGACAGAAATCCTCAGCAGCAACCCAATCAGGACCCCTCTCACTCTTGAGGGCTTTACACTTTCTCTCAATAAATTCCATCGCTTTGCTCACTCTCTGTTGTCCTAAGATTCATTCTTCAATTCTGTGAGACAAGGACCAGCGTCTCTCCCACCCTCCTGTAACAACACACACACACACACACACACACACACACACACACACACACACAGGTATTTTTCAAATATGCATGGTATTAGATATCGAACTATTTATATTATACTCAACTTGAAAATATTACCATAGGACATATTCTGGTAAACCAACAATGGCAATAACTCTTAAGGTACAACAATAACAATGAGTTGCAGCAAAGTAAAAAAGTAAACAGGTGCCTGGGTGGCTCAGTTGGTTGAGGGTCTGACTTCAGCTCAGGTCATGATCTCATGGCTTGTGAGTTCAAGCCCCACGTCAGGCTCTGTGCTGACAACTCAGAGCCTGGAGTCTGCTTTGGATTCTGTGTCCTTCTCTCGCTGTGCCCCTCCCTCACGCATGCTCTGTCTCTCTTTCTCTCAAGAATAAATAGAACATTAAAAAGAAAATTAAAAAAAAAAAAGTAAAGAAACCATAGAAAACTCCTTGGCCTGGGTGCCTGAGGCATTCTCTCTCAAGCAACACTGAGGTAAGGACACAAGATTAGTTTTCCTTCCTTGTGGATCTTGTTTCACTACTTGCTTCTCTAGAGAGTAATATTTACACAGTACTAATACTATTAATACTTTCATTGGGTGAGAAAATTTTAGAATCAACTTTTATGGAAAACATAGAAGATGATTTTGACTAGGCTACAAGCTGTAAATGTTTAATCATTTAAACCAGGAAGTAGAGAAGTGGAGAATTGTTTAAACCAGGAAGTGGAAAAGAGAGCAGAAAAATGGAAGGCTGTATATGTGCTTAGCATCTTTCAAGGATTTCATAAATACACTCTGAAATTTATATGACAAAGCCTGGGAGTTGTAGTTTACAACTGGGAGTATAAAGTTAC
The DNA here is from genome assembly GCF_016509475.1 of Prionailurus bengalensis. Taxonomy (NCBI): domain Eukaryota; kingdom Metazoa; phylum Chordata; class Mammalia; order Carnivora; family Felidae; genus Prionailurus; species Prionailurus bengalensis. Next base: position 63,153,803 of record NC_057356.1, read on the forward strand.
AACATTGAGCAATAGAAGAACAAAAATAATACTGTAAGAAAAAATAACACATTGTTAATATGCTATATTTTTTCAAAATTATTCACAGTTTTGATTGAAATCATCAGAAGAACAAATTTATTTTTTTTATTTTTGTGGGGGGAGCAGAGAGAGATGAGAACAGAGGATCCCAAGCGGACTCCACACTGATAGCAGTGTGCCCAATACAGGGTTTGAACCCACAAACCATGACGTGAGCCACCCAGGAGCCCCGTCATAAGAACTTAAAAACAACCAACACATTACAAAACAAAACTCTCTAATAAACATCATACCTAGACACAGTCTGTGAAATTTAACTTCTCAAGGAAAAGAAGAAACCTTAAAACTTTCAGAAATAGATACAAAATAAATATAAAAGCGGATTTTATATGAGAGTATTAAATAAATATGACATAAACCTCTAATAAAACTAATAGTGGTTACTTCTGAGAGTGGACTAGAAGGAAGACTTAAATTTTACTCTTTTGTGTATTTTCATTTTTTAAAGATTTTTATTTGTAAGTAATGTCTACACTCAACATGGGGCTTGAACTCAAAATCTAGAGATTCAGTAGGTTGAACATCTGACTCTTGATTTTGGCTCAGGTCATGAGCTGCCCTTAAATTCATTGATAAGCTTCTCAGGGGGAAAATGAGACCCGAATGCCCAGTGGTCTCCTGTATCAGTTCCTGTATAACTGCTGAAAATTCACATTCCTGAGTCCCATCCCAATAAACTGAACCAGAATTCCTGTGGAAGGGGAGCACTCCCTGAGGTTTGTCTCACAAACTTTTAAGGAAAAAGAACAAGACCTTTTTCTATGCAAGTTGAAGGTGATTATGCAGATGGAATAGTCAATGCCCACCCGCTAGTATTAGCTTTCTCCGTTTATTCAGTAATAACCCTTGCATTCTTAATCATTTTTATTAAGAATGTTTGTTGATTTTGGTTGTGTGTGTGTGACACAACCAGGCTTAGTGTTGTGGAGACACAGGAAAACAGCTTGGAAAGAAACACTTGAAGGCAGAAGAGAGCCTGAGAATTTGAGAAGTCTTCACAGAACTAGCAGAAGTCTTCAGGAAAGCTCTTTGTTCACACAGGGTATATTAGGGTTTCTAGCCAATCTCAAGGATTGAGGAGACCTGAAGAGCAACAAGGTCACATAATTAAACAATTGCTAGCAGCCTCCTCCTCTCTGGTTTGTGTGACACCAGCTGAGGCTGTCAGGAGTAGTCAGCAAATACTGTTGAATGCCACTTCCTCTACAGGAACAATCTCTAAGGCGCTGAGAGGCAGCGTGTTTACAGCCCTGGAAACAAATCTGCCATTGCTCCTCCTCTACATCCGGTCACATGCACCATTGGCTAATGCTCTAGTCTGAAGGTTCCTCTGCCCAGCTCCTCAGCCAGTCATCTCAGGGGAAGACAGAGCAGCTCTTTTGGGAATGGGTTTTTTGTTAAGTCCAGAAATCTTAGCTTCCTTCTTTCTGAAGATTGAAAGAGCACAGCAAAGAGCAAAGAAAGATGAGGAACCCTTTCCTGCAGACAGAGAGTGGGATCATGGGATTGCTGATGTTCTTAAAAATCACTTTAATACAGGTGTTATAGGTGCTTGAGCCTTATTTAGAATGTAGGTTTGAATGACTTTTTCTCTGTGGGATGTAAATAACCATATCATTCATGTGACAATCTGTACAGAGGGAATTGATTTTAGAGAGATGGTTAGTTCAGTTTCCCTTCATTAATTTTTTTTAACATTTTTTAAATGTTTATTTTATTTTTGAGGGAGAGAGAGTGTAAGCAGGGGAGAGACAGAGAGAGGGGTTGACAAATGATCTCAAGTGGGCTCTGTGCTGACAGCAGAGAGCCAGACGTGGGGTTCGAGCTCATGAACCATGATCATGACCTGAGCCAAAGTCAGATGTTTAACTGACTGAGCGACCCAGGTGCTCCCAGTCTCCTTAATTTTAAGAAAAACTGAGCTCCAAAGACCTTCTCGGATTCAAACATTTTGATTATAGCAAAGGTGGGATGAAAAAAAAATTTGTTATTTTTTTCTATTAAAGTCGACATGTGATGAGTCAATATATGTAATCAAAACAGTTTGAACAAAGAAGTCAAGAGAATGCAAAAATTTTCTTGATGTAAATATACTGAAATTAAATTTACAGTCACTCTTATTAAAAAAGATGTTTGAAGCAATTGCATAGATAATTCTGGCCACATAGCAAAGGTTCTCATTTTCCTACATTTTAAAATTCTGATTTAGTAGATTGTTTCCATTCCTCTTTTTCCTTAAGCTTTGTCTAAGTACTACATTTTAAAATGGATTCTCTTTTTCTTAGCCATTGCCCTATAAGAGTTTGTAAGGTTCTCTTTCCCTAACTGTGGTGGTTGCTTCCAAGCTGGTCTGCTGGCTCAGTCTATACTGAGAATTGCTGTCATCTTCCAAGATATAGCTCTGATCACATCACTGCCCTGTTCAAAGCCCCTGGTAATTTTACTTTGCTAAAAGATTAATATGAAAGCCACATTAAAATTAGTTGAAACCTTTTACAACCTCAGTTTATCACTTCAGAACTGAATCTTTGCTTTTTAAATTTTTTTTATGTTTATTAATTTTTGGAAGAGAGAGAGAGAGAGAGCATGAGTGGGGGGAGGGGCAGAGAGAGAGGGAGTCACAGAATCCAAAGCAGGCTTCAGGCTCTTAGCTGTCAGCACAGAGCCCAACGCGGGGCTCAACCTCACGAACTGTGAGATCATGACCTGAGCCAGAGTTGGAAGCTTAACTGACTGAGTCACCCAGCACCCCTGTTTGCTTTTTTAACTCTTTTTCCTTCATTCTCAATGAAACTCCCTTCAAGGGAGTCTATATGTTCAATGTTCCAGGCACAAGGAAAGAGACATAGTCCCTGAACACATCAGGTGTTATTCCTTCTATCTGTGAGAGCCTTCTGTTTTTCTTTCTCCAAATGTACAAATAATTTCCATCCATGAAGACCCAGGTCATGTGTGACTTTTCTATTTCTCTGCTTCCTTTTCTTTTAAAGTTATTTGCCCAGCTTCAGCTTATAATGTACATTTTCAATTTTTTTCTAGAATAAAATTTTTGAGAATCTGATAGTTTGTGTGGTATATGTTTGTGAAATGAAATAGCTTTCTTAAAAAAATCTCAGATTCTTAAAAGTTACTTGTATTGCTATAAGGAACTGATGTATTGTGTTAAAAGAATATTTAGTCTTTTAATATCCTAAGATTTGGAGACTAGGGCCTAAAACCTGACTTTAGCTCTTACCAGCTTTGTGATACTGGGCAAGTGCTTTATGGTTTTTTTGCCTCTGTATTCTCATCTGAAAAATGAGGTAATAGTATTTATCTCATTGCTATAAAGATTATACATGTTAAAATATATAATTCATTTTAAATAGAACCTGGCGGTAATAAGTACTCCAAAAATAATAGTTGTTCTTGTTATAATGAAAGCAGAGTCAGCTGAATACATGGTCATAGATTTTCTTCTGATTGGAAACTCTATTTTGTTGTTTTCAGATAAGTTACATAAAATTTCATGGACAAGCTGAAATTTATAAACTTTTACCTTCTTAAAACATAGTATACATACTGCTGTAAAATCTACATCTGAAAATTCCCATTTCCAGGTATAGCCTTATAGATCTTATTCTAATTTCTGTTGGTGTTGGTAGATCTTATATATGTGGTGTCTTCCTTACGCCTGACTGTTGTTTGTTCATACAATTCCATTGAAATTAGTATCCGAAAGGAAAATACCTAGGAATAAATTTAAACAAAGACACTAAAGACTTGTAAACTGAATACTATAACAACTTGATGAAAGAAATTAAAGACCTAAACCAATGAGAAGACATCCAGTATTTATGGAGTAAAAGACTTAATATTGTTAAGATAACAATACTCTCAAAATGATCCATCTATTCAATGCAATCCCTATCAAAATTCCCATAGTCTTTTTTGCAGAAATGAAAAAGCTGACTCTCAAATTCATGTGTAACTGCCAGGAGCCCTGTGATCATTTATTTTATATGTCAACATGACTGGGCCAAAGGATGCCCAGGTAGCTGCTAAAACATCCTTTCTGGGTATGTTTCTCAGAGCATTTCTGGAAGAGATTCAGCATTTGAATCTGTAGACTGAGTAAAGGAGATATGTCCTTATCAGTGTGGGTGGGCCTCATCTGATATGAGAACCTAAGTTGAACAAAAAAGGTAAGGAAGGGCAAATTCTTGTGCTCTGTCTTCCTGAGCTCCTGGTTCTCAGGTCTTTGACTTCACACTGGAAATTATACCATCAGCTCTGCTGGTTCTCAGGTCTTCAGATTTGGACTGAATTATGCCACTGGTTTTCCTGGCTCCCAGCTTGCAGCAGCAGGTTAAGAACTTTTCAAGTGAGCCAATTCCTATAAATAAACCTCTACTTCTATCCATCTATCATAATCTGTCTATCACCTATTAGTTTCATTTCTCTGGCAAACTGTAATTCAGTCTCGAAATAACGAAAACAACTTTGTAAGAGAATAACAAAATTAAAAGACTAATTTTTCCCAATATCAAAACTTAGTACAAAACTACAGTAATGAAAATAGCATGGTACTGGCATTAGGGTAGACTTATAGATCAATGAAACAGAACTGAGATATGTACGTCTGTACATACAAATACACATACATTTATAGCTAACTGATTTTTGATGAGTTCCAAGACTATTCATTTATGAAAGAATGAAGTTGGATTCCTACATCACACCATATGCAAAATTAACTCAAAATGGATCAACAATGTAAATATAAGTTCTAAGCCATAAAACTCTTAGAAGAAAACATAGAGGTAAATCTTTATAACCATAAATTTGGCATTATATTCTTATATTTACTCTAAGCATAAGCAATAAAAGGAAATATACATTGAAATTGATAGAAATTCAAAACTTTTATATCAAAGGACATTATCAAGAAAGTGAAAAGATAATCTATAGAATAGGGGAAAATATTTGCAAATCATCTCTCTGACAAGGGTCTACTATCTAAGACCTATAAAGAACTCTTAAAACTCACAACCAAAACAGACCCTCAGTCAAAAGTGGACAAAAGACTTGAATAGGCATTTTTCCAAAGAAGATCTACAAATGACCAAGTATACTGAAAGATGTTCAATATTCTTTGTCAGTAGAAGAATACAAATCAAAACCACAGTGAACTATCATTTCACATCCACTAGAATGTTCTAATAAAAAAGCTGGAATGTAAGAATTGTTGGCAATCAAAAATTTGGAAAATAACAAATGTTGGCAAGGATGAGGACAAACTGGACCCATATCCCTTGCTGGTATGAATGTAAAATGTGTCAGCTGCTGTGGAAAACAGTTTGGAAATTCACCAAAAATTTAAACATAGAATTACCATGTGATCTAGCGAGTCCTCTTCTAGGTATATACCCAAAATAATTGAAAACTGGTGCTCACATAATATGTAGACATGTTTATAGCCTCACTCTTCACAAATAAATTCTCTATTTTCTTAACCTCAATTTTTCACCTCCTTTTGTGCTGCATCCGCCTCATTTTTAAATCCCAATTGAACTCTCTTCCATTCCTGAAATGGAATGCTTTATTCTTTAATTTCTCCTTTAATGCTTTATTCTTTCATGTCTGTGCTTTTTTACCTTGGAAGCTTCTGTTGGTTCTTTAAGACCTTGGTTGTTCTAAGTAGAATTTAGACTTCTGTAATCCTGGTCCTGTTAGTGCTTTCTGCATATATCTGTGGTAGCATTTGCACATATATTTCATACAAATGTACTTACACTTTTACCTCTGCAACATGAAGCTGAAGGGGACTGGACAAGATAGAAAGTGGGGTCAAGAACCTTGTTTTAATCATCTTTGCTTGTCTAGCAGCTAAAGTTCCTGCCAGACATTCAAAAAGTGCTAAATGAGAAGATGAGAGAAGAGACATGTCATTGTTTAACTTTGATGAAATCCCGTGTTTGCCATTTCTTTAGTTTTTAAATGGTAAAAACGAGGCTGGTAATGAGTGAGTGACAAACTTTGTTTTCTGCAAGATGATAAGATGAAGATTGTGTGAGAAAACCTTTTTGAGAAGGGAATTTGCAAAGATAAAATATATCATCACCATCCCTTCATCCAACACATACTTTTTACCCTGTCTCAGGCAGATCACATGGAGCATATTGCAACCTGGAGAATCTAGTCACTTTTTGTGCACATCTGTGCCTATTCTTTATTCAGACAGCCTTTCAGAGGACTTTCAGAGATGCTTCCATCTCTCCATTAACAAACAGACCTTCTCCTAAAATGTAGACTTTCAAGGCCAGGACTCAAAGGCCAAGTGGACCATGGAGAGACCTCTGGTTTGTAGCCAGACAACCAAGTCCGTGCATCCCTGTATTTGGATGGATGATTTCCCAAGGGGCCTTGGACAGATTGGACCCAGCACTAGCACAAAGTTGGCTTGGAGGAATAAGCTCCTGGAAACTTCAATTAGTGTTTGGTATATGAACATTAAACAATGCTGAGGCTGGAAACAATACATCACACGGCAGGTCCCAGGAAATAAGCAGAAGGCTGGTAGCAGGCCAGGGCAAGGGGCCAAAATACTTGTCAAGGACAATTCCTCACGGAGAAATGACAGCAGGTTTGAGGACAGCAGGTATGACCTGAGAAGTAATGATATTAATTACATTTTTAAAATGGGGGGAGGACGGAAAATGGTTTTTATTTGCCTTTCTAATAACAGACTTTGCTTTTTTGGCCCAGCTTTCTTGACAGTCTGAAAGAAATGCATGTTATGAAAAATTAATTTTTAAAGAAATGCTAATGTATATGAAGCATTACTATACATCAGCATTTTTATAAGTTTTTAAAAAATATATATTGACTGATTTAGTCTTCACAACTAACCTTTAGAATAGAATGATTATCTACATTTTTATAAGCAGGGAATAGTAAGGATAGAGAACCTACCCCGGGTCACACAAGTAACACTGATGGAACTGAACTAGAAATCAAGGTAACTGGTGTCAGAGTCCACACTCCTAAGCATGACACTGCACTGCCTCTCTATTCTGTCATAGTAACTAAAAGAGGATGAGATTCACTCAGGGATATACAGATAACCAGTGGGACATAAAACAGACCTCAAAAACGGACTCTGGCATAGACAGAATTGTGCTATATGACCACAGTGGAAAACTCATCAGTCAGGGAAAAGGGTGGCCCATTTAATAAATGGTGCTGAGGCAATTGGTTTTTCAGTTAGGGAAAATATAAATGTGGGTGCTTACCTTTCACAGTATAGAACAATCTAATCCAAGAAGATGGAAGCTTAATGTAAAATGCAAAATTTTAAAAATTTAAAGATCCCCTTTTGGGGAAGAGAACTTTTTTTTTTGAAAGCAGAAACTACATAGACTTGTTTTGAAATAATTTTAATCATAATTTAACATTTCAATTTATGAGGATACATGTTTTAAGTGAAAATACAAGCTCTATCCCATTTGAAGAAGATATTTGCCACATATAAAATCAACAAAAGATTTTCAGCAAGACTGTGTAAAAAACTCTTATGAATCAACTAAGTAAAAAAATAATTCAAAGGTCTAAAATGACATTTCATAGAAAAAGAAAAGTTAATGGCCAATAAATATGAAATGATTTTCAAGTTCACTGTAAATCAGGAAAATTCAAACTAAAATCATAAAAGCTTTCATTTCACATTAATCATTTTGGTGAGAGGTTAAAATTTCTGACAATGTCGAGATTTGGCAAGGATGTGAGACTATGGGGAATCTTATAGCCCGCTAGTGTGAATAGAACAGTGTATTTATATAACCACTCTACAAAACAATTTGTTGCTACTTGGTAAATTTGAAGATATCTAAATCCTACAACCCAGCAATTCTACCCTTTGATATATACTCCGAAGAAAATCTTGGACATGTGCACCAGGAGGCATGTAAGAATGTTTTTATATAAAACTACTATATAATGCTATATAGTATTTAGTATATAAAACAACCCCCCAAAATTTTAAAATTAATAAACATTGGTAAAGTGATAGAATGGACAATACAGGCATAGAAAGGAATGCTATATGTGTAAACTTCACAGACTGCATTGTTGAGTAAATGTTAAGTTAAAAGGAAAAGCAAGTCACACAAGAATATAACTAGTATGATTCCAATTATGTAAATACAAGAAAACTACAAATGTATTTTGGATTGTAATAATCTAAACTATAAAGAAGGGCATAAGAATGGTACACACAAAGTTCAGCATCATGCCTCCTTTTTTGAGGGGAATGGGAAGGATAGTAGTTTCAAAGACGAAGTGGCCAGCAACATTAGGAGCTTCAAGATTTCCTTGGTGGTAGGTACAGACATATTTATTACAATTTAATTAATTACCTTAATATGTACTTCATATTATTCTTGCTATCTAGTTGGGGAGACAAACATAGGAACAAATATGCAAATATTTTCAGAGTGTCCATTGCCTAGGAACTATGAAATTCTATTCACTGGATTTCTGAGAAAATTCCTTCTTAGTTCTGTGGAGAGAGAATTGCAGATGGGCAATAATAAAAACAGTGAGACCAGATACACACTGTAGTGATAATCTGGGCAAGAGACAACAGTGGCTTGGAATAGTATGATAGAAGTGGAGTTGGAAAGAAGTGGACACATTGGGATATGTATTGGAGGTAGTCAATAGAATGTGATGAATGGTCATGACATTAGGAAGAAGGGAAGGAGAGGACTCAAGCACCATGCCTAGATTTTAGCAGTGCCATCTAATAAGAAAGGCCAGGGGACCAACAGATAAGAGCAGAGGTTGGGTCAAGAAATCAAGATTCCTATTTTATCATATTAAGTTTGAGACCAAATTAGATATTCAATTAGGTAAGTCATAAGGGGAGGTAGATACATTAGCCTGGGTATCCAGTGGCAATTAAAGAGTAAAGATAAAGTTGAAGAGACAAGTTACTTGGGTATATTTAAAATCTTTGAGTTCAAGTCCCAGTTTTCTCCTTAGCTAATTTTCAGGGATATTTTTAGAATTAAATAAGGTAAAAATGTGAAAAAGGTTGCAGAAATTACACAGGGTAACATAAGGATAGTATTACTAGCAGAGAAAGAACAATGGGCAAGGAATTAGAAACTAGGCCTAACTCTTGCACTGGCTAATAGTACCACCGCAGGAAAGTCTGGTATCTTATTTATTAGAGTTTCTTTAGATTTAAAATGATGTAGAATTAGAATCACTAACCTCATTGGTCCCTTTTTTGTCTAGGGTTTGAAAAGAAAAACTTTTTACTGTTTTGATGCTAGTTATTCCTCCTCACTGGGAAGAATAGGATTATAATTATTTAGCTGCAAATTAATTAAACATATAAATACTGTAATCACTTTATCTGAGAAACATTAGATGCCTACGTGGAACATTACAGGAACTTCTTAACTTTGAGCCAGGAAAGTACTCGAGAAACAGAGTGACATTTATCATGTTAGGTTGGTGTTCTTAGTCTACTAGAATGTCTTCTGTCAGTCCTTGATAGCTATATTGTAAAGGCAAGGTTTGGGAGAGAATTTCAGGTCTACTGGGAGACTCATCTCAGACTTCTCTCATTCCTCCTCAAATTCAGACCATTGCTAAACTTAACATTCAATTGCTTCCTCAACTGATGTAGACTAATACTTGGTTGTTAAATTCTATCTTTGTCTGTTTCTCTGTCCCTCCTTTCCTCTCTCTCCTATCCATTAATCTCTCAAATTCTTTGTCTGGACTCTGCCCTTTGTTTCTTAGAATCTTTGCTATCCACTGTATCCACTGTCCTATTTTGGGGTCGTAGATCATAAGGTTCTCACTTCTACACTCCTTTTCTGGTGTCATGATTCTATCATGCAAATACTTTTTCTGGGTATAGGTGAATTTATCTGATGTTCCTGAGGTACTATTGTGTGACAACTCCCTCTCTCCCTCCCTCCCTCGCTCTTCCTCTCCCCCTCTTCCCGTCTCTCTTTTCGTCTCCATCTCCCTCTCCCTCTCTCCCTCTCTCCCTCTCTCCCTCTCTCTTTCTTTTTCCCCTGTTCTCAGCCATTTAACTTATGTTCAAGTCACCTTCTACAACTAGTGTGCCTAGGCTACCCTGTTACACAACACATGTCTACTATTGTGCTTCTCTGCTGATACATAGAGAATATGGACACAATTAAATTATTATAGTTATTACTCCCTTATTTCTAAGAAAGCCAGTCCTATTATTAGCATAATCTATATAATAGCATGATTACCATCATCAGCTTGGTGGAAGTCATAGCATCAAAGGGTTTAATTAGAGCCATTAAGTTTGCTGTGGTAATGACATGATAAGTGAGTTAAAATCACAAATACCAAGCCATTATTATCACATCTTCTTCAATGTCAAATGAGCCTTTGTCCAACCAACCCTGCCATGTCCTCCATTGATTAGCATCACCTCTAAAGATGGTAATTTATTTGGAATTGATCAGCCACTAATTTAACATTTTTAAATGTCAAGATTTAAAGCTGCATATTAAAATAGGAGACCAAAAGGTATATTCATGTATATTGGCCTCTTAGATGAAACTCTCTTATTCCAAATTAGTTGACCAACAGAAGTTCAACAGGTCATTTTGTTTTTCTACTAGAGAAAAGAGAATTAATATTTAAAATTATAGTTGATCCTTGAACGACATGAGTCCGAACTCTGTGGGTCCACTTATATGTAGAATTTTTTAAATATAAATACAGTACAGTACTGTAAATGTACTTTCTCTTTTGTTTTTCTTAACATTTTCTTTTCTTTGGCTTACTTTGCTATAAGAATATGATATATAGTACATCTAACATACAAAATAGGTGTTACTGAAACATTTATGTTATTGGTAAGACTTCTGGTCAGGAGTAGTTTTTGGGAAGTCAGAAGTTGTCCACAGATTTTTGACCATGCAGGGAGTCAGTGCCCTTAATGCTTATGTTAAAGGATCAACCGTATTTTCATTGTTTTAGAGATACTTTGTGCTTAATTCTCACTACAACTCTATTAGTCATGTTTTATAGATGTAGAGAGCAAAGTTCATAGCTACACAGAAACTAAATAAAAGAACCAAGGTAGAGGTATATTCATCTGACCTGAAAGCCTATTTCTATAATCTACTACCCTTCAGAAGGAACATTTCCTAACACTTAACTAGTTATATTAACTTCGGGAAACTAAGTTCCTTAGGATATAGTTTTTCTCGTCTGTAAGTTGGAAATAAAAATAGTAACCATCACATAGGATTGTCATGAAGATTAAATATAAAGCTCTTAGGACAGTTTCTGACCTATAGAAGTTTCAGTCTATATTATATGATAATGATGAATATGATGAAGAGTATGATTGCTGGAGATTAAGCATTTCAGAAAAATTCTGGAGGAAGTGATACAGTGTTTTGAAAGGAACTCTTATTGGAAATGTACTCAGGAAGAGGAAGAACAGGAAAGTGCTTCTAAGATTTCAAGCTTGGCTGACGGATAGGATTAGGATCTTCTATAAAAGGGAAATGATAAAAGTAGTGATCTTTAAAAAAAAATTTTTTTAACGTTTATTGAGAAACAGAGACAGAGCATGAGCATGGGAGAGGCAGAGAGAGGGGGAGACGAATCAACAAATGAACAAAATATGATACAGCATGAGTTCTGGTAAAATTCTATAGTTGGAAGTAAAGTTTTTCAAGTATTTTAACCATTTAGAGAATCAGATAAGCAACGGAGAAAGAAAAAATATTACCTCAAACCAGTAAAGCTCACTAGACAAATGGGTACAAGATCATGGGATTTGGGGATTTACAGCCACCCTGTAACTGTGCATCTGGAAGTGGGTTCTTCCATCACCTAAGTAAATGGTGAAGGAAGGCAAGGAATATCTATATATAAACACTCTTTCTGTTGACACGTACTGAGAGTTAAGTAGATTTTCCTTATGAGTGAGTGAGTGATATGCAAACATAAAAATTATGCAGTAGAACGTGGGAAAGGAAATAAACATAATGAAGCTTTGTGAGAAAAAACACCTGGAAATGTTCTGCTGAAACTTGAGAAAACTAATTGCTATATTCAAAAGGAGTTTTTGATGGTCTGTGTCTATGCAAGAGACCAACAAATTCACAAGGAAAGAAAAAACTAAAATGGAAGAGGATGCTAAAAGGTGTATCCGTGGACATAGAAGTGCCTAAGAAAAGGAGTGATTGTGCTATTGAAAACGGTAAGAGTAATATTTGGAAATGCACATAGTCAGAATTCAGGCTGCAGAAAGTTCAATCGGTAGGATGGGGTATAAAATTGAGACACATCAGGGCGCCTCAGTGTCTCAGTCAGTTAAGTGTCCGACTTCCGCTCAGGTCATTATCTTGCAGTTTGTGGGTTTGAGACCCATATTGGGCTCTCTGCTGTCAGTGTGGAGTCTGCTTAGGATCCTCTGTCTCCATCTCTCTATGCTCCTCTCCCACTTGTGCTCTCGGTTTCAAAAATAAATAAACTTTTTTTAAAAAATTAATTGAGACACACCTCAATGTAAAGGGATATAACTACTACATGAAAACAGAGAAAATATATTTTAAAGTGGTAATGACTCAAACAGATTTATGGCTCTCCTCCAAAATGAAACCGGAGGATTAGAAAAAGCAAATGGGAAGGAAATAATAATCTACGATGTAAAGAAAAGCCTTTCCTAGATTGAAGGACTCAGTGTGTCCCAAAGAGATAGATTTAATAGACCAGTGGTTAGTAAAGAACATGAGAAAAATCTCCCACAAGTTATCAGTTTGAAAAGAACAATTTAATATCATAGTCAAACATTATGTGGACATCAGCATTTATCTTAGCAATACCAAATGTTAGAAGAAAATGAAACTTTACATGAGTGTAGAGTTCTCAGCAAAAATATTGAGGACTAAGAATTGTTCATTAGAAGAAGGGAAAAAAAAATTCTCAGGTAGTAAGAAATGATGCCCCTCACATATTTTTTTCTCATGTGTGGACTGCCACCTCAAAACCTTCTGTCTACTGTACAGATGGGTAAATGAGAGCATATTGGATATCTTGCAGGCTATTTGAATGTGAACATCATCCCTTCTGCCCACATTTCACTGTCAAGTACTTAGTCATATAGTCTTAATTCAAGGTAAGTTTGTTATTGCAGTGTTCCTATGTATTTTTAGCTAGGTCAAATGGGATTAGTGAATATGTAGCTACTAATGTTCTGTTTTCTAATCTTTCCCTTCGACCTATAGGGTCAGTAAGCACATGATATGCTTTCTAAGTTATAGTAACTGGTGGTTCTAGCACATATTTTGCCATGTGTGACAATCTCCAGCAGGCCAGTTGACTCTACATCTCTCTTCACCAGTTGATGCCTAACTTCTAAGCCATTACCATATACTTTAGGATGTTTTTTAGTGGCGTCTCAAATTTGGAAGTAATTTCTGGATCATTCTCGGATCATTACCCACCCCACTTGCTAACCAAATCTCATGGTTTAGCTTGAAGGAAGGATGTCTTTAGTTGCCTTCTTAGTGTGATATAGGGAGTGAGGAGAATCTCCTAGCTGACACTCTTCCAAACAAAGATGCAGGAACCTTGGCTTCTTTTTTAGAGTGCCTTTATTTCTTCATGCAGGCAGATGAGGAAAACTGAGTATGAAAATCACAGAAGATAGTTTATGACCAGTTTTCTTTTGGCTATTTGTATGGACAGTAGACAATGAGAGGCTAGGTAAGGAAGGAGGAGAGTATTGCAACAATCCAGGTAGGTGAGAGGTGATGGTTGGAGAAAAGAGTCAGAGGTGCAGGTGAGAAGGGACAGGATATTAGAGAAAAATTTAAGGGACAACCAATAAGATTTGGTAAGTAATTGAGTAAGGAGTCAAGATGGACTCCGAGGTTTCCGACATGAGTAACAAGAAAGACAGAATGTCCATCAGCAAGAGAGAGATGACTCTGGCTGAAGCAGATTTTTAGGGGAAAAAAATCAGAAAATAAAATTTGAGCATATTAAGTTTGAGATGTTTAACAAATATCCTTTTGAAGTTTTCAGTAGCCAGCTGGATAGATGAGTCTGAAGCTGAGGGTGAGGTCTCTTCCCCATCACATCCATGGCTTTAATACCACATATAGAGGGATGCAAGAGAATAAAGAGTAAGAAACACCCTTGAGGCACCTGGGTGGCTCAGTTGGTTAAGTGGCTAACTCTTGAATTCTGCTCAGATCATGACCCCAGGGTCGTGGGATTGAACCCAGGTCAGGCTCCACCCATATTCGTGCCTAGTGTGGAGCCTGCTTAGGATTCTCTTTCTCTCTCTCTCTCTTTGCCCCTCTTCCCCTCTGCTCATGTGCACTCATGTTTTTGTAACAAAAACAAAATAAAAATAAATTATAAAAAAAAAAAAAAGAGAGAGAGACTGAGACTAGGAACTGGAGAAAGGGTAGTTAAAAGACCCAAATACTCCTATTGGGTGAGAGGAAAGGTATCTGAAGATAACACTGCACTTTCAATTTTAATAATTAGAAAAAACATAAGAATATTGTGGGAAAACCTAGAGATAAACTTTAGTAAAATTAAAACAATATTTTGTTATAAATTCCTAGAGAAGAAATAAACAACAGAAATATAATTTATATGGTGAAAAAATAAAATGAAACAAAGAGCAAAAACATTAAAATATTTTCAAAATGGAAATAAAAATTAAGATGACTGTTAACATTGAACATGTAAATGTATCAGTTACCACTTAATTGAAGCAGATAAAAATATGAAAAGTCAGAAGCTTTTTTGTTTTGTTTTTTTAACTTTATTCTGCTTATAAAAAAAATCCATTAAGGGGCACCTGGGTGGCTCATTTGGTTAAGCATCCAACTTCAGCTCAGTTCGTAATCTCACGGTCTGTGAGGTTGAGCCCCGCTTGGGTCTCTTCTTATAGCTCAGGGCCTGGAGCCTGCTTCTGATTGTCTGTCTCCCGCTCTCTCTGCCCCTGCCCCACTCTTGCTCTGTCTCTCTCACTCTCAAAAAGAAATAAATGTTAAATTTTTTTTAATACATAAAAAATTCATTAAGAATAAAGTGAAAGGGGCGCCTGGGTGGCTCAGTCGGTTGAGCGTCCGACTTCGGCTGAGGTCATGATCTCACGGTTTGTGGCTTCGAGCCCCACATCAGGCTCTGTGCTGACCGCTTACCCAGAGCCTGGAGCCTGTTTCGGATTCTGTGTCTTCTTCTCTCTCTGCCCTTCCCCCGCTCACTCTGTTTCTCAAAAATAAATAAACGTAAAAAAAATTTTTTTCTTTAAATTAAAAAAAAGAATAGAGTGACATACAATAGTTAGAAATGAAATTGGAAATATGCAAGCAGAAATAAAATGTTGACAATATTAATTTCTTTAAAAAAATTTTTTTAATGTATGTTTATTTTTGAGAGAGACAGAACACAAGTGGGGGAGGGGCAGAGAGAGAGAGAGGTACAGAATCCAAAGCAGGCTCGAGGCTCTGAGCTGACAACACAGAACCCAATGCAGGGCTCAAACCCACAAACCATGAGATCATAACCTGAGCCGAAGTTGATTGCTTAACTGACTGAGCCACCCAAGCGCTCCTGACAATACTAATTTCAAGAAAATTCTAGAATTCAAGAAAACCCAATATAAGAATTATTTTACGAAAAGAGATTATTTTATAAGGATAAAAGGTAGAATCCACAACGAAGACAGAAAAATCAATAACTTCATTTACCAAGCATAAGTGCCATTACATGTATAAAACAAACATTTTAGAAATCAACACAGAATTATTTTGTGAGATTTTAAGTTACCTCTGTCAGCATATGCTAAGCCAAATAGAGAAATAATGAAACTTTGGAGTACATCAATGATATAATTCCAAATGTAAGTGAGTAGATCCATACCAAATTATTCTCCTTGTGTTTAAGAAGGCATTATATACTAGGCCCCCCAAAAAGAAAGCAGCTAATAATATTTACCAAGCCTCTGCTATGTGCCAGCAGCTCTGTTGGACATGTTGTGTTCATTATATCTCTTTTAAATTTTTAGCCTTCCTACAAATATGTGAGATTGGGGTTAGTATTCCCATTGTATACAAAAAGACTCCAAGAACACTAGTCCAAATTATGTAGCTAGTAAGTGACAGAAGCCGGTTCAAATCCAGATCTGCTTGTTCTAAGGTCTGAGCTCGTTGCATTATTCCCTGTGGCATTGACTTGACTCTTCTGCTCATTCCTGAAATGAGCAAATATTTAGAAGCTCGGGAGATAAAATCCACCCCCCCATCCCCACCCTCACCCCAATGTGTCCTGGCTAGCAGGTTCACAGTCATCCGTGGTGAGTGGAGAAGGGCTTTCCGCCGATACTGCTCATGCTTCTTGTTAGTGGGTAAGACGCATCATTCAGTTGCTCAGTGAAGTGTTCGTTGCCTAATCCTCATGTATTTGATTGTCTCTTTTCCATTTTCTCATTTCCCAAGAGGCAGGTCAGACAGTCTGGTGTCCTGACTCACCTCTAACTGGACCCAAGATGAGATGACTAAATTCACCTCCATTGCTGAGACAACATACAACCTTTGTTCTTTAATTACTCCTACTTGCTTTCACCACATATCGTGATTCATTTGCTTAAAACCACTGCAATAGCTGCTGCCATAACAAATGCTTTCCTGAGAGTAGATTAATGTTCCCCTTTGTTTCCAGCTTATCTCCAGCCTGTCTGCAGTAATACACTCAACCCAAACAAGCATATTTTTCACTCACAGCCTGCCTTTTATGAGTCCCATTGACAGTTTCTTAATAAATAATGCATTTCTAAATGTTCCTAAGCTTTTCTCCTTATTAATAATTCCAGTAGCTTTCCCATGGCTGAAGGGTTTTATTTGGTCACTGGCTAGATTTTATTCTTGCCATTTCTCTACATTTTACTTTCTTAGACTCCTCTCTGGACAAGGAGGATGTTACAACAGTGCACCATCATAGGAGGTGTTTGATAATTATGAGTTAGTACACACTAAACATTCAGATCTCTAGCATAGATGTTCTTGAGTGCTTTTTTGTTTGTTTTTGTAGCTCTGGCTATTTTGTCCTGGGAACAAAAGAAAATCCTTACGTTCCATTGAGAGAAATATGAGTGCTGGTTCCCAGGAGACATATTTGGTATCACATTTGCTAAATGTATTCTGAGGACAAATTACCACGTTTAGACATGAGAATTTTATTTTTGGTGTCTGTACAAACCTCTATTTTATCAATAATGATGAGAAATTGTAACTAATGCCAGAACATACGCCTTTGTCACCAAGAAAACATGGGCTTGATTAACTCAGAAAAATGCCAGTGAATTCAAGGAAAACAAACATCCACACAATTACTTTTCTTTGTTCTTTTGATAATGCTAATCTGGAATATCTTCTCTGTTTTACTACAGGAAGGATTTTTTTTTTAATTTTATTTATTTATTTTGAGGGCGAGCACATGTGCAAACGGGAAGGACAGAGAGGAGACAGAGAAGGGAAGGGAGAGAGAGAGAGAGAGAGAAAGTGAGAAAGAGAGAAAGGGAGAGAGAGTCCTAAGCAGGCTCCAGCACTGTCAGCACAGAGCCCAACTTCGGGCTCGATCTCATGAACCATGAGATCATAACCTGAGCCAAAATCAATTTCCACCGCTTAACTGACTGAGCTACACAGGTGCCCCTGAAGCATTTTCTAGATAACCCATTTTCATGGCTTCTTATTGTGAAATCACTTGACAATATACTACCCTGTGTATGAATTTGGTGTGTGTTCTCTTGTCAGATTCTCTTAGCATTTCATTGTTAGGATTTCTTCCAAGCATACATATCGTAAATTCTAGGAGTATAAGGCTTTGGTTTAGCCACGTAGCATTTAATATGTGATTTAGTAGAAGAAGGACACTTTATATATGTTCTGATTAATTTATTTGTTTACATATATTTGTTTTATCTTTTGCATGTTTTGTATCTTCTCTTGCATGCTTGTCAAGAATTTTCTTCTTTGATGGAAATTCCACAAACCAGCAATTACATTTTCAGGTTCTTTTGTATCTATGCTGAAAGCCAGATTGTTCTACATATAGTAGGTGTTAATAAATGATGCTCTACAATAAAAAGAAAGAGGGGAAGTTCCATCATGATAAAGAAGTGGTTGAAGTTAATTCTTCTTCCTGGAAAATTAAATAGATCTTTACTGACTATAGTACAACATAAGATTTGTATCATGAGATTCTTGGTGCTATTGTAAAACTAAGTTAGCATCTAAACTAACTGTATATACTCAGCTTACAAAAAGGGAAGGAGTGTTGGGGCACCGAGGTGGCCCAGACACTTAAGTGTCGGACTTAAGCTCAGGTCATGATCTCACAGTTTGTGAGTTCAAGCCCCCAAGTGGGCTGTCTGATGCTGTCAGCATGGAGTCTGCTTCCAATCCCCTGTCCCCGTCTCTCTTTGTCCCTCCCCCACTTGCACTATCTCTCTCTCTCTCTCTCTCTCAAAAGTAAACAAACCTTTAAAAAAAAAAGATCGAAAAAGGGAAGGAGTGTTGCAAAGAATAATAATAATAACTAAACTCATTTGAATTGTAGGAAGACTTGGAAAAAAATTCCAATAATTCTATTTCTGATCATTTATGGTACCCATAATCTCACAAAAGCATTTCATCTTTGGAAGGCAGATGCTATTATTTCTCCACCTAACTGTCTCTCTCTCCTCAGTGCTTCCAACTGTCAGCACCAGGGTTTCTTTATGTGAACACTTTTCCTTGCCATGGGAAACCCCAGGTTTGCATATTTTAGGTGGAATAATTCTGAAGTGTGTGTGCTCTGCTAACTCCTAGAGTTACCCTGTTGGCTTAATCTCCAGCTTCCTGTGGTGGTGGTTGGCCTGAAAATTTACTATATCCTGCTTCCCTTCCCTTTAGTGTGCTTCTCTTTTTATCTCAATTCTCCACTCCTCTACCAGCCTTTCCTTCATTGTCTAATTAAGGTACTTTCATCTGAATTTGTGAATCTTTGTATATTTGGGAGAAATTCAAGTTAGGACACTTTCACTGTTTATTTTAACAGAAATTCTTCCTTGACAAATACAGAGTTCATGAAGAGGTCTTAATTTTTTTAGTTGTTCTGGAGAAACAGGAATACACATTTTCATGAGGAGGGTCTGCTAAACAAGCTCACCTGTATCCTTATTGAGATATACAGCCTCTTATTTGCTGGACTGCTAAAGTCAAGTAAAGACTTTGGCAACTAACTCTGACTTAGAAAGAAGCACTCACCCTCAGAGTCTGGGGATCATTTCAGTTTTTACATTTATCCTTGGGATACTAAGGGATGGATACCATGAAGTGCTGATACCATGGGTGTAACATCACTGAAACAAAAATGCAAACGTGAGTAATACATTCAAAGCCCAGATCTCCTCTAATCATCTAAATTGCCTTCATCTCCATTTCAGGGCTGATCCAAACACACGGGTTCTTAGGAATAGCTGCAAAACGTTGGTCTCTAAAACTGTAGTTTGGATGTGAGGCACTGGCCTTGAGGTACCCTGGAGCTGATTTTCATATATATGTGATATATATGAAATATATATATTCACACTCACTAAGAATGTGAAGCTAACATTTTACATGTTACACAAGATACAAATCTAAGAGATTGTTAGATTTTGTATTTTGGGGTCCAATGATTTTAAGTATGATATTGTATGCATAACATATATTAATATATTTAATAAATATACATTTTTACTTATGTATATATGTTACACATTTTTTATATATGACTTTGTATGTCACACACATACCTATACATACATATGCACAGCCCCAGTCATACTTCCATGAGCATTCCATAAGTCTGCTACTCTCTTCCCCAACCTTCTCTCCTAATTCTCAGTCCTCCAATGAATGCTTTTTTTTTTTTTTTACCACTTCTTCCTTAACACATATACCGTTTCCACCTCTGAAGCTTTGTTCCTGATGTGCCTTCTACTCCACAGTCTCCTTTTCGATCTATTGAAAATTATCTGCACAGCAATGCCTGAGACCAGATGATACCAGATTTCTCAACCCAACAAAGGCTTCCTCTGTTACCTTCCAAGTTCATCCCCTACATTGAATGTCAAAATCACTCCCTGGTAGCTCTTAGGAAGAAATTAGTTATTCATGGGTACTGCCAAGTCCTTTCCAACTTGACCATCAACAACATCAGAGTTTTACTTGTTTTTCTTCTCCTGATAACTAATATTTCCTGGGCACTTGGTTTCTCACTATTTTATTCAAACAAATGAACCATCCTCTATATTAAGTTATTAGCTGGACCCTTGGTATCCCTCACCCTTGTTTTTCCTTTCTCTGAACACTCTCAACAGTGATTTCAAAATATTTTCAGTCTCTGCAAACCTTTTAAGCATGAGTCTTCCTCTGTGGTTTTAGAGGATAAGGTGCTCTTTTTCCTGCTCAAGGGTGACCTTTCTATCTGTGCCCTTTGTGCCATGATAGGTTATCCTATTTCTTCAACCTCTCTATTGATTTCCTCCTCAACCCTTGCACATCCTCTAATCTCTCATTCCATTCCTATTACATTCATTTCTGGTCTCATCTTTTCACATGACTGGGATCCATTGTTAATCCCACTTCCAGACATGTTCTAACAGGTTCTCTTCAAGGGCTCTAGTTGTCAGATGCAGGAGATATTTTAGATTTTTATATTACTGAACATCTCTGCTACATTGATTTTCCTCATCACTGTCTACTTCAATTTTTTTCTTTTATTTCATAACACTATTGTATAGTTGTTGTATCTTCTTTCTCTGATGATCCTTTGTTCTTCAGTGTTGTGCCCCTTTTTCTCCTTGTTTACTCTGTGGTTAATCTCCTGTTTCCTCATGGTATCAGTTAACATTAATATGCTGCATCCCAATCATTATCTCTACTACAGAGCTCTCCTGTAAGCTTCAATTTCACATATTCAATTACATGGTACATATATTCAGCAGGTATCTCAAACCCGCACCCAAACCCAAAATATACTTGCTGTTTGGTTCTTTAATCAATTTTCCTTTTTATCAATCACAACATGCCACAGTTTTCCTCCCAAATCTCTCTCTAGTCCACCCTTTCTTTTCCATCCGTATTACATGGTTCATCTATTATATAGTTCCATCTCTCATGTGGACTGTGGTGGCAGCCTTTCAATTGGCTACCAATCTATTGGGCTGGTTGTTCAAACCCAATCTCTGCTCTGTCATTAAAACAATGTTTCTAAAACATAAATTAAACCATACTGTTCTGCTGAAAGTCATTCAGTTGACCCCTTCCGTAATAAAGTATAGCTTACTTAATGCAGCATGTAATATGGCTCATAGGCCACTGACAGCCCATCTTGATAGACTTATTTTTCTCTAATTCTTGTCCCAAACTTTCATCTTAGTGACATAGAACTTACTGTAGTTCTCTGCTTATTTATTTATTTACCTACCTTCCTTTATTCTGTTCCTGTGCCTATTTCTACTCTTTTATGAGCAACATCTTCACCTTCCCTATGCCAACCAAGCACACTCCTTCTTTAAGACTTAATGCCAGGAATATGAATAGACCATTCCATTGGAAGGTTTTATTACCTATAAGAATTTAGCGTATGATCAAGGTTACAAATGAAATCTATAAACAAAAGATAGATTATGTAATAAATAGTATTGTGACAGAATAGTTGCCATTAAAATAAAATGGTTTTCTACATCTTGTACCAAAATAAAGTCTTGGCATATTAATTATTTAATTATCAAATCAATAACATTATAAAAAGAATGAAAGTAAAATTATAAAAAGAATAAAAGTAAAAATGGTGGAGAAAACTTTTATAAAAATGTTAAGATTTGAGGAGGACTTTCCCAGCATAATACCCAACCAATAATCCATAAAGAAACAAAACCAACCAACAAATGAAACCCTGACATATCTGATTACATAAAAAGAATAATGCCGGTATGGCAACACATACAGAAACGGGCACACTCCATGTGTTCCAAGACAAAGACAAAATATAAATGTCAAAGTATTTGTAACTAATATGACATATCAATGGCTAATTCTTCAAAATTTTCTGAGTTCTGTGAATTAACATGACGGAATGATAAGGGCAATGAACAGACAGTTCATAGAAAATGGAATATTCACTAATAATTTTTAAGCTTAGGGAAGGATACTTGCCTTCTCTCATAATAGAAGTGCACTTAAGAATATACCATAGCACCATTTTTTCACTTTTATGAAAGTCAAAAATAAGCTTGATAAGGTATGGAAGATTGTAAGTAAATAGGAAATCTTGGCATTTTGGCTTGGTAATTTAGACATATTTCAGGAAGAAAAAATGCAAAAGCCTTTTGAACCAGCAGTTTTTCTTCTAAGGATTTATTTTAAAGATACAATTACTCAAATATGTGAAATGGCCAATATACACAGAATATTCACTGTAGCATGGTAGCATTTCAGCAAAGGATTGGACAATACCCTAAATGTCCATCTGTAGGGTCTACTTGAATACATTATGGCACATTCATATGAGGAAATTTTATGTAACCTATATGAAAATGAGTCTACTCTATGTTTTAACATGAGAAAAAGTTTTAAGATACATTATTAAAAAAGATAAAGAACAACATGTAGATCTGAGCTGTTTAACATGGTAGTTGTCTTTGGTGACATATGGCTACAGAACACTTGAAATGTGGATAGTGTGACTGACTGAAGAAATAAATTTTTTTATTTTAATTAAAATTTACATCTGATACTGGGTTCAGTTATTGAAAGAAACATTTAAGTATGTTTGGCATAATTAGGATATGGGAATCTCCTTTTTAAGCTGTTAATTTTAGGGGCACCTGGGTAGCTCAGTCATCTAACATTTGGTTTTGGCTCAGGTCATGATTTCGGGGTTTCATGGGTTTAAGCCCTGCATTGGGCTCTGTTCTGATAGCCCAGAGACTGCTTGGAATTCTTTGTCTTTCCCTCTCTCCCTCCCTCCCTCCTTGCCCACCCCCCTCACTTGTGCTATCTCTGTCTCTCTCAAAATAAATAAACTTTAAAAAAATAAACACTAAACTGTTGCTTTATATTCATACTTTATGAAATTAAGATGAAAATTCAGATGGAATTCACTCTCTGAGATTTACTATAAAGTATAAAATGCATACTATGTTTTAAAGACTTGGTATGAAAAACAAATCTCAATAATTTAAAAAATTTATACACATTGAAATTGTTTTCAGTATGCAGGGTTAAATAAAACATTAAAATAAATCTCACTTGTTTCTTCTCTCTTTACTGCAGCTTCTAAAAATTTAGAATTACACATGTGGCTAGAAACTATATTTTTTTGGACAATGCTGCCATCCATTATGATTTCATTCATAACATGAAAAAAATACACATTTTTAAATGCATGGACTATTTCTGGAAGGATGCAGAAAATTGGGTTATATCCTGTGGGGAAAACTGGGAGGATCTCAGTCAAACAGTAGGAGGTAGATCTAACCTTCTCTCTTTGCTCATTTGTGTCTCCTGAATTTGTTTTCCTTGGACTTGGAACTTAATTTACAATGAAAATAAATACAAATTTTAAAACATAAAAATCAGAGCTTGTGAAGGCTTCTAAGGGTCTTTTCCTGAGTCCCTTCTCTTGATGATTTGAGGTACTCTTACTCCTTCCATAATTCTCAATTATTGCTGACATTATTCTTAACATTTTTTTTATAACTGTCCATTTGCACCTTTGTGTCACACATACTCTGAGTAGAAATAAATTTGTTAATCTTTGTAGTATCACTACCTAATTTAACACTATATATATTTCTTAACAAGAAATAATTCCCTAGCAAGAAAAAAAATATTTTTAGTTTTCTTCATGGCTGACCTTAACTCTGATATTCTGTGCTGTGGAACTAAAGGAGAAAGAAGGCAGAATTCTAAAAGTGAGAAGAAAAGATAGAAGAGAAGGAAAAACTAGGGATGCACATAGGGGATTTCACTTTTTCATCATCCTACTTGCACTATGGTCAGGTCACACCACTGTGTTGTCACGTTATTGACCTTAAATCCACTCCCCTCCCTGTCAGCTGCTTCACTTGTTCCCTTGCCTGCACTGCTGTACATTGGTCTTAGCTCTGTCCCTTGTAGCTGGACGAAAAATGCAACTTCCCTTTCAGAAGATGACCTCTTAGACCTTGAGAAAGTTCCTTTAGTTGAAACTGAGAGTTGAAAGGCTTCCTGAAAATCTTACCCTCCCATTATTGGTCTATCAGGAAACAAAGGGTCTTGTATTTAACTTCTTATAGGTAATTGACCAGAAAGGAAGAATTTAGTTTTTTTCTGGAAGCATTTATGTTTGATAAAATTGAAACATCTCATTAAAATACATTGACCTTTGGTAGCTAAAGATCGGAGTGTTAAAAATATTATTAATAAAATGAATCACATTCCATAACAGGACTGGGGCAGTTAAAATATAGAGAGAAATGCCAACTGTTTAAATGTAGAAAATTTGTTGAGGGTTTTTTTCCCTCTCAAAAGATTTTCTTGTTCTCTGGAAACAAACTGCTCCCAAGCCCAGAGCCTGTTAACTATCTTTTCAAAATGACACGATGCTAGAAATTGATCATTCTCTTTTGTTCAGGCAAGGAACTACATAATGCTTGGAGTTATGGGTACAAAGTGCTCTTCAAGGAGGAGTGTACTCTCACAGAAGACCGGGAATAAAGATAGAGGTTAGAGTTAGGTGTCTATTTTGCCATTGTATGCCATGGCTTTTCACATTCTTGCAACATAACCCAGTGGATATGATGTTCATATCTCCTTCTCTCTCTTTTTCCATCAAACTTAGAAATGGGTATCAGGAAATCTATTGTCCTGAGGTCAGAAATTACATTTTATTCAATAAATTGATTCAAATGACCTCAATACTAATGATTTTCGTAGACTCATAAAAAACTAGGGTGTGGGCAGAGATTAGAGAAATGGTGGGTCTGTAGCAGATGTTTTCTCCATTACATTCTTGTTCAGTGGCCATTTAACTGCTCTTGAACAACCTCCCAGGGATAGCACCTGAGTCTTTAGAGAGATCCAGCTCTTAAAGCTTTTTTCCTTTAACATAGCTATGTGCTGCCTCCCTGCAGCTCTCTGTCCTTGCTGTACTCTTTTTAGCCAAGTGAAACAACTTTAATCTGTCTTCCTGATGGTGGTCTTTTGCACACTACGAAAGTTACTTTATTTCTCCTTCAATTTTCTCTTCTGGAAAATGCAGATTAATACTAGTATCAAGTTCTAGGGTTATAACTACCACTATTTGTAGTAATAGTAGATTGTTAAAATTATTATTAAATGACTTGATGCATACAAGTGTCTAATGCAGTGTCTGGCACAGGTTAGCATTTAGTAAATGTTGGCTGTTGGTACTATCATTTGTCGACAACACCATGGTCTAGTTGAGTCTTCTATTTAGTAAAAATCTTCTTACCATCCTTCTCTCTGGATGGATTCCATGGAGTGTAAGAATCCCCTTTCACACAGCAACTAGAACTGAATATGTCATCTTTGTTGGGGACTGACTGACAACACAGTGTGGTCTGTTTCTGAGAGTGCCCTTCTGGGGGTGTTATAATTCTAGCAAATTTCTTCCACAAACTTTACATCTTCTGAAAGCCACTAAACTATAAGAAGTTTCCATCGTTATAACTTCATATAACTTCCATCATATAACTTCTTTATATGAACTTCACATGATCTAGATTCTGATTTGTGCCTCTAGTTTGTCTTATAACTTAAGAATAAATCTTGGTATCTATTCCTAATAATGTTTATATTGTTTGGTTTGATTTTGACCTGTCGTAACAGATTCTATATTTAGAATAGTTAGCTATTTATCTTGGACAGTATCTAAAAAAAAGAAAGATAAACATGCTACTTACTTCAAGCATGTATTATAAGTGTTTTTCAATATAAACAAAACCTGAAGCAAAAGGATTTGTATTGCTATTTAACTGTACCATCAATGACTGTCCATTCATTCCTCTGTTGACATCAGGATCTGTTCAACTATCCAGAGAGCTAATGCTTCATTATTGGCAATATTCAAGTGAAAGCAATATGAAGCATAACAAATAGATGTCAGTCTATTCTATTTCAACTTTGGTAAATCAGTACTTGGAACTGAGGAAGAAGTAGGAATCTAAAACAAATTACTGAGGTATCTTAGAAGGGGTGCAACCCTCCATATCAGTGTTCATACCTCTCTGGGTAAGATGTTTGACCCAGCATTGGAAATTACGAACACCCAGCTATCAGTACAAATTTGTTTCAGGCATTTTAATTTCTACCATAGGAAAATTTGCTTTATCTTTACATCTACTTTATATTATCTTTTAGCAAATAAACGTCTATTGGCACTGTAGTCTCAAGGCTGTCAATTCAGTACTTAAAAATGGTTTGCTTTTTTCTTTCCTTTTAAGAAAAATATCACTGGGAACAAAGGAAGCAATCAATTTCACATCAGTGAAAGAGCTAAGGTTTCATCTTCTAGTTGGATTATTCTTGCACATGATTTCTGAAAAGGTAATTGGAAAATTGTGCACTTAGGTGGTTAAAGATTTGTTCAACCAAAAAGTAATATTTAATACTCTGTCTGCTAGGCAAAGCATTTGCTAGGAATTCAGAGAAATTCTGTCATTGACCATAGGGATTTAGACCAAATGGCTTCTAAAGGGACTGGTAGAGAAGATAAGTCAGGTCTAGGTCATTGGATCTTCTTACTGGGTGTGTGGTGTCTTCTGTAACTAAATTTCCTCAACTTCTATAATAGAAATGAAAGCATTTTGGTTTTAAGGATAAAACTGCCTTTTCACTCTGATCCTTCCCTGCTATAAGTAATCAAATAGTACAGAGATATTACACTTATTTTTACATTTGCATGGCTCCTTTTCTTGTATGGGTGAACTTCATAATATTTTATTTCAGCAAAGTACTCATAGCTTAAAAATCCCTTTATTTATTTATTTATTTATTTATTTATTTATTTATTTATTTATTTTTTCAACGTTTATTTATTTTTGGGACAGAGAGAGACAGAGCATGAATGGGGGAGGGGCAGAGAGAGAAGGAGACACAGAATCGGAAACAGGCTCCAGGCTCTGAGCCATCAGCCCAGAGCCTGATGCGGGGCTCGAACTCACGGACCGCGAGATCGTGACCTGACCTGGCTGAAGTCGGACGCTTAACCGACTGCGCCACCCAGGCGCCCCCAAAAAAATCCCTTTAAAAAACTAATGTAACTAAGTTAACTTGCAAAGCATTTTTATACCTTTCCTTGTATAAATGTAATAAGGTATGACAGAAGTATAATATGATGTTGATAGAGTCTCAGGATAGAAAATATTTGTAACTCAGATATTGGTCGACTGTGGCTTGGGCCAGTAACCAGTGACACCCAGAAATTGGGTAGATCCAGCAATTCTTGACATTCCACTGCTAGAATTTACTCCCCTCAGAATCATTAGTGAATTACATAGGTTTTATTGAGCAGACGGTAGAAACAATAGAAGAGTGTTTTGCCTATCATGCCCCTCAGCATAGTCCATGACTAAATCCTGTTGACACATCTCTTCTTTCCAGTTGTCCTCTCTCTCAAGCCACCAGCCTTTAGTTGCCTCTTTTTTTATCCCCTTAAAACACTTAATCACCAATGGATTTCACCCCATTATCAATAATGGGTAGATCATCCAGACAGAGAATCAATAAGGAACCAGCAGCTTTGAACAACATTATAGAACAAATGGAGTGAATAGACATATACAGAGCATTCTATCTGACAACAACAGAATACACATTCTTCTCAAGTGCACATGGAACATCTTCTAGGATAGACCATGTTAGTCCACAAAACAGGTCTTAGAAAATCCAAGAAGACTGAAACCATACCAAGTATCTTCTCTGACCACAATGATGTGAAACTAGAAATTAATAATGAAGAAAACTGGAAAACTCACAAATACAGGGAAATTAAACAACACCCTCCTGAACAGCCATTGAATCAAAGAAGAAAGTAAAGGTAAAATAAAAAGTATCTTGAAATAAATAAAAGTAGAAATGCAACATACCAAAACATGGGATGTAACAGAAGCAGTTTTAAGAGGGAAGTTTGCAACAGTAAATGTCTATGTTAAGAAAGATCTCAGGGTGCCTCGGTGGCTCAGTTGGTTGAGTGTCTGACTCTTGATTTCGGCTCAGGTCATGATCCCAGGGTTATGGGATTGAGCCCCACGTCAACTCTGTGCTAAGCGTGGAGGCTGCTTAAGATTCTCTCTCTCCCTCTGCCCCTCTCCCCTACTCATGGTCAGTCTCTCCTTAAAATAAAAAATAAAATAAAATAAATCTCAAACAACCTAACTCTATGCCTTAAGAAACTAGAAAAAGAAGGAAAAACTGAGTCCAAAGTTAACAGAAGAAATAACTAATAAAAATTAGAGCAGAAAGAAATGAAGTACAAAAAATATATATACTAATACTTGGAAATTTGATCATAGTTGTCAACAAATAGGAAGAGCAAGAGTATATCATAAATGGATGGAGTTTGTTTCATACAGGGGAAGAAAAATCTTTCTTAGCAATGGTAGGTGGTGCCATGAGAGTCAGGAAGTGATGTTCAAGAGGCCAGATGCAAATGTGATGGATTGTGAGGAGTAGAAAATGCTAATCATTTGGGAAGATTCAGGAACATCATGTTGGATTTTTAACCTCTCAGGCACAGCTAGTGGAGAGTACATACTTATGAGGTCCATATTGAATATATTAGTTCATATGAAGCTATATGTTGCTGATTATAATGGAAGCAATTAATAAGTCAGGAAGGAAGGAATGGCCATTGACTTCAGGAACTGTCAATATCCTGTCTCAAGGACAAGGTGGGACCAGCCATATCTCACTCATATCAATTCAGGGTGAAATGGATGAGGTGATCCACCTGGCACCATAGTGAGCACAGCAAGAACCTAAGGGAGAGGCCAGGATCATGCAACAATTGTCCAACCTTTAAGCTGTAAAATTTTCCCTTATCAGGAATGACTCCACTCTTCAAAATGCGAGAAGGATGAAAAGTCTTAAGTGTAGAAGGGAAATCCCAAAAGGCCAAATAATTACCAAATAAAAAAAGCTGTGAGATGAAAGAGATAGATGAGTTTCAACACAGAAATTAAGTTAAAAGTTACATTTTTGGCAATCTGATTAATTGTAAATTTTGATCCCACTGAAATATTTACATTTAAGATTAAAATGAATTGTGGAAAGGAAATGTATGAGCTAGAAGAAAACATATGCTATTACAAGGGAAGAAGAAGGAGAGACAAAACGGGTGATTGTGAGCTTGAGTTGTCCGTCAGCTGGAACTACAAACTGAAGATACTAGATGAGGTAGGAAGTTAGAGAAGAACCGATTGGAAGTCAGTACAAGGAAAGCAGCATTAAAGTGAGGTGAGGAGAGGCCAGTGAGCAATACAATAAAAATCTCATGAAGTTTTGAGTTTTTTCTCTTCTCTTCTTCAGACTTGAGTTGACATCAAACAGGTAAAGAAAGTCTTCAAAGCAGCGAGACCATACTTGGTGGAAAAAGATGCCCTTACATGAAAATGCCCCACTATTCATTGCCTTTTCTCACGTCTCCAGATGTGTGTGTTCCTTTCCAAAACAAATTTCCCTTGATGATTCACGTAGAACCTTCAGGCTTCACAGATTACTCAGTGAGAACAGTTCTCAAATCATCAAAGCTGACAAATTTCCTTTAGGCTTAATAGCTTGAAAACGATTGAAAGGGTTCCTTTACTTACAGTTTTGCGTAATTGTGTAAAATTATAAGTAATCTACATGTTAGAGAAAGTTTGCCTAAGTTGGGCTTATTCAAAAATACTAAACTGAACAAACAATGGAAAAGTATATGCTTGTAATCAAACCAAAGGTTGCATTTTTGTCTGCTGGCAATGGTCATGTAGTCATGAGAGATTGAAATTAAGTAAGAAACAGGACTTACTGTTCTTATTGTATAAGTGTTTTCTTGTCACATTTCATCATAGTAATTTCTCTGGATTCTAAGAGAATTTGTCTTTTTGAACTGAGATTGTTGTTATATTCTTCATGTTAAACCTTTTTTTCCCCCTTAAGTGTGCATGGACTTAGATTGCTGTTCATGCATAATTTACTCTTTCAACGTGATTGGTTTGGCTGGAAGAACGATAACTGAGTGGCTCTCTAACAACAGTGGCCACTGTTATTTCCTCTGGTTCCAGCATCTAGTCTTTGGAATTAGCATCTTTTCAAAATCATTCAAGAGGTGTTATTTACAAAGGTTCTAATTCTACATCACAGAATTTGAAGACTATGTGATTCTGTGGGCCTGCTTTCTTTTTGGCACTAATTGCTCTATATTGTCTGCTCCTAAGCTGGTGAAAGGCCTTATTCCTCCCTGTAAACAAAGGACCAATTTATTTATTTTACCAATGTCATGGTTGATTTGGTTCAATGCTTGCTTAGAACAGTTAATCAATCACTGAGTGACTCAACAAATGTGTATATATATATATATATATATATATTTTTTTTTTTTACTGTTTATTTTTGAGACAGAGAGAATATCAGAGTAAGTGGCAGAGGGGTAGAGAGAAAGAGAGACATGGAATCTGAAGCAGATCCAGGCTCTGAGTTTATAGCACAGAGCCCGACAGAGGGCTCGAACTCACAAACTGCAAGATCATGACTTGAGCCGAAGTTGGATGCTTAGCTGACTCAGCCACCCAGATGCTCCAGCAAATATTTATTAAACAGCCCCATATGCAACAGTCTGAAGCAAAACATAGTATCTGCCCTCAAGGATGGAGAGTCCAAGACTTGCAATGTTCTTAGTGTAGGAGGAGACTCTGAGATACTGACTCTTAAAATACATGTAGAATGCAGATGTGTGGAATAGGCCATTACAGAGTATGTTACTGACATGAATAAAAGGTCAACTGATCCTCTCTCTGTCCCTCCCCTGCTCATGCTCCATCTCTCTCTCTCTCAAAAATGAATAAACATTAACTTTTTTTTTAAAAAAGGTCAACTAAGCCTAATGGAAGTTGCGAGTGATGTGGGCGACCCACAGAGAACCATCCAAAGCATTCTGTGTTTACTTTTGTGAGAATCTTATGTAATTTTGTGATTCCTACCAGATTAACTTTCCTGATTATTTAGACTTTGTATTCTTTTCATGTTGCTACTTAAATTACCATAGGCTTCGTGATTTAAATGAGCACACATTTATTCTTTTAGTTTTTTTTTTTAATTTTATATTTCATTTTTTAAAATTTACATCCAAATTAGTTAGCATATAGTGAAACAATGATTTCAGGAGTAGATTCTTTAATGCCGCTTACCCATTTAGCCCATAACCCATCCCACAACCCCTCCAGCAACCCTCAGTTTGTTCTCCATACTTATTCTTTTAAAGTTTTGGAAATCAGAAGTCCAAAATTCATTATGCTGAGTCAAAATCGATGCGTCACTAGTTGTGTTCCCTCTGGAAGCTTTAGGGAAGAATTCAATTCCTTGCCTTTTCCCACCTTCTAGAGCTGCATTCCTGGCATTACTTGGTACATGGCCCTTTCCCCCATCTACAGAGTCAGCAGGATAGTATTTTGCTTCAGTGGTTACATTTCCTTCTTCATCAGTGTCAAATCTCCCTCTTCCTTATAAGGAGACTTGTGGTTTCATTTATGACCTGGATAATCCAAAGCAATTTTTTTTAGCTGAAAATCCTTAATTTACTCACATCTTCAAAGTCACTTCTGCTGTATAAAGTAACATTGACTGGTTCAGGGAATTTGGATATTTTGTGGGGATATCTCTGGGAACCATTGTGCAGCCTATCACAGACTTCTGAAATGACTTAATTTTCTTCTGTTAATATTTTCTCCTAGAATATGATCAGTCCCTGTGTTAGAAAGATGGGCAAAAATGAGGAAAATATATCCAGAATTGGAAGTAGAAAATTGAATAATTCAGAATGGATTATTGAGTATGTGTTTGGCCTCATTTTCATCTCATAGACACTATTTGTTGCTTCTGAGATTATTCTACATAGGGCCCACTTTTGAGTATCAGTGGGGATACTCTGAAGCATGGACTCAGACTCTTGAAAGCAGATTTATTAGAGAACACCCACCTTGCCCCTGATAGGTCAGCAGGAGCTGCCTCCTTTTCTTTTTTTTTTTTTTTTTAATGTTTATTTATTTTGAGATAGTGTGAGCAGGAGGAGGTACAGAGAGAGAGAGGGGAAAGAGAATCCCAAGAAGGCTCTGTGGTGTCAGTTCCAAGCCTGATATGGGGCTTGTTCCTATGAACCATGAGATCATGACCTGAGCCCAAATCAAGAGTCAGACATTTAACCCACTGAGCCACCCTGGCTCAAACACCCCAAGTCACCCACTGTGAAGTCAAGAAGGGCTCCAGCAACTTCATACTGTCACCACGAGTGCCTGGCATCTTGTTCTTTGTCTGGCAGAACACCTTCCTTGTCTGTGCATCTAGCAATTGGGTTTATCTTAACATCAAGGAGTTTTCTATTTAAACAGGCATTCACTCTGCTTCCTGGCCACACAGGTAGATGTTGTTACTTTTCAGCCAACTCTCTTGTCACGCTGCTAATCAAATTCACCTTTGAAGCACAGCATACCTCGATATTTCTTTCTTTTTTTAAAAATTTTTAATGTTTATTTTTCAGAGAGAGAGAATGAGAACAAGCAGGGGAGGGGCAGAGAGAGGAAAATACAGAATCTGAAGCAGGCTCCAGGCTCTGAGCTGTCAGCACAGAGCCCGACAGAGGGCTCAAACTCACGAACTGTGAGATCATGACCTGAGCCAAAGTTGGATACTTAACTGACTGAGCCACCCACACGCCCTCAATATTTCTTAAACATAGTATATCCATGTGCATTTTTACTCATTCAAAGTTCGTGGTCTATCTTGTTTCCTCACACCTGGTAAAGTACCCCAGGACGCCTAAACTTCTACATACTAACCCTGTGATTTCATGCTGATCACTTTTCTCCCATTTTCAGGACTCTGAAAAATTATAGGCTCTTCAAATACAAACATTGTTACATCATATTTATATGTCTTCTTAGCCACTGTCGTCATATTAAGATACCAACCTGAATATCACTCAACCATTACTTGCTCTTCAAATGAGCACCATTGTGGGAGAAAAGTGAACTAAAAGCCTTATGTTTTGCTTAATAGGACTTAAGTACTATTTATCTTCTGTTAATATATTGCAGAGGATGAATCATTTCTCAGCTTTCAGTTTCGCTTATACTGTCTGCAAACTCCCTAGCATACTTACTATATAGGGTTATGGTCAGAGTTAAAAAAAAAAAAAAAAAAAAGGTCAGAGTTGCAAAAGTATGCTGAAAGACAATATTGTATAGGGAATTATTATTTTTTTAATTGCAGGAATTATAATAGTCAATTTAGCTATAGCAATCATATGAAAACACTTTAAAATAACTTCTTTTTTAAATTTTTTTTCAATGTTTATTTTTGAGAGAGAGAGGCAGAGTGTGAGCAGGGGAGGGGCAGAGAGAGAGAGGGAGAAACAGAATCTGAATCAGGTTTCAGGCTCTGAGCTGTCAGCACAGAGATTGATGTGGGACTCAAACTCACAGACCCTGAGATCATGACCTGAGCTGAAGTCAGACGTTTAACTGACTGAACCACCCGGGCGCCCCATAAGATAACTTCTGAGTATTTATCAGTAAGTAAAATTTTCGAATAGAGAAGGATCATGGGTGTTACCTCATCAGTATCCTGGAGAAATAATTTCCATAAAGTCATCGACTAGGCTGGAAAGAGAGCCCAGATTTTTTTTTAAAGCATTGGTATTTTTCTACTTCATAATACGTATCATAAATAATAAAAAGTATGGCTAGATTCCTTATCCTTGATTTTTCCAGTCAGATTAATAATGCTTTATGCTTTCTGAGCTCATTAATTAAACATATTTTTTCTGTTTTATGTTGTACTTAAATATATTATTAGGGTTTTGCAATTTACTTTCAAGGCCAAGCTACTTTGTTGTTTTACCTTTGTAAATTGCCATTTTTTTAGAGTATCAGCTTCACGAGGAGATGTTTTATTTTGTTTTGGAAAGGTCAAGTTTTTTTGTTCTCCTTTATTTCAATAATTTTGGATGAAAATCTTCCAAATACAGAGTACATTAGTTTTTCTTATTTAGAAAAGACGAACCGAATTATCATTGCTCTCAGGTGATTGATCATATACATACAGGACCCCAAATAATTTACAAATATTCAAGTTAATAAAATAGGTTTTATTTGGTACATTTTTTTAAACTGCCTTTCTACAAGTCAGAAAACAAAAAAAAATGTGAAAAAAGATTATATTTAGGGAGGTGAAAATAGCAACAAAAAGTTTTGCAAAGGACTCCAGCAGAGCACTCTTTTACGGCCATTGTTGCAAAGGTCTGAGTCCCCTTTTCTCTGGCTGTGTAATAAACAGATAAAGTGACAGGGGCACCTGGGTGGCTCAGTTGGTTAAGCATCCGACTTTGGCTCAGGTCATGATCTCACAGTTTGTGGGTTCAAGCCCTTCATCAGGCTTTGTGCTGACAGCTTGCTCAGAGCCAGCAGCCTGCTTTGGATTCTGTGTCTCCTTCTCTCTCTCTCTCTCTCTCTCTCTGCCCCTCCCCTGCTCATGCTCTGTCTCTGTCTCTCAAAAATAAATAAATGTTAAAAAAATTTAAAAAAAGATAAGTGACAGACCTCCCTAACTGTAATGCAACAAATGTCTTTTCATACCTCAACTTCAGTGATCTCATCAGAAGCCTCATGGAAACAGTAAATTGTTCATTTCCATTACTGACTAGAATTCCATTGGATGGACATCTAACAGTTTTTCCATTTTCCTACTTATGACAACTGGGCTGTTTTGCTTTTGTGTCTCCTGGGTTAATATTTAGGATTGGGACTGTGGGATGACCATACCCAGAATTTTAAGCCTGCTTCGTGGGTTTCTGTTATACAGAATCATAGCATAGGATGAGCAATTTGCTTCTAGGTCTCTGTGGCTGCATCTCCTTGACTGAAGTCATAAGATCATGGATCACACATCCTAAAATGTTGTTCAGAGATGTAATTAATTAATGAGAGGTAATGCTCCAATCCATTTGTATATCTGCATAGCTCGATATTTCTACATACCTTTCTTAAAGACTCCAAAATGGAAGCTGTATGTGCAGTGAGCTTTGAAAAATTGTAGTGCCAGGGAAGAGCTAAGTGTATTATTATGCAGGAGACATATTTGGACTGGTGTATAAATTGTGATAATCCCAGAGTCTTTGAGAGTACCGAGGGGAATGGATAGATCTATTTTTTAATCGGTTTAGACAGCTGTCTACACAGCTGCATCCTGGCTATTCGTCTTCACCCAGTCACATGGCCCAGGACATCTGTCTGTGCTACTTCCCACCCCTGAGAAAACTAATGAGGTCGTCAGACATGCGTTCTACCCAGATCTGGAGAGCCACAGTGAACACTGGGATGGCTGTTGGTCTGATTTTTTTTTATTACATTGTAGGCACATGTTTTGTAAACTATCTCATTATTTTCAGAGTGGCAATTCCAGGCACTATGACACAGGACACCCCCTTTTTTGGACTGAACACAGCATTTGTTTCTCAGTTAATCTCAACTGCTGGCTATTGCTACTTGAAAGACTGCATTTTTTAAGATGAAAGCAATTGGTTCTGCCTATTCTGGAAAGGGCCTCCCCTGAGAATTGGTATGCATCTGCTGAGGAAGAGACAGGAAATGCTTCCCCAAATTTGCAGCCCCAGAAAATGAGATATGTCCATCATCACCCTGCCACCAAAATTCTGATCCTTAGAAATTAATAAATGCTTGCTTCCTTTGTTCTTCTTCCCTGTAAAATTTTGCTCCCTCAACCCTATTTACCTCCACTGCTGGCCTTTGTTCCTCAACTCTACCTGTTCAAATCCTGTTCGTTTTTCATGCCCCATCAAAATATTATCTCCAGTGTTAAGCCTTATTCACTCCTCAAGTACATTCTTATTCTCTGAGTTTCCCCTGAGTTTCATTTTCACCTTTATTGGTATTTGTGTTCGTATTGTCCACCTTCCTTACTAGTGAAGGAAGTAGTGGCACTGACTTGTTACAGTGCCAGTGGTTAATAGTGTCCTTATGCTTGTCATGATACTTATTTCTGGAGGATTTATGGGATTTATGGGATAATCCACTAAAATCATTAAGTATGTCCTTTTTATGAAGATCCTGAAAAAATATATACTATAATTGTTGGAATATTCTTAGCTAGACTATCCACAAAATAATGGCAACTGGATATAATCTGTCCCATTACACCAGGCATGAATGGAAGAATTAGGCTGAAGTGGCAAAACTCCAAAGGATATGATTATAGAACAGTGTATTCCTGGAAACAGTTTGTGAACAAAGTAATATCTCAGGAATAAGATGATTTTGAAGGGCTTCCTCAGGTTTCTCTATTCATCTTTGGATTTATTTGGAAGTATTCATTCTGATGGGTCTTTTGATTTTTTATATGTTCCTTGAAATGGAGATAGTGTAGAAGCTGAGATACAAATACACACTTCATAATTATAAAAACATATCATCACTGGAGCAGAGTGACATCTCTGTGGGATTGACTACAGGATGAACTTGAAGTAGACTAAAGAAAGTACAGTAGGGAAAGGAGGGTTTTACTCTTTGTGGGGATCAAAAGAGGGTGGAAGCATATTTTCCAAGTAGGGGGCAGGATTAAACATACTTCCATCTGTTGAAGGTAAGATTACCAACCCACCCCCACCACTAAAAACACATATCTGTGTTTTTACACAGATTTTACACAGGATAAAATATCTGTGTGGTGACAGGCAAGGGGCTAAGGAAGAATAAAGGCAGGAGGAAGCCTTTGGCAGATATATCTATGCCCAGTGGACTCCAAGAAAAGTATCCTTGGGCACACAGTTTATTTCTTCTTCCTTATCCTACCCTTAAATCTTTAGAAAATTTTGCTAAATTTTAGGCTGTTGTTTGCTGTATCTGGGTGGGATAAAGGAAGGGGCCAGGCTTGGAGTGAGGTGGAAAAAGGTGAGCCAAAGCAATGTGGAGCAGGAGTACAAGTGTGGACTGACAAGGAAGGAAGATTAGAGACCAGAGAGAGAGATAACCACCATTAACAATAGTCTTAGACTCCTCCTTCTTAGAACATGGAAATAGGACTGCCTGCAGTGAATCAGTATCAGGGATCAAACGATAAGTTAACTGGATGCTAAAGGGAGGGTGATCTCCTGAAGGCTGGAAAACTTGGGGACATTTTGTTTTATCTTAACCAGAATAAATAGACAAAAATCTGGGAACACCAGCCATCCATTCTTTTTTGCTTAAATGACCAGACCATAACTAGGAAACCGGAGACCATCCAGGGAGGAACTTACCCAATAATGTCATTGGCTGACCTGAAGAAGGCAGGTGTCCTCTCAGTGTGGATCACTGTGAGATTGACATTGAAATAGACTGGAGAGTGGAGAAAAGTGGAAGCATGGGGGTAATTTCCTTTTTGATCAATCAAGAAGAATATTGATCAACAGCCCCTCAGTGAAGATCCCTTCACCCTTTGTACCACTAAAACACAATGTGGAGGAGAAAACCTTGAAATACTTAGACAATATGTAATAAGATCATTTTTCTTTACTCTTCTGTTTTGGATGATTGTATTTTTTTTAATAGTTTGACTAAAGCAGTTGGATTTGCTCAATTGGGTAGGAAAATCTCTGAAAACAGACTTTCTCCTGGCTCTGACTATGGCCGTGGTAGCTCATGTGTGACCTTTGGTGGGCTATTGTGGGACTTCCAGCACAGGCCCTGGCTATGTCTGGTAGGCACAGATGCTCTCCATTGAAAGTGCTCAGATGGGCCAAAGTGAGAGGCTCCTGGCTCTGCACATGTTAGCAGGACGAAGGTGGAGGATTAAACATAATTGCATCCGTGTCATCCAAACTAAATGACATTTTAAAACTCTGCATATGGATTTTGTTTCCCTTTTTTATTGTTATGGTTTTCAGAGGCATCTGTGAGCACTTGAGGATGTTCAAAGCAGGGTGCCATACTGCACTTTTGTAAAGGTTTTGTCTTATGATGGAGCACTGCTAGGGTTTACATCCTGGATTTGAGTGCCATTTCTGCTTAATAAACGTGTTGCTGTTGGCAAATTGCTGTAATTCTGAACTTCAGATTCTGCATATGTAAAATAAAATAGAAATATATTTTTCAAAACAAACCCTGCTTCTCATCTTCTTTTTGCTCAAAACACTTCAAGACCTTAAAACATCTTCTTGCCTGTAAGACAAGGTCTAATATCTAACATAGAGTGCTGGGAACTCCTATCTCTGACCTAGTGGTACTTCTCACTCCTCCTTCACACCCACCGCTCACAAAGCTCCCCTACCTCCAGCCATCTTCACTTCTTGTGTCTGCCACCATCATGCCACCTTGTTTCCTGCATCCTTGCTTTCTCTTCCAATGCTCTCTGTGTCTAAAACAGGTTTTCCCTTGGCCAGCTGGATAACACTAGGTCATTTTTTGGAGCGTTACATCTTATCTCCTCCATTTAATCTCTGTCTTCATGTTTTGGGTGTTTAATTCCCAAATAGAAACAACCCTTTCTCCTTTGAGTTCCTCTTCATTTAAGAGTATTTTGTGTCCCCAATATGTAACGTAGAACTTAGCAGACAAAAAATGCTTCCTGTCTTTGTTGAATGGATGGATAAGTGAATGGGGAGTCAGAAGTCACAGGACTGTGTATTAAATGGTGCTGACATAACCCATGCTGTTCACCAGTTTGAACACCATCCGTATGTCCCAATCTTGAAATAAAATTCACTGTAGCATCTCCATCAAGATTAGCGAGCTGAGACAATCAGGAGCTCACCTTTTCTGAAAACCCCCATTCAGTCATCACCATTGTGGTTGAGACCACTTCTTTTCCAAGGTAGTGTCTTCAAACCCTCCTCCTACAACCTCAGCATGTAAGTATAAACTTCAAGGTACATGGAAATGTATTCTTCTACATGGGCTATAAAGACAACAAAATTATTCTCACCTCCCAAGATGGGAGTGAACAAATCAGGCCAGAAATAAGCACAACAATAGTTAGTGGGGTTAAATGCTGCCTGCTTCTTCCACCCATTCCTCCCCTTCCCAGTGTATATAAGAGGCATCCATTCTTCCTCATTTCAACCATGGCATTGTCTGACCCTTAGAAAACTTTGGACAAATTGTTCCTGGTTTAGAGCCTAAAGTTTTGGATATTATTCTTCCAGAAAAGGAAAAAGAGTTGTGGAATAAGTGATAAGTGGAAGAATAACATTTTCATGAATACAAAATAGGAATTGTGGGTGAATTATTGTTACCATTTAAATATGTTCAAATATATATAAATTGAAATGTAAAGTATTTCCTTAATGAAATTCCTGGTGTATTTCTGTAGAACTCTACAGCCTAGATATCATAAAATCCAGTTATCTGCACAATTTCACCAAATTGAACTCTCTAGCGCTCAAAAATAGACCATAGACCATGTAAAGGCCTTTGTCAGCTGACAAGTCCATTTTCTAGGATTTGTAGCAAATCCTTGTTAAAACTAAAGCTGCATTTTCACAAAGCAAGAGAGAGAGAGAGAAAGCCAAATCCATTCCAAATAAGTAACTCAAGATACTTGCCTCATGAATTAAAAAAGCAATTTTTGATGGACATATAGGAACCTCTCAATGAGCCCTTTGCGCATTATATGGACACAGCCTTAGAAAAAGCTACATGTGTGAGTTAAAAGGAAAAATTATTCTTGTAGCAATAATTCATCATAGCATGGTAACATTACTGAGATTCTTGACAAAAAGTCTAGCTAAACCAGGGAAACAAATGATGCATGAAGCATGGGTGAATTCTCCAGAGTTCTGAAATATTTAGAAGTATGACCTGTGTGACCCACATCTTATTGAACATCTGTTGGAACAGTGCCCACCTTTAGTACTATTTCTGATACCCAGAAATGAAAAATACAAATCCATCTCTCAAAATCCACACATCGATCATGCGAATAAAGCAGGATGCTTCCATCACCAAAGTTCACTTGCCTGTTTAGTAATGTTCATTGAAAATCTTGGCTATATTTTAAGTAGTATCCACTCTTAGAAAATTTTTGAGTGGCATGCTTCCATTCAGATATGAGCTTGCTTTTTCTTGGCGAGAATAGATGTTTTTGGGTTTTTTTTTCCTTTTTTTTTTTTTTAAACGTGAGCCTCACTGAATGTGCACAGCAATTTATTTTGGTCAGTATCATTTGCCTGACCAAAAAGGGTATTTCCTTGAAATGAATGATGTTGGGGATTCAGACAACAGAATCAATGTGTAGCCAGGTTCCACAACATGACTTAGCCTTAGCCTAATATAGGCTATATGCATACTTCATTTTTAAGTAGCTTATTTCAGAAATGGGGGGCTAACCCAACTCCTGTTTGTTTCGTTGATGCCATTCACCCAATTATAGAAAACAAAGGTTGTAGAGAACAAAGATTTTTTTCAATTTATTTTAATTTTAAAAAGTGATATGTGACTTCGATTAATTACTAAATTCTAAATCCTTAAACATGTTTTGTTGATATCTTACAAACAAAGCAGTCAGGTGTCAGTGATCCGTAGTTATCATTTGTGGGGGAAAAGTAATTGAGAGGAGAAAAGGGCATTCCATCATTCTCTTAAGTTGAATACTCCCTACAGAGTAAAAGTCACATAAAGGCTGATGGAAACCTTCATTTCATGGGTCAAAAAAGACTTATGAGGTAGGATTTGATGAGAGAATCTCTGTGCTCAGTCCTATCTCATTCTTCTCATCTCACCTATCATGTGGAATGGAGCTCTTACCTTGGGAGTATACTCTCTGGTCCATTTTCTTACATTCCTATTATGTTCCCAGTGCTACCTTTGAATTATTCTGTGAGTTGTTTGAGTTGTACTTTTGTGTGCAGTGGAAAAGGTACCAGCTTTGGAGTCAGGATTCCATGCAGTTATATAATCTTGAGATGTGTTCAGTTTTCTTGAGAGTAGAGTTATTGTAATATTCAAATGAGATAATTCCTGTAAACTTGTAGCCAATGAAGTAGTTAGGAAACAGTTAATATCACTGCTTTGGGCTGCTATATCCTCTGGTAGGGAGTGAATGAAGTTCAACAGGGTGATGTAGGAGGGAAGCATAGTCAGTGACTTCTGCAGAGTGAGATACGTTTTTTCAGGTAACATTCAACCTAAGAGTTGTTCTCTCACTGCTAAAAGTCAAAGTTACTTTATGACAGTGTTTCTCAAAATAAGGTCTACAGTCCAGTATTCTCCAGAATGGATGGGTCAGCAGTCCTGACAACTGATGTCATAAGAAAAACTATCTCCATTATTAGGGGTCACTTGTTACAAAAGGACATTTAAAACTTTATAGCTCCATAAAAATGTACCATCGTGTTAGAATAAACATGAATTGTTTCTTGACTCTGACCTTTGAGTCAGTGGTATTAATTTGACCCCTAACCATTCCCAAGACAAATGTGTCTTTTCATTAAGCAGAAATTTACTGTGAACATTGAAGTACTGAACTTTTAATTGCATTTTCCTCCATTTTTCCTGATTGTTTTTTATTTCACAACTTTGTCATTTTTCGGTTCCTCTATTGACTTGTTTTTGTTTTGTTTTGTGTATTTTTTTTTTTGAGATGAGGTTTTACCTGCTTCAGCATGAGTGGAACAATGTGCAAAGTGGTCCTCCCTTGGGATGGCCCATCTCTTGGACTTCAGTGATGCCACTCTCTACCTGTATGAGAGTAAAAATGTCTGGGCAGCCTCTCCATCATGTTCCCTAAAATAAGTCTAAGAATGGTAAGGTTC
Source organism: Prionailurus bengalensis (assembly GCF_016509475.1). Taxonomy (NCBI): domain Eukaryota; kingdom Metazoa; phylum Chordata; class Mammalia; order Carnivora; family Felidae; genus Prionailurus; species Prionailurus bengalensis. The sequence continues at coordinate 63,195,998 of NC_057356.1, forward strand.
TGAGCTCAGTACTATAGGAATTTGGCTCAGCTCCATCAGAGAACAAAAGCCTGGTTGTGCTGAAGTGGAGCTAAAGAGTGGCCATTTCACGGTCAGGTTACCCTAGTTATCTTAAACACTAAACTGTTGTTGCCAGCTTGCAAAGATGATATGAATTCCTAGGAGGTTGACTTGCAAATAGAGCAGTCAGCTCTAGAGACACAGACAGTTAAAATGGAGGTCAGCTATGCACACTGAGCTGGCAAGTATTGAAGGGTTTTGTGGTTCCAGGTCATTTATGTGAAATGAGCCACATGGTGAAAGGAAGGAGAAGACAGCTTCTTAGGAGCACTGAAATTGGGAATTCATAAGAATTCTGAAAGGAATCTTGGAGTGTAGCTAGGCTAACTTCTTTCTGGTATCTATAAGGAAATGGAAGTAGAAAGATGAACACATTAGCCAGCTTCGCTGTTATTTAAGGAGAGAACCCAGGGTTTCAACTTCCTATTCAGTCTTCTTCTCTTAACCAAGGGAAGGGTACTCTCTGCATCCTTCCAATGTTTCCTTTTCCCAAAGTTGGAACTGAGATAGTCTTCTCTTCTACTTTACCCCAAGGCTGATATGACTTGAAAGATACGTAGGAGGATGAGAGCAACATTAGCCTCCCAAGGAGGTACCATTGATATCCATGAGACCTGGGACCAACATGGGAAAGAGTGTCTTCCCTCTTGATGGCAGAATGCTTAGTCTTCAGTTCAGAGTTCAGAATCAGACTCCATTTTACATGTCTTACTAAAATTATACAGGCAAAGGTACTCTTAAAAATAGCTGTACCTGTGTTTATGCCACCCAGGTGATATGCAAATGCTGATGACTACATGATTTCCAGGACAAAGAATTAAGAAGCAGGTGGTTCTTCTGTTATGCAAGGACCAGACAGGAGGACTTCCTCAACTATTAAAGATAAACTCTATTTTATCTTTAAACTAGTTTATCTAGTTATCTTTATGACCTTAATGATATATTTAGGGAAAGAAGTAAAAGCTTTTGACTTTGTACATTTATTCCCACAATAGTCTGTATTTTTATTTGGTTCTTATGCAATATGCAAATTTCCCCACCTTTTTTGAGTTGCTTGGAAAACATAACCTATGAAAATATTTGAAAGTGCATTTATTTCTCTCCATTTTTATTTTTGACAAATCATTGGGTGAAACATATGTGCTTTTAACTTCTAAAAGTGTGACTTTTACTTCTCTCATCTATTCCTTAATAAACTTAGGTGCTCAATTACATTTATGTTCTCTACATTGTCCAATGCCTTAATATTCACAAAGGAATCTGAAAAGTTGATGAATACCTGTAAAATAAAGGTTCACACTTTCTCCTGATAACTAGCACCATAATCTTGGAGGTGCTTTTTTAAGAAGGAAAAAAAAAATCCAGGAATGACTTTTATAGCCATGCTGCCATAACTGCATTTATCGTAAGTGTCAGAACACTATCAGTGATAATGTCTTACTGAATAAGTGGGTAGCTCACCTGATCTCCATCTCCCCAGCACCTAATAGAAATTGTGGGCACACAGATAAATCTCATTTTACGTTATGCTTGGTCACAAAAAAGAATTAGATTGTGTTGTTCTATCAGGCACAAGGATATATATCCATTGTAATCATCTGTAAAAATTACTTTACGTTGAGCCACTACGATTTTGTTGGGCACATGCAAAATCTGGATGGTGTGTTTTGGCCCATTTCATGCTGACTTGAAAAAAGCCCTTATGCCTCTGAGTGATTTGCCACCAGACCTTTAGAAATGAGACAAATTTGTGGATTTTCTCCCTGAGAAGCATATTGCAAAAGAGAAGTATTGATTTTATTTCATTCAGACAAAATTGGTTATTTATTTTTACTTATGACCATTATAAAACATGGCTGAGCTGCCTTGTTATGATCAAATAAGAATGATCTATAATGTTTTCCGGGGTATTGAATAGAATCCAAACTGTATTGGGGTCAGCAGTGTTAGACAATTTCCTGGCGTTGAGAGGCAGGGAAAGGATGAACGCAGCCTGTGGACAGCATATCTGAGTTAGAGCAATAAACTTCAGCTGTGCATGCACTTTTATTAGGAGCACAAAAGGAATCAGAAGCCTCATTTCAGAAATGATAATAACATGGGCTAAGATAACCATAATAATCTTGTAATTATTTTTCAGTCAATTGGCCTATTTGATGATTCCTGGAATGAGATACTCTTCCAACTTGACATTTATTGGGCACACATGCACATACACACACACACACAACCTAAATAGAGCAATATATTAGTGCCAAATGCCTTTGACTTTCAATGTCCCAAAGGACAGTACATCTAAAACTATGTAAAAGGAAATTGTATACATATTAAACATGTAGAATATTTTATCACACAACTCTTTAATATGGAAGATGAGGAAACTGAGGGCTATTTCTCTATTACCTCTATTATTTCTTTATATCTCCCAAGTCCCAAATCAGTACTTATGCCACTAAACAATGCTGGTTTATTCATGGCTCCTCTGTAGATGTTAGAAGAAATGACTTAGAGGATACTTTATCCACAGTGCTTCAGTCTGTTTTGGTTTTACTCCACTTGTGCCCCTACTTCATGCCTCAAGACTCCGTTTCCCTCTTCAGAAAGCACTTCATCTATCTCTCTGTTATGCATACGTTATATCCTGCCTAGTTTCCCGTTGGTATATAGGAAGAATTCTAATTATTTTGTTTATGTATTTGTCAGCAGGTTTATTCCACCCTTCCTGCCACTGTGAAAGTTCCCTGAGCAGGATCCTCATCTGTGTTGTCCACCACTCTATTTTCAGAACATAGACAGTGCCTGGGGCCATGTAGTTGCTCAATTTATATTTGATTATTGACTAAAACAAAGGGAGAGTAAGAGAGAAGCCAAGAGAAAAAAAAATGATAGTGTTTAAAGTCCAGAAGGGAAGGGATCAAGAATGTTAATTGATACAATATTTAAAATATTCATAAATAAAAAATATTCATAAATATATCCATAGAGATATTAAAAAAAGAAAAAGCCAATGGTGTGTGTGTGTGTGTGTGTGTGTGTGTGTGTGTGTGTGTGGCAGGGAGTAGTAGGTGGAGACACAGGAGAGACTGAGAATGTTTGGAAGAAATCAGAAAGGCTTGATAAAGAAGGTCTGAAGTAGGCTGAATAAATGCCCCCCCCCAAAGATGCCTACATCCTAATTCCAGGAACACATGTGTATGTTACCATCCATGGCAAAGGGACTTTGCAGATACGGTTAAGTCAAGGATATTGAGATGGGACTGTCAGCCTAGATTATCCAGGTGACTCCAGTATAACACAAGGGTCTTTATAAAAGAGATGCAGAAGAGAATCAGAGAAGATGAGGTGATGGAAGCAAAGGTGAGAAATAGAGAAAGAGTTGAAATTTCTCTACTGCTGGCTTTGAAGATGGAGGAAGAGACCATGAACCAAGCAAGGCAGGTGGCCTATAGAAGCCCGAATAGGCTAAGAAATGGATTCTTGTTTAGAGCCACTAGAAGCAATGTGGCTCTGCCAACTCTTTTTGAATATCTGACGTCCAGAACTGTAGCATAATAAATGTATGTTATTTTAAGTCATGAAATATGCAGTAATTTGCTACAGCATCCATAGGAAACTAATATGGGGTCCTCTTTAAAATATGTGTTAAAGAATAGTTCCTGGGGTGCCTGGGTGGCTCAGCTGGTTGAGTGTCTAACTCTTGATTTTGGCTCAGGTCGTGACTCACAGTTCGTAGGTTCAAGCATTGTGTTGGGCTGTGCACTGACAGCACGGAGCCTGCTTGGGATTCTCTCTCACTCACCCCCTCTCTCTGCCCCTCCATCCCCCCTCAAAATAAATAAATAAACATTTTTTTAAAAGAATGGTTCACTTTTTTATAAATTTCTTTTTCAAATGAAAATAACACATGCTCACAGCATAAAACTTGGAAAATGGAAAAAAATATGCATGAGAATATGGAAATATGCATGAGAATGGAAAAAAATATATGCATGAGAATAAGATGACCTACCCATTTAATCCCATCTCCCAGAAGAAGAAGTCGTAACATTGTTTTATTTTCACAGATGGACTTTTGATCATTGAAGACAGGGAAGGAGGATATTAGAACTGGCACTAAAAGCACTTTGCCATCCTGAAAGGAACATTTAGTTAATTGTGAAATTATAAGTCATATTTAATTAAGCATCATTTCCTTAGCCCTATGTATAATAGAAATTAGTGTTAATGAAAAAAAAGTATTAGGGGAAGCTCATATCTATTGCTTTCCCATTTACATGGGTACATTTTTCTCATGAAGCCCTGGGCCTGGCAGAGATGATGTTGCCCACTTTGTTTCACTTTCCCAGCTTGTTGAGCAGGCATGATCAGTGTCAGCCCAGAGTCACAGAGTGGGCACGCTTGGCACCCAGCTCTGTTCCTAACAAGCCATGTGACTCACAAGTCCTTTCCTTTTCCTGGATCTCAGCATATACATAAAGCGTGTGTCAGATTATCTTCTAGGCCCTTCCAGCTCTAACTTCCTAGGACCCAATGTAAAGCACTCCAAGAAGAACTTGTGTTCTTTCCATTTCTGTCAACCTTATTTTGTCTCTAAGGGACTCTAGTGAGGATTCATCTGTTTGCCCAAATCACATAGTGGGGTGGATTTCATTTCCAAAGGAGTGAATCAGGGAAAGAAAATCTGGGAGAAATGGAAGAGTTTGTGAAGAAAGGTTTACCATAAGAAATTTGTCTGAACCTGTAACATTTTCACATGATCACGCACTGGATACATTTTCAGATAACCCTGTAGTCTTCATGATTTTGCTCAGAGAGAGTCAAACTGAACTAATGCAGAAGAAGCACTGAATATAAGTGTTAGTGTCTCTTCTGCTTATTATAGTCATTTTAAGCTTACAAGTCTAGGAGTGCCAAAAAGGGGATAAAAAAACACAAATCATAGTGCATTCACCTGGGTTCTCTAACATGGGACCTCTCAGTGCAGATGGCCATAAGTTTGTGTATCACATCCAAACTCTGAGATGATAGAGTTGGAAAACCAGACTTAAGTTGTGTCTACATAAACAAACTGGGTTTAGCAGGGGATACTGGTGGTGGCAATAGATTAAGGAGTAATTTAGAATGGGGTTATACATATTCAAATATGGTCATAAATATTCAAATTCAGTAATGTGCCTTGCTGAGTGCACCTCCTCCTCTGAATTCTGTTTAAAGTGCAGATGATGACCTTAAAATTAGTGCTAACAGAAAAACCCCTTTACCCTTTGCAGACTTCCCTCTTGAGTCTTTCTTGAGGGAAGAACTGCTCTCCCGGTGTAGCAGAGTGGATGAGTGTTTTAAAGAGCCATTCAGTTCATTATTTGCAATAATAATGGAAACATTGGGTTGAATAATTTAAAGGTCTGAATGCATCATTCCAAGATCTGAATAGCAACTATTCACATTTGAAACAATCCTGAGCTTTAAAAAAAAGTTGTTCCTTGACTGGGTATATCAGGGAAAGAAAAAAGAAATTGAAAGGATGATAAAGCTATTTGGAAAAATGTTTAGAAATCTGAAAAACATTCTTTAAAACACAGACTTTATTACACAAACAGAAATGTCAAGGATATTGCTGCTTGGGAAGAAAATTCTTCACTTTAAATACAAGTACTAAATTACATCACTCATTTCATTGTAGTGAAGGCTTAAGAACCCAAGCTCCAGATCAGCACATTCAGGATGACTCCTGACTATGGCTGTAATGTGTGTGTAAGTTTAGGAAAATGACTTATCTTCACTTACTTCCCTGTGCAACAGAGGACTGTTAATAGCACGTGGTGATCTATTCCTGGAAAGTTTTGAGGGAAGGGAAGTGAGATAATAATACGTGTGGTTCCTGGAAAATAGTTAGGGTACAGTAATCATTAGTCCTCCATAGCAGTAAGTAGTAGTATTTGTAAAATATGTCCTAAGCAATTCTTATGGGGAAGCAGCAAGCTAGAATTTGAGGACAGAGTAACACTGAGTAGTTCACAGTGTAATGGAGCAACAGACATAGAATAAATAAGTATTGTAGGGGCGCCTGGGTGGCTCAGTCGGTTGAGTGTCCAGCTTCAGCTCAGGTCATAATCTCATGGTTTGTGGGTTCAAGCCCCACATCGGGCTCTGTGCTGACAGCTCGGAACCTGGAGCCTGCTTCGGATTCTGTGTCTCCCTCCCTCTCTCTACCCCTCCCCCACTAGTGCTCTCTCTTTCTGTCTTCCAAAAATAAATAAATTTAAAAAATTTAATAAGCCTTGTAATATGATAAGAACAAAGAAACATGGGTAAGACATTATCAGTGTATGGAAGAGGAATTAAATAATGGCAGGTGGCAAATTCAGGAAACATTAAGTAGAAGAGGTGATATTTGAGCCCTAATTTGTATAATAAATTGGAATTTTCCTGGAAGAAAATTATCGTAAGTGAGAAGGTTTGGCTTTTTAATACTAACAGAAGCTGAGTTTACATGCGCTTCAAAGTAATTTTGTGTCCAATTAATGATGCATGATTTAATTTATCTACTTCTTAGTATTTATAGAGTTTGAGGAGGAATATAAAGGCATAAATCTGGAAAGGAGATGAGCCAGATTTTGAGAGACATCATTTACAAATCTATGTACTTCAAATTTAATCTTACAGGCAACAAGTAGCTATCAAAACTTGAGTTTTGAGTCTACACACACAAACTGGTTTTCTTGTGTTTTAGATTTTTGTGATAGCATTATTAAGGATGAATTTTAGGTAAGAAAGATGATATGTAAGGACATTGCGTAGGAGACTATTTCAAGTCCAAGTGAGACATGGGGAGAGCTAGATTATCTGACCAAGAAAGTGGTGATGGAGAGAAAAATGTAAATATAAGGGGAAGGAACTTAGATTTTCAGAAAGATATGGAATATGAGAGACACAGAGTTGTCAAGTCTCACCTAATTGATGACTATAATTTAGATTACTGTTTTAATCACTGATGCTACCAATCGAGATAGAGTATGCAGTTGGGGATTAGCTTGGGAAGTGGAGATATTGTGTTCTGTTTTCGAAGAGAGTGTGAGGTGGTTAGAGTACCTAAGTGACGAAGATCAGATGCCAGGTGCAATTATAGCTGAGTGACTGAGGAGGAAAGTCTTGAATGACCATGCTTGTTTAGGGGTCATCACATCTGCAGGAGTTAGATAAACTGAGGCAGTCAATATATGTAACCAGATACAGACTTGAAAAGATGGTTCAGGGAACAAATACCATCTTTATTAAAAGTGAAGACTTAAGATGTTCCACTTGCATTTAACCAAATGAAAACATACTTGGTGGTAGAATGCAAACAATTAGTGACTTTTGGGACAATATAGGAGTCCCTTGTACTATACTTACAACTATTCTCCAAATTTGAAATTTTATCAAAAGGAAACTGTAACAACAACAAAAACCTTCTATAACTGTCAACAGAAACACTACCAAACAATTACTTATGAATGATTTTAAATCTCTAATTTAATGTAGGATGGAGAGGATTGACTAGGTTGATGAAACATTTTTCTGTATTTATTGGTCGTTTTTGTTAGTGTTGCCAATATAAGGTTTTAGCTTCAACGTTAAGTTCTCTTATAAGGATTAATGAAATTTGACTAGTAATATGATACTTTGAAATCTTCTAGTCATTTAGAGTGAGGGATTAAGAGAATTTCTTTTCACTTCAGTCAGTGAATATCAACTAGATTTCTTCATGAAAATGTGGGAAGGAATGGAGCGGTTGAGTTACCCAAACTAAGGAAGTTCAGTTATGGGAATTCAAGTTTGTGAGTTTGGCACTGTTAGATGAATGTTCTTATTAACAGGAGTCAGTTCATTTACAGTCTCTGACTTGGGCCTCTTACTTGGTAAATGCCACAAACAATGGCAAGCCCATTTTTTTTCTGTAACACTTTTCCATTTCCTTTAGCTTGAGGAAATCTATTGAAGACCAAGGGCTTGGAGGAACTTCATATTCTTTTCTGTTTTCTTTTGGAGGGTAAATACATGTTATTTTGGTTCTGTATACATGGTCATAACGTACCAGCCAGAAGGGCTTTTTTTTTTTTTATAGGTTTTCCCGTATGAGATGAAGGGAATTTTGTTATGAGATGATCAGTTCCAATGGAGATAGCTCTTAAAATTGGCAATTTAACAGTGCCCTCTGCCATCTGGCCTTTAAATATAAATATACATTTGGAAAAAATCCACAAAATTAATTTTTAATGAACAAAATCTTCAGAAAAAAAAGAATTTTATTTACACTTAATAATGAGTTTCCAAAGAGCAGTGTAATAAAAATTTAATTTGATGTGAAAAAAATTTCATAATTTGCATTGGACCTTACCTTCTTAATAACCTCATCCTGTGATATGCTATAAGATACAATTGTTTTGGGTACAGCTTTTTTCCCCTAATTTTTTAATGTTTATTATTTATTTTTGAGAGACAGAGAGAGTGTGTGAGGGGGAGAGAGAGACACATTGTCAGAAGCAGGCTCCAGGCTCCAGGCTGTCAGCACAGAGCCCATTGCGGGGCCCGAGCCCATGAACCATGAGATCATGACCTGAGTTGAAGTCAGAAGTCCAACTGACTGAGCCACCCAAGCACCCCCTGGGTATAGCTTTTAATGACATTTCTTGGTTGCAAACTCCAAAAGTGCTTTATTCAACTGCATGATCTTGTGTGAGTTGTGCATCCATGCTAAGCCTCACTTTTCCCCAAAAGAAGATAGTGACAATACCTATACCATCAACTTACTGTATTAAATGAGATAAGGCATGTGAAAAATTTAGCATACATTCAGTCCATTCTAAGTGATCAGTATACATTAGCTATTATTATTTTAAGATGAAAGTTTTAACAATTTATCCTTTCTGACTAAATATATCTTTTATTTTAGTGGCACAATGAATCAAAATAGTCACATTGATTGATGCTCTGAATTTACCCTTTAGTTTTTATTCTCTGGCCAATTTAAGTGAACTCACAATGTCATTTGTATAATAATCCATTAATTGTATAGTCAGGTTTTGAGAACCACCTATATGTTGCCTGTCTTAGCCACTGTAGAGGATGCAATGTTTATGTATCTCTGTCAGGATTACTCTTTTACCTAGACCTGAACACCTGGGTACTGTTTGGATGTTTTATAACGAACTTGCTACCTCTATCAACTATTCCACTTCTACTTAATTCAACAAATAGATCATGCTCTATTTTCATAAGTGTTTATAAAGGATTATAAAGACTATCCTTAGGAGTCAGTCTGGTGGGGAAAACAAATGATCCTAGTATAGTGATGCATGTATCACAATAAAAGTTTGTAAATGGTAAGATGCTAGTAGTGGGTAACAGAATGAAATGATCAATTATTTCTAGGAGGTCTGAGAGAGCTGGATTGGAAATGGAGCTTGAGCTGGGTTCTGAAGGATGACTAGGCACTTAGTTTGGAGTACCAGGCAGAAGAGCCTATGTAAATATATGAAGGAATGAAATAGAAAACATATGCAGTACAAAAACAAATTACTTTTTGTTTGGTCATAATATTAATTAGGTGGGGGAGAGGAAATTGGAATGAGTGGTGTAGGCAGAATAATGTGATTATCTTGATTATTTCCATTCCCACCATATTTCTTTATGGGAAATACAGTTCTCCCTTCTCATTGGGCTTATAGTGAAGTACACTTTCCTCCATCTGTCCTCTTAACTGTTCCATGTGAAACCATCATGGGTAATCTCCTTGCATGGAGGGATGAGGGAATGGATGTCTCCAGACAACAAAACATTCTTTTTGTAGTGTCTGCTTGCTCATCTCTATATGGGGCTTCCATTCATTGTTCCATTATTCCAGGAGCTACAGTGATAGTTCCCATAGAATTCTGAGGGTTTCCTGTCTCCTCCAATGGTGTTAAATCAATTCCTGATCCTTCCTGACAGACTCTTTTGAAGGGGCTACTGAACAGCTCCAAGCAGCTGTTTGATCTGACTTTTGGGGAAGTTGTCCAAAATTTCCTACCCTATCCTCTAAGAAGTCTGTGAAACAGGCCCTCCTGTGATACTCCTTGTTGACTTTAACTTTTTTTTTTTTAACTCCTATTTTCCAAGGCAGGTTAAGTTTTACTGCAATAGCTGAGGGTAAGTTCTAAAGTTATCTAGAGGAACCTGCTAAGGAAGATGGTTTCTTGGCAGTGCCCAAATTCACTGCTATAGGATATTTGGCCAAAGCACAGAGTTTATTTTTACATGTCCTTTCTCCACTTGCAGTGGGTAGAGAAGCATCTCTAAAAAATGTCTGAAATGGTTCTGGGTTTCCCATCTTTCCCCAAATTAGATAGGCAAACAGCTGTAAATTTGGGGGCTCACTCTTGATTGACAATATCTCAAGTAGGGAGCATGGGATCTGCCTTTTAAAACAGTGCCTACCCCACTGTGATTCTTTAGCTTGCTAAAAATTTTAAATGTCTATATAAAGTGAAAAATCAGAAGCCACTGAAGAGTTTTGAAAGTTGCATTTTGGGAAGATTAATGTGCTAGCATGTACAAAATGGATTAGGATAAGGAGAAACTCGGGGCCATGACATATTTAGAAAGTTACTGCATTTCTAAAGCAGGTATGAGGGCATGAGGACAGATACTAATCTAGGGGTTTGGGTGGATGTGTGGCTCTAAATCGTGGTGATAAATAGAGAATATTGCTGTATAGATGTTTACTTTTACGTGCATGAAAGGTATCCTCTAGCCTACCAAACCCTGAACCGTCATTAAGAAATTGTGAAGGGATGGGCATGTGCTACAATTTTAAAGGGCCACATGTTCCCCATAAGTGTTGACAGGAAAGCTGGAATTGAATATGACCATTTAACTTCTCAAAGAAAGACATGCACTGAATTAATAAGATAGAGAAAGCCTCTGCTCTTGCCATAGTTGTGAATGCGACCAGATGGCCAGTCACACACGCCTCTGAGAAACACTGAAGTGATTTTGCTTTCTTTCTTTCTTTCTTCCTTTTTTTTAACTATCTTATGATTATTCGAAGATGAAAGCTATTATGGAAAAAATCCATAGAGATAGGCCAACAATAAAACCAGTGGAGAATGCACAAGAAACAGAAATGAAACTTAGAGTCCCTGTGAAGACAGGCCTAAAGGAGGTGTGTAGCTCTGCTCTAGTTATCCAGGTAAATGTAATTTCAGAACAGATTTTCTAGAAGTGAATATTGAGGGGCCAATGCCTTTCATTCTACAGATGAGAAAACCATAATCCAGAGAGGTCAAGGGACTTTTTTTTTTTAAGTTTACAAATGACAGAGCCACAACAAAAACATTCTCTCCTGAAGACTTTCTTTCTTTCATTTGTATCACAAAGTGTTCCTATTTTCTTCAAAACTGATACATGCCACATTGACATAAATACATGGGATTTTACCTTATTGACTTTTTAAAATAAACTTTTTACTCTAATATAGCATAGGTTCAGAAAAGTAATGTGCAAGTTGTAAGCACTCTGATTAGTGAATTCACAAAATGAACCATGTAAAAAAACAATGCAGTAACAAAAAAACATTATCAGTAATTCAGAGTCCCTGCTGCCTTTCCCATTCATCACTATCTACTATATTCTCCCAAAGGTAGTTTTTTAAAATATTAAAACAGATTAATTTTGCTTATTTTTATATCTTAAGGGAATCATACAGTATATATTTTTTCTTTTGACTTTTTTTTGCTCCACATTATATTCATAAGATTTGTTCCTGAAATATGTAACTCCAGTTCATCATTTTTATTGCTGTTTAGTATTTTCATTGTGTGGATGTTTATGCTGAATAAATTCATACAATGCATTTATTCATTCTACTGTTGGCGATTACTTAGCTTGTTTCTAGTTTTGGCCTATTAAAAGCAATGCTGTTTTGAAATACTTCTGTACATGACTTTTATAAATATATATGCTTCATTATTGGTTATATACCTATGAGTGTAATTACCAGATCATAATATATGAATACATTTTGCTTTAGTAGATTCTGCCTGTTTACTGGCAAATACTTGTATATATGAATGTTTGATTTAAAATCAAGTTAGCCCAATAGAAATGCAGGGGGAAGATAGTCTTTGAGTAAATATCACTAGAACAGTGAAATACACATGTTTATTTAAATGAACCTTGATTTCTACCTCACACTGTATACAAAAATTAGTGTCAGGTGGATTGTAGTTTTAAATATTTAAGTTTAAAAAACAAAGCTTCAAAAACTTAGAGAATATTGTCATGTACTATCAAGATTTGGGGCAGAGAAAAAAAAACTTTTTATAGTCTATAGAAAGCATGTTATATAGAAGAAAAGATTGAGTGTAATGACATGAAGAACTTCTCTTAAGAAAAGTAAAGGTAAGCCACCAAATGGAAGATATTTGCAAAACATATAACTGTTGAAGGGTGTGAATCCAGAATATATAAAATCTACAAATCAGTAAGGAAGAGAGAACATAATAAAAATTGGGTCAGATCTGGAATGGGCACTTCATAAAAGAAGGCACCCTAATAACCAAAAGCAAACAAACAAACAAACAACTAAAATTAAAACCCAAATTAGATGTCCATAGATACTAGCACCAGATTGGTTACAATTCATTGGAGAGTAAGAAGAGCGCTGGGTTCTCTCACATACCCCTGATGGAACTGTTCATTGGCCCAACCACCTATAAAACCTTTTAGGTATTATTCACTAAAGTTATAGATACTCATATGACTTTATACCCCAAAGTAGCAAGTACCCCATGAGATAAGTATACAAATGCTTACACAGCTTTATTTGTAATAGCCTCAACATAAAAACAGCATGCATGTTTTGTCAACGATAGTACAGATTAATAATTTTGTGTATCTGATGGTGGAATACTGTATAGTAGGTGCTAGCAAACTTTTTTTCTTTTTCTTTAATTTTTTTAATGTTTGTTTGTTTGTTTTTGAGAGAGACAGAGTGAGAGCGAGGAAGGGACAGAGAATGAGAGACAGAATCTAAAGCAGGCTCCAGCCTCTGAGCTGTCAGCACAGAGCCCAATGTGGGGCTCAAACTCACAAACCGTGATCATGACCTGAGCTAAAGTCAGACACTTAATTGACTGAGCCACACAGGTGCCCCAAGCAAACTTTTTTTCAGGGGAGTGCCAGAGAGTAGTAGTGATAAAGAAGGGGCATTACAGAGAAGGGGCTTTGGGGTATCATCACTGTTTCTTGACCTGGATGGTATTTGTGTAGTTTGTTTTGTAATGTCTCATTGAGCTGTACATTTCTTGTGCACTTTTTTGTAATATGTTATATTTCACAAGGGTTTAAATGGTTTAAAACAATAAACACATCACAGTGGTTTAAAATGGTTTAAAACAAACGCATCAAAAATTTGATTAAAAATCCTTCCATTAGAGATAGGAGGGAAATATTGTAGGGTGTACTTTGAGAAATATGATATGAAGTTGAATTCCTTTGATCTTTTCATAACACCTTTAAAATATCACCATGTGGTCTTGAAGAAATAATGAGAGGTAAATAGAATTAGGGCTTTGGAGGTGGCAGCTCTCTCTGCAGGACAACGTTCTTAGTGATATCACAGCTTGACTTGGACAAAGGGTTAGGAGGGAATGGTTTCTATTTGAAGTGAGATTAAAAATATGCTGGTTTTTCTAGTGCAGTCTTATTCAAAATTATAACCCCGTTCCATTTCTTAAGGTGATAGTTGAATTTAGCAAAGTGGGGGAAATATCTGATGAAATCAGTGTCATGGAATATTCCTTCTTCCACTCTAGGGAGCACTGGATCAGTTCCTAAAGGGCATTGGCATGCCAGATTGCTATCTTCAGGACAGGTTAATCCAAAGCTGGCTCTGAGTGGGAGCAAGATGACCGGCAGGCACCCAAGCCTGAGGCAAAAGAGGCTTCAGCACCAGAGACTCTTCTTGTGGTGAACTTGTTGAACTTCCATTGCTCACTGACCCCTTCTTTCCCAGTCCCTGGACACGTTCTCTGTATTGGCTAATTTACTAGGACTTTTTACCATCCATCTTTCTCTGAGGCTGTCTTGCAGTTGACTGTTTCATGGACAATTGACTCCTTGACTTGCTCTTTTCTCTTCATAGGCTCATCCTTATTGTTTTCATTCTTGTTTACATGGCCTCTGGTCTGTTCATTTTATGCGTGCTCGGCTTCCTGCATCCAGCTCTTCACTTGATCATTTAAATGCTTGTCTCCCCTCACTTAGCGTGAACTTTGTAGATGAGCATTTATATGCCTGGGGCAAATGTGAAGTTTTGGGATACTATTTTTATAAGAAGCAGCAGAGATAGACATGGAAGAGGCAAGGAGAAAGAGGAATAGTCAGGCTTGTGAATAAATCATGAAACGAGTAAAAAAGTACTAAAAGAAAAACTTGCTTAGAAACATGATGGAGTTGGGAGTACTCAAGAAGAGTAGCTCCAAGAGATTAGGAGAGGGCATGTATTGATTGGAGGACCAAGTATTAGATGAGAGAGGATAGTTTGTAGAACGGTAGTACTGAGAACAAATGTTTAAGGACAAACATGTCTAGTGTAAAGCCCAGCTTCAATTTCTGTTAATGGAAAAGAATGTACTTTTGTTCTGAAACTAAGAGTTGGACTTGGAACTCAGAAAGAAATGGCATCAAATCCTCAAATACCAGAGCAAAATATCATCACATATTGTGTATTAAACTGATTCTAGCACGTTCAGTAATGATGTTACAGCCAATAATAGGGATTGAAGGTGAGGTATGGAATAGTAATTTGATCAAAATTGTCTGTCTGTTGGATGCTATGAGAAGTTCTATTGGAGATAAAATGAAATGACAAGATACAGACTATTGATACAAAGCCAAAGCAGAGAATCAAATCAAAATCTCTATGCCACCATCGACTTCCACAAGTCTCATGGAAAATGGTGTTTATCCACTTTCCTATGTCATCACCTGTATGAATCAACATCACTGCTTTTGTCCCTTTCTATTTTCCTTTAACAAGTACAAAGTTCTCTTCTTAGGTCCTGGGGAAGTGCACAACCTCAGCAGCAAATGGACCTTGGGTCAAATCTAGTGGTGACACAGAAAACAAATGAATAATTGATCTATGAATTATGTAAGTCCTTTAAAGGAGAAGTGCAGCTTGCTAAGAGAGTGTATAATTGGAGAACCAGTCTGGACTGGGGATTCAAGGAAAATGTCTATAAGGTAGAGATATTTATTCTGGATTCAGCCTACTGTAGAACTCTGAACACATAGAGAACTACATCCTTTTTCTGCCTCTCCCACCACCCCTACTCATTTTGTCCCAAGTCTGGAACTTATCCCTTGATTCCTCTTAACAGTAGCCTGGTAACTTTCTTGGAATGGTTGACTCCCCCTAAGGCTCTGAAAATATTTGAAAGCTGCATGTTTATTTTTTATATATTCTCTGAGATCCCATTATTAATTTTAGATCCTCAAGTGTAGCACATCACATTGAAGTAGAAAGTTGTACTAAGACAAATTGAAGGAAGCTTACAATGCAGAATTGTGGGTTTGAGGTACAGGAGATTGGGCATTATGAGCGTCAATCAACAATTTGTGGTCTAATTTTTTTTTAAAGAGCAGCAGCTAATGTAATAAGCAGTGAATGCCGAATATTCCTTCTTTGAAGGGTTTATCCAGTTACCATTTTCTGTCTTCAGCATTGTGGTGATTATCCAGCAGGATGGAAGAAACAGCATGTGCAAACTGAGCACAACATACTCCAAGAGTGCCAAGGAGACTCATCTTGGCTGGCATGGTATGCTGTCTCACTGCAGGGGAGAAAAGGAGGCAGTCTGGTGTTGTGGTTGGGAGAGTAGGCTTTTGATGCAGAGACTGGGGTTAAATTCTAACTCTTTTTTCATACTACCAATATGAACTTTGGCAGGTTACTTAACCTTGCCAATCCTTGCCTCAGTTTCTTCATTTGTAAAATAGAGATAAGTAATATGCCATCTCAAGATTGTCCTGAGAATTTAATGGGATGTTGTAAGTATGACACTTAGCTCAGGACTATACTAATAAAGAATATTCCTGCTGCAAATGATTAAAATCAAATTTAAGTTAGCCTAAACAAACAAAAGTTTGTTCTTTCTTTCTTTCTTTCTCTTTCTTTCTTTCTTTTCTTTTCTTTTCTTTTCTTTTCTTTTCTTTTCTTTCTTTCTTTCTTTTTTCTTTTTTTGAATATTTTTGAGTCAACTTTTCAGTGAAAGAGAGAGGTGAGGTTGATTTTAAGGCAAAATAAATTCAGGGAATCAAATTGCCAGAAGGGCAGAGCTGCCTCTTCAGCTTGATCATCGTCCTCCACAGAGTCTCTGCTTTATTCTTTTCCTACTACAGACTAGTTTCTTTCTTCTGCTGGGAGACACAACAATGCAGGTTCTTCTAGAGATCATCCTACCTTTTAATGTGAATGGTTACAGTGGGTTTACATGTCCCTACTTCACCAGTATACAGATCTCCAACAGGATTTTATTGCTCTACCCTTGGACCACAAGTCAACACTTGTAGATAAGGGATGTAGATATGGGGGATTTAGATTGGTATCCCTAGCAGAACCACACAGTTGGAAAAGGGGAAGAACAGTGGTCCCCAGGAGGAGCAGGGAGGTATAGTCATTGGGAGAAGAAAGCAACCAGATTAAGGAGTGATATAAAGTGCCACTGAAAGGTAACTGTTAAGCAGATGTCAAGTTTGACAAGATGGCAGAAACTAATCATAAAGTTGGGAGTTCCTTGAATTAATAAAATGGGGCTGAGGAATGACTTTATTAGAAGGGGGAAAGAAGTAAAGGGAAAATGCCAGCCAGTATAGTCATTCCTGACTGTCCTTTCAAAATTCAGAATTTGCCCAAAAAGGAAGACTGAGAGAACACATTTGTAATAGAATGATGGTCCTCCAAGGTATCTATATCCTGAATCCTCACAATAAGTGCATATATTTCTTTTATCTAAAAGAGATTTTGCAGCTATGGTTAAGTTAAGGCTCTTAAGATAGGAAGATTATCCTGGATGGTGTCTGTGAGGCCAAAGTAATCACAAGGGTCTTTATCAGTGAAAGAGGGTGGCAGGGAATAAGAGTCAACGAAGGAGAGGTGGTAATAAAAGTAGAGGAAGGAATGTGACACCATTGCTGGCTCTTGGTGGGAGAAGGGGCCACAGTCCAAGAAATGTATATTGGCTTCTAAATCTAGAAAAGGCAAGGAAATGATTTCACCAGAGGAGTGCAAGTCATACCCATGACACCTTAATTTTAGCTCAGTGATACCCATGTCAGAGTTTGATCTTCAGAGCTGTAACATAATATTTTTTTGTTATTTTTTTAAGCCACTAAATTTGTGGCAATTTGTTAGAGCAGCCACAGGAAACTACTATATGTATGCATTCTTCTAATATCTCTCTTTTCCTGATCTCCTTCCCTGTCACTGACCCCAATTTCCTGGGTCTTCAATTGGCTTATATTTCCCTAGAAAGTGAGACCACAGCGTTGAAAAATAACCATCACTAACTGCTCAGGAGAATAAACTACTTTCTTGTGATGTTTCACTTTCTACACCCACTGGGGATGGGCTTCTCCTTTTGGTAAGCACATTGAGGTAGAGCCCTGGTTATAGACAACCCAGAGATGGTTTTATATTCCTAGTTCATATAGCTTGTAAGTTTATTTTGAGTTTTCATGCAAGTCTCTCTAGAGAGATTTCAAATGATAATTGTTTGAGTATTTTTGAGTCAACTTGAGAAGTTATGATTTCTCTAGTTCTTGGGAATTTATGGGGGAGGAATGGATGTTTCAGTGCTGGCAAAGAATGACAAAGTCACCACGGGGAAGAGTTGCAGGGCACATGTGAGAACCTTGGGCTCCTCCACACATTCATCCACCTCTAGAAGTTTGCTGTCAGAGCAATCATTAGATTTCTTTAGGCTTCACTGGTATATGGAAGTACACATAACTTGATTGCACATAACTGCCTATTGAAGGCTTACACATGCAATCAGAGCACAAATTAGTTTTCTTTTTCCATTGCCCCAATTACTTTGTTTAGGAGATAAGGAATTATTTATCCTCTTTAATCTAGAGGAAATCTCAGGCAGACCCATAACTTTTCTGATCTTTTAATCCAGCATTGTGAAGTTGGAGTCACAAAACATATTTATCCCTGAACTCAGAATGTGCAGCGTATGAACAGTCAAATGCATTCACAGTTACAGTTCCTTTACTTGCTCCCCCAGCTGAGGTTGCTGCAGAGGGCAATAGAGATCCAGGCAGATTCTTCTTTCTTTCCTTGATTGTTCTCCCCAGATTTGCAATTCAAACCCTCCCAGGTTGAATCTTAGTGAAGAAGGAATGGTAAAGGGAGCAGAAAAGTTCTTACGTGGCTGGTATAGGCACGTGGTGGTTTTTTGCTCTCTGAGTCTGGCCACTATTCAGTGATGATGTAGCTTTCCCAATAGGGTTTCTGGATAAAGTAGAGGATGCCCAGCTAGATTGTACTTCCAGATAAACAGCAGATTTTTAGTTCCTTATGGTCCATGCAATATGTAACACCTGCCTTTACTAAAATATTATTTGGGTTTTTTTTTTTCCTGAAATTCAAATGTACCTGACACCTTGTATTTTTATGTGCTAAATCTGACAACTCTCTATGCCCAGGGACTCCCATTATTACTGGGGACATTTAGCTATAGTTTGCTTGATGTGGGTGATCTTTCATTCTGACAAAAATCCCTTGGATACCTTGCTGGGGTCTGTTTGCCTCTGTGGATGCCTTATTAGATTAGATATAAGACAACTCACTTGGCTACTCTCTTATGCTTGGCCTGCATTTGTTCAGTAAGAAGCACTTATGCAACCTTTGCCCTGGTTAATACTGGGAATACACATCACCAATTTTTTTTTTAATTTTTTTTTCAACGTTTATTTATTTTTGGGACAGAGAGAGACAGAGCATGAACAGGGGAGGGGCAGAGAGAGAGAGAGGGAGACACAGAATCGGAAACAGGCTCCAGGCTCCGAGCCATCAGCCCAGAGCCCGACGCGGGGCTCGAACTCACGGACCGCGAGATCGTGACCTGGCTGAAGTTGGACGCTCAACCGACTGCGCCACCCAGGCGCCCCAACATCACCAATTTTATTACCTCACTTTTGTTCCTGCTATCCAGGCTGCTAGCCAACTGTGTCTTGCTCTTAGCTTTTCCAGCCCATGGTCAGACACCAGTCCACTGTGCTTCTTCATCAGCATCTGATATATCACATGCTCAGAGAGGTTACCCTGATGTCCATTAGCTAAGCCTGCAGTAAGGGCAGATACTTCCTACTGCTACCCCTAGAGGCAGGGGTTCACAGCAAAGAAACACCTCCTTCCAAAGAAGTGTTCATCACATTTCCCTCATTCAGTCTCCAATGACCAAATTCTCTCATTCCCTTATGTCTTATAATTGGGTTTCTACTTTTTCCTTTGAAAATTTTCACTGTGGTCTGGTAGTTCACTTTAGTGCATCTTGTCTGTTGTATCTTCCAACAAAATTTCTTAGTTAACATTTTGTCTATGTAGAAGAAGAGGTTGGGGTAGATGATCTCTAAAGTCTGTTCTTAGGCTAGTTTTCTGTATTTCTTTGGGACTCAAGTTTCTTCTCTCCTGTCCCAAGTCAATTTTGTCCCCTGAGTTGTTAGGCATCTCATTTCTGCTACACAAATTGGTTCTGATCAAGAGGTTCATTGTAAATGTTCTTATTGGAAAATTAGACTTCTCCTTTGACTACAAGAGCAACAAGGAAGCAAAATTAGTCTTGAATAAGTATATGTGTATCAGCAGTTGATGTATCTTTCTAAAAAGCTATTTTATAAAAATATAATCCTCCTTAAAATTTTCCAAGGCTTCTCATTGCCTACAAGATAAAGTGTGAAGTCCTTGGTAAGACATTCTTGCATTCCATAATCTGGTCCTTACTAACCCTCTTATTTTTCCCTTTACCCTTCTTCAACATGTACTATCTTTTTGGCCATTCATAGCTATTTATGTTTCTCAAATGAGTTAGGCCACTTTATGCTTTGTGCCTTGGGTTACTCTGTCCTCTTGTCTTAAATGCCTTTCCTGATTTTGTCCAAGTGGTAAAAGATAGAGTTTTGTTGACATTTTATCATGTCCCTCTTCCAAGGACCTAGAACACCCTCCTCTGTGATCTTTATTGTATCTCACACTTCTGAAATGACTTTGCAGAAGAATGACTGATTAGTATTTACTCCTTTTTGATTAGAAATCTGTCTCCCTCTTTCAGACTCTAAGTTCTTTGAGGCAGGGTCTATATTAGTTTTCTCCACAACCCCAGAAACTAGTGTCTTGCACGTGGCATATATTTCCTATATGTTGTTGAGAGAGTAAATTAATGATGTGTACAATCCCCTTCCATATGGTTACTTGGGACAGAATACCATGATTGTGCAGATGTTGCCTCTGCCCAAACTCTTTAGGGAAATCCCATTATGAAAATTTGGAGCCATTTCAGAGCCCCATGAGAAGGCAGTCTTGGTCTTCTATAATTTTTTGTAATTAGAAATAAAACATACTAGAGTAAAAAAAAATTAAACACACCTAGAATATAAGGATTGACTTACTTTGAGATTTAATATGTATCAGTATTAAACAAGATTTGTTTGAAAAGGAGCAAATGGCAAAGATGAATAGATTCCTTCAGAAACAGCATGCCACAATATCTAATGGACTATTAATACTTTTACAATAGAGAGGGCAATCTTTTGTTTCTATAATTATAGAGTCCCGATTTGGTAGGTTTTTTTTTTTAATATTTGGAGTAATGGTTGCATCATATCCCAACAAATTTACTCCATTCCCTAATAGATATTATAGGTTCTGTGGCCACCTTAATATTAATATTACCATTTGTTTCTTATTAAATAATAAAATCATCTGGCTTCCACTTTTATAGAACTTAAAAGATTTTATTGTTGATCTAACTGTATGTGAGAAACTCGTTTTACAAATGAATAATACCCAGGCAATCCATAAAAATAGAACTCTAGGGGTGTCTGGGTAACTCAGTTAAGCATCAGACTCTTAAAATTGGCTCGGGTTATGATCTCAGGGTTGTGGGTTCAAGCCCCACATTAGGATCCATGCTGTCAGTGTGGCTGTCAGCATGCTTGGGATTCTCTCTTTTCCTCTCTCTGCCCCTCCTCCATGTGCACTCTCGCTCTCTAAAGAAAGAAAGAGAGGGAGAGAGAGAGAAAGAGAAAAGGAAGGAAGGAAGAAAAGAAAGAAAAAGAAGAGAAAGAAGAGAAAGAAAGAAAGAAAGAATCAAAGAATTGAAGAATTGAAGAATTAAAGAATTCTAACCCACAACCTGCAACAACTTGCCTAGGAAACCATCCTCTCATCTATAGTTAACAACTTAGGAAGCCAGTCTGTTACAAGTCCTACTTGTAGGAAGCCAGATTGCTACCTCTAGTAACCAATCGATTCGTTAATTTTTGTCCCAGCTACCAATTTAGGACCACACAGAGAAAGCCAATTAGACACCCCTAACCAATCACACAGGATTTCTCTCCCACATTCTAGTTAGGCTGCCTACATCCTCCCAATTCCACCAGGCTCCAGTCAGGGCATTCCTGAAGACTTCTTTTTTCACTGTTAAGCTTTCTCTCTCCTTTGTCGTCTTTGAGTCTCTGTCACAGTGCAAGTAATGATAGCTGGTTCTCCTGTTGTATCAACATCTGAATAAATAGTCTTTGTTTTTTTTATTTGGTTGGTCTTTGCTTATTTCTACAAATGTGACACTAATGCTTTTTTCCTCCTCCTTTGGAACATAATAAATAATCTTAAAATTATTGTAGGTTTACCTCTATACACACACTTTTGAGGAAGAATTATGTGGAATCTTGGCCACAATTTATTGAGCAATTCCTTTATTTTGAGACTACAGACTGTATTTTGAATTTGGGTGGATTCAGATTTAACCTGATAGCTCTTTCCAGTTTCCTTTTATTCTCATTGTTCCTTATTACCTAGTCACTAATTGCAGTTTTAATTACCCTCTCATCTTTTCCAAAGATCAGGAATTTTTTTAAGAGAAGAAAAAAAAGTAGTTAATTTCCTGCTTATGAAGGATCCCAAAATATGTTTCATCTTATGTATGAATCAGCAGTCCCCAGTTGTCCCTTCTTCATAACCCATTTGAAAAGTTGCTTGATAGATGAGGAAACTATAGTGAAGAGTGCTTGACTATGCACACTACCCTAGCTGCTAGATGGGAATTACAGAGTGAAGTGCTGTGGCATGCAATCTGCAAGAAGCAGCAGAATAGAATGTCATTCTGGGTTAATTGCTCCCCTTGGTGGATGGCTTCCCTAGGTTGCTATTTTCGAATCACCCTTTTCTTGAGAGTTATGATCATTAGATCTCAGTCTGCTGACTCATATATCATATGTTTGATTAAATGAAATGCTCTAAATGCTAGCTGGGTTGAGGGCTCCAAGTTGTTTGTATTTAATTACAAATGCTATATATATGATTTCTTTTTCTTAGAATGTATTAAGAGAAGATGAATTTTCTCTGAACTAGAATTGGGTGGCAGAGTAATGCCTACCATGGTACTCAGGTTACACTTTGGTACGTTTTGTCCTTGAGAATGTGATGTGGGCAATAGGCAGCAGATTTCACTAAATTAATTTTTTTAATTCATTAAAAAATAGATATTTCAAGTCAACAAGAATTTTCAAGCTTTGACTGTGTCTCCTTTGCTATGTCAAACCATGAAGGGATTGAGAAATGTTTATACTCACTTTGAAGAAAAAAGGTACGTGCAAATGCAACAAAGATAGAGGACTCTGTATTTTGTCTTTATGCGCCAGCCCCCACCCACTTTTTTTTTTAACTGTTTATAACATCTGCAAGTGCCCTCCAGAACCAAGCATCTCTATTTCTTGAGCTCTTCCCAAATTTCTGGCAGTTGAGTTATTCACTGCTCTGACCAGTGCTCCCTCTGGGCAAGGCTCCATGTTCCAGACTTTTCCATTATTCTCCTAAATCAAAACTTAAGTCTTTTTTCATTCTGATGGGGGCATACCCTTGTGAGTGTGGTTCCAAACCAAATTATACCAAGATGTTTAGGGATCATCTGAATTTTACCCATTCTCTATGGATTTATATTTTAGTAGTAGACTCTTGAGAAACACCCTGGTCTCTCATCATGGAAACTTAAATGCCTGTAGGAGGCCACAAATGGAGATATAAAAAGCTATTGAGATCCCCTAATATGACATTGTGATGGGCTGTCCAGTTTACGTATGCAAAGTCCAACGTTGAGAGTGACCTTATAGAGAGCCAAGTATGATCCCAGAAAGTTTGAAGCCTTCTTCCTTCAACAGTTAGATTGCTATGAAACCCGTAGAATGGCCAGAGTTATGGTTTGATATGCTCTTCTTCTCTGTGAGATACTACTTCCTTCGACTCCATCTCCAGATACTTCTTCAGAAGATGGTAATTCCTTCTAGGAAGGGACTTCCTGACTGTCCTCATCAGGTGCCGAGGTCTTCTTTTTCCTATGTTACAAACACATTTAGATAAATACTTGTTCACCCATACCTAGCAGAGTTCATAACAGAAATCCTGAAGTCTTGGCTGTAGAATCAGGACACAACTTCAGTGTTATTGTTTACAGGCCCGCCCCTTGGTGAGTCTCCAGTGTGTACTGTGCTTATCTAGGAGACCAAGAGTAGCTTCCAGATCCTTCCTGATGTTTTCTTGCTCTATTTTGTTCTTGGTGCTTTCTATTCAGCACCAGATCTGTGGGACACAGACCTTTCTGTCAGGGTAGCCCCTTTCCATAAGGGGCTCTGAGTCATACAGAACTGAGATCTAATACATTCTACAGGCGCATTTTATGATTTTGGTCAGTAGATTACTTAAACATTTTCAGCATTGGTTTGTTGTTTATCTTTAAAATGGGAGTATAGCATCTTCTTTGTAGGGTCTTTGTAAGGACTCAAAGCATTATTTGTGTAAAATACATAGTTTTGTATATATGCTGAAAGCTTAGTAAATGATGGCTCTCCTGGCTTTGATTTTTACCTTGATGTGATATGTTTGATTATGAAGACATTTGAAGTCAACAAAAAATCTTAAAAAAAAAACCAACCAAAGTTCTTGAGGTTATAATACATTAACAAATTCTAAAACTAGACAAATAATTACTTTATTTTTTTTAGTCATTCCTGAGGGACTTAGGATACTTCATATGCTATGACTGAATTTGTAGGTAGTATCCAAAGGGTACCTGTTCTTTAAAAAAATGAATACGTGTTCAATTTTGAGGGGTAAACAATGAACCACATGATCTGAAGTCTTTCCTTCACCAACTGTGAATCAGCTAGAGTCAGGAGTGAGTAAATCATAGTTGAAGAAGAAGGAGTTAATGGCCTCAAAGTTCTGAAATTGATGGAGTTAGTCTTTGGTATCCTGGCCTCTCCTTTCTGCCATGTCTATTGGCCTCAATGTCTCCCCTTTTCCTTCTGAAAAACTCATTAGAAACTGATAGTAACCATTATTTAAATACAAGACAATATATGTCACTAGTTTTCTCCCCTTGAGAACATTTGCATTTTCCACTTTATACGTAGGAATAGAAGGAAGATTGGTGCCTGATCAAAGGGGTTTGAGCCTTCTTCATGCAGGGCAAGAAAATGTTTGGAATGAAAGGGAAGAAGCCCTTTCCTAACCCCCTCAAATTAGCCTCAGTAATGGTCAGATTTTGTGTTTCCTTTTTTATAGATGCCAATCTATACAATTTTTGATTTAGAATTTTTGATTGGAATTGTATTGAATGTGTAGATAGCTTTGGGTAGTATTGACATTTTAACAATATTTATTCTCCCAATCCATGAGCATGGAATGTTTTTCCATTTCTTTATATCTTCTTCAATTTCCTTCTTATGAAGGAAATTTCTATAGTTTTTTTTTATATTTAGAAAACTATATAGAAAACTATAGTTTTCTATAGTTTCTCTCTATAGTTTTCAGCATACAGATCTTTTATGTTTTCACTCTTAATGCGGATCCTGAGAAACTTAACAGAAGACCATGGGGGAGGGGAAGGAGAAAAAAAAAGTTAGAGAGGGAGAGAGCCAAACCATAAGAGACTCTTAAAAACTGAGAACAAACTGAGGGTTGATGGGGGGTGGGAGGGAGGGGAGGGTGGGTGATGGGTATTGAGGAGGGCACCTGTTGGGATGAACACTGGGTGTTGTATGGAAACCAATTTGACAATAAATTCATATTAAAATAAAATGCAAAAATAAAAATAAAAAATAGGTAAAATTTTTGAACCTGTCCAATTTAAAAGATCAGCAGATTCATATACAAGCATGGATGCTTTAACAGTTATGCATGCCTTTAAAAAGACTAAGAGAATCAATTCTAGGGCAGGTGGCAAACGTGTAATGTTGCATGCAGCAAGTCAAGCCCTGATGTAGAACTCCTGCGTTACATAGCTCCAATAACTATGAAGTTAGGATAAAATTGTTAAATATAAAATATGAAAAAATAAGACAACAAATGTAAATATATTTTAAATGCACATAACACCTATGGGGCTGAAGCAATGGAGTTCTCATGAATCAGAAACCATTGTGTCTACCAGCAGTGTGAATTTTTGAGAACATCAGGAGCAGTTCTTCTTAGTTACCATTTGAAAGTAAGTGAAAAGACAGTAAGCTTGCATTTTGCCGCAGTAAATACTATTTATTTAGGTAATTTGGGCAGTAAAATTACACAGTCACAATAATTGCTTTAATGACTCACTTGGGGTTTTTTGGCACAAAGAAATTGATTCCAGTAAAAGGGAATTTATTAAATAGAACTCAGCATTTTGAGATGAGCCCATTTAGATGAGTTTGTTTACATTTTTTTGGATAAATCACAAAAAGAAAATCATAAGAAATGGTGTTGATGATTGTCAAGGGTAAAATTGGGACTACTGAAAGGATGAACACTGCAGTATGATTAAATTAGATTTTCTTGTTTATTTTGATTCTAAGGGCCTTTTGTTAATTTAAGTTCAATCTTTTGCCTTGATTGGAATTGTGTTTATATGGATATATCTGGTGAATGTGCTTCTAGATAGGCATGCAGGTCTTTCGAATTTCACCTATATTTGAAAAGTGCAGTACTTTCATTTATGCGTATTTGTGAGTGTCTGTAGCCATAGGCAAACTTTTTTAAATAATTAGCTTATGGAATAGAAATGTAAGAATATAGTTCTTGCTTCAGCAGCACATACACTAAAATTGAAACGATATAGAGATTAACACGGCCCCCACACAAGGATGACATACAAATTCATGAAGCATTCCATATTTAAAATAAAGAAATGTCAGAATATAAATAGTAATATCAAACTTCTAGCTTTTTTTTCTAGATATTTGGCCATTAGCCCTATATATATTCCATATACCAAAGAGGTGCAAAATTGTGAAAATGTTTTGCATTTAAAACAGCAGGTAGGACTTCTTATAAACTTTGGAGTTTTTAAAGACTCTAGTCTTAAAATACTGATATCTCTGCAAGTAACTGTTTATACAAAGAGAGGGTTAATTTTTCACTGATTCAATATGTATTGAGCACACTCTGAGCCCCAGTTCCTGACCATAAGGAATGTAGGGTTTAAGGAAAGTGACAAAAAGACAGTGGTTACAGATGAGATCAGTGTTCTGTGACATTGTGACATGAGTCACATAATCCAGTTATTTTAGGGAGTCAAGAAGGACTTTCAAGAAGCAAAGTTTAAAATGGAAAACAAAGAGGAAGAGGACATGAAGTCATGGTAAGAGCTTTAGGTAAAAGTTAAAGATTGCAAAGGCTCAGAGGCATGACAGAGAATGGTGCCTTCAAGAAAGTGTGTAAAGTTGAAGGGGAAGTGGAAAATTGAGGCTGATGAGGAAAAGGGGTAGGTCATGAGAGGTCTTAATAACTGATCTAAGTAATTAGAACTGTATCCTGTGGCAATAGCAATTGCTTGGAAGATAATAAGCAGGGAAATTATATGACCAGGCTGGACCCTTAAAAGATCACTCAAGATGCCATGTGGAAAATGAATTATTGGGTCTAGAAGTTGAAATGAAGGATAATGTGCTTTTTGCGGCTGTGAAATTTGGGAAAGAATATTGGTAACCAGAAATGAGATTGTGTACTGGTGGTACAAAGAAATACACACATATCAAAGATGCTACATATGGAGGTAGAATCAAAAAGTCTTTGTGAGAGATTAGAAGAAGGGAATAAAAAATAAGTAAAAACCAAACTCATGCCCAGGTTTCCTGTTTAAGCAACTGGGTTTATAATGGTAGTGTTCAATGAAATGGGTAGGATTTTAAGAGGAATAGTTTATTAGGTTAATTCTACTTGTTATAACAATCTGAAAAGTTCAGTGACTAAACACTGAGAGTATTTTGTGTTGCTCATCACACAGCTTAATAATAATAATAATAATAATAATAATAATAATAATAATAATAAGACTGTTTCCCTAGTTGCAACTTAAGGATCTGGGTTCCTTCTATCATGTGGTTCTACTGTTTCAGAGTCCTTTGGTTCCATTTGTCCTGGCGGAAGAGAGAAAGAGATTTTATTATTTTAAGGCATTGGGTGTTTAAAAGAGAATTTATCTTTATACTCGCTAATACAGAAGTAGAGTGCTACCATAACAAACACCTGTAGCATGTGGCAAGGAATCAAGGTCATGCAGCAAAGAGAGAGGAACCTGACAGTGGAGATGGAAAAGATGCCTGGCTATGTACTGTAGTGGCAGAAAGAAAAACTCTTTCCTGTAATAACTTGGGGTATGTGTAGACTACTTCCCAAGTGGAACTAGCATTTCTAGGTAGAATTTTTCAGATAAAACTTCAGTTGTGTGTAACTGTGTTAGTGATTGCCTTGAGTAAGTGGTGCAATGCAAGCAAGACCCCAGGAAACAGCAGGCTTCCAAGAAGCTTGGCTAAAGGTAAGGAGCAAGGTGATATTGTCACTAGATGTATGTATGGGGTTAAAGGAGATGTTAAAACATGATAGGATGAGAAGGAATGTATGAATGATCCACAGTGCCTCATTTCCATTGGGGATTATAGGGAATCCTGTCTTACACCATATTTTAGCTCTAAACTTCACTTCTAATCCTAAAAAAAAAAATCTGTAACTTATTGTAAACTCCCATGAGGATACATTTTAAACTTCTTCAGTGCTAGAGTTGTATTCTACTTCTGTATGTTCCCCAGGGCTAAAAGCAGATTTGAACACAAGTGAATGCAGTACATATTTTATTGATGTTTAACCACTATAGACATTGAAATTGCTTAATTGGGAAATGAGATTCTGAAGAAAAGACATGGTATTAAATTTCAGAACTAGGAATCTAGGATATAAGTTAGAAAAGAAAACAATTCCTATTTCCCAGAATTCTGATGAACGTTACCAGGGAATTTTTAGAACATTCTAGTACAATAATTTTTAATTTTAGTTTTTGGGCCACTAACAATCTCCTTAGTTATAAATATGTATTGTGCAAATTATAAAGCTGCATAGTTACATTATGTGATAAAATACTTAGATATTTCTATAACTGTATATTAACTTTTTATTAATATTTATACTAATATACTACTATGAGCATTTGCATTTATATTATTGTCTGACTTACACATTAGTTACCTAATCCTGACACAGCCTAGGAAGATAGGCTAGGAAGATACATTTATTTTTACTTAGTGACAGATCTGGAATTACAATTCAGTTTCTCTGCTTCCCAGTCCAAGGATCTTGCCCTATATAAGCTCAATCAATGCATTTGTGACATTTGTGTCAAAAGTATTTAGTTCATACAGTCTTGCAAATTTTTGTGTCTGTCTTCCTTTTCCTGGTTTCTTTGAAATGTTTGAAAAGAATAATAATTAATCTCACCTAAATAGATTTAACACATCCATCCAATATTCATTTGGTAGATGGCTATAGACGGTGAGGATTTGAGGGCCACTTCTGCCTGAGAAATCCATTCAAGTAGCCTGAAACTTTTTTCACTCTGCAGGGCTAGCGTGTAAGGTCTTGATTCTGTGTCCCATGCCAGGGTTTTCTGGGAACCGCACTGCAGTGGCCTACTCTTACAAGCACCACTGCTCTTAGCAATACTTTCTGTCACTGGTAGGGACTAGTAGGGTTAGTGTCTTCTCTGTGACCCTGAAACCACTCAATGTTATTTGTTGTATGCAACTGCCTACATGCAAAGTTGACTGGCCACAGAAGAATGAGTGCTGTAGATAAAAGTACTGGATTGGTTATCAGGGAAACAATTCCAAACTACAGCAAATTTTAATTTCCAGAGATTATATCCAGAATTATATTTAGTTACATGAAAAAGTGCATGCTACTAGCCAAAGCTGTAATATGGTAACTCTATTATTATTTTAGTTATGGCCAATCTACATTTCAGTCATCTCTTCTGTTGTCATACTGCAGATAATGACCTGTCCTTTTCATGAAGATAGAATAAAATATGCCTTTGGGAACAAAAAGAAAGGAACACGGTCTAATGAAGAATTCAGATGAATGGTACTGGGCTGTTGAGTTTACATCCAGTTCTGTGTTCTAAATGTCATTCTTAGTGGTCATATATTTTCAAACATTATTTTTAAATGATGGAAAAAAAGATAATTGTCAGTTGGAGATTTTTCCAAGTTTTTCATGCCAGTTTTGAACTAGGTCTTGCACCCAATTTTAAAATACTTTGAAGCAGTGCTTATATTGGAGTTAATCTTTCCCCAGAGAATATTAAGACTCCAGGAAAAGAATGTCCCTTACGAATACAGCACATGGTTTCAATTAAAGAGATCTGGACTGAATAGAAGGTGTGCATTTTACAGTTAGATCTACCATCAGATAAGTATGTATTTTCTTGAGACAAATCATTTTAACTTCTCCATGTTCATTTTCTCACCTATAAAATGGGAAAACAATGCCTATACCTTCTGTAGGAATTCTAGGGTGTCATATATACATATTCAATAGAATAAGTATTTGGAAAATATAATCTCATTTAACAAGCCCAAGATTTATGATTATGCCCTAATGCATAATCATAATTCACTAGCCATTGTGGACCTGGGGTACTTCGAAATGTGGTACACTTTTTCTTTTTCTTTTTTTTCTTAGTTTCTATTTTCAAAATTGGCTCACAGCTTGGATATATTTGAGTAAAGCAGCTTTTCCTTATGGCCCCAATCATATGGCTCTTGAGCATATAGGGAAGAGTGTGAAAGAAGAGGGTGGGAAAGCATAACATTAAATATTCAAACTCCCTAGAGTTTTCTTGGCTTGAAGTAAGTTGTCTCTAAAAGGAAAAAAAGGGGGGGGGGGTAGTAAAGAAAGGAAAAAGACCTGAGTCTTTTTTTCCCTTGTCTATTAAAATATTTTCTGTGGTCAGATTTACCTCCCTCAGTTTCTTTTTTCTTTCTTTCTTTCTTTCTTTCTTTCTTTTTTTTTTAATTTTCATTAAGTGCTTCTAAGAAATTAGATTAGATTAAACTTTATTAATCTCTCCTCAGCTCTAATTGAGTTTGTATATACAATCTCAAGCAGGTATCTGCCTTTAAAGAGAAGAACGCCTCCCTCCCACCCCCCCACCACGCCTTCTTTTATTAAATGCCCTCTTTAAGATTCTGCTTTTCATTTGTGTCACCTGTTAATGGGTATGGGCTCACAGAAAGGATTGTTGAAGGGAATGTACCCTGTTTGGGTTTAAGTTGCTCAAGGAAGCAAACCTAGCAAGTAGCATTCGGTTTCTTAGATAATGGTGCCATCTTCCTGGCACTTATAGAGACAATGAAATATTCATGAGTTTCTTAAAGGCTTTTGGAAAGAATGTGTGTTGGAATGGAACATTAATGAGCCAGTCTCTTCTGGTTTCATGCCAGGCAGGGGCTGTTAAATAATTAAGGTGTGACAAGCCAGAGTTTACACAGGAGGAGGTGGAAAGTAGTCCTTCAGCCTTGGAAATGTTCCCCTGCCATATTGAAATGAGGACCCATCTGGTCCAAGTTCTCTTATGTTCCTTGGAGTATTCTCTCTAAAAACATCATGGTACCCAGTGCATTGAAATGTTTTGCTAAAAACCTGCTGAAGGAACATTGAACTACTTCAAACATGTTTGGAAATCATTCAATTAGCCTTTATTGAGTGTGATCAGCACTGAGGCATTGGGGGAAAAAAACAGGATAATTGTACCTCAAGTTTTCTACTTTCTAATAACCTCAGACTAATTGGAAAGCTATGGAAAAAAACTACTCTGTGATCAGTTGTTGAATTGTGTAGAGCTTTAAATGATAGAAGGAGAGATACATTGAGGACTATTGAGTCAAGAGGTTTTCATGGGTACTGGGTGACTTATCTTGGGACTTGGAGTAGATATTAGACTTGTATGACCAGAGGAGAAAATAAGGTTCATATTAAGAGGAATAAGAAAATGAACAAAAATGTAGAGAAAGGAATGCACAACACTTGAAGAAAGTGAAAGTATGCTGTAATGCTATGTCATCAGTAGGCATGTGGAAAATAGCATTCCTATTTCTCACACACAAAAATATATCAATAAAATGAGCCTATGTCCTATTTGGGTGAATGTTGGCTCACCATGGCATCCAGAATCTGTGAAAGGTAAGGTGGCCTCCCAGGAGAGACTGACTCAGTCTTCCAGCAAAATAGACAAATGGAACTCTGAGGAGTTTTTATGTGTGCAGATCTTTCATATCAGATCATGAAAGCAGACATTTTCACAGCTTTACATTAAATATGCAAAATCTCATGGTTCTTTCATAAGAGAAAATATTCATGTTGCTTCCCTTGGTCACCCTTACATTATCCTCAGAGTTGTCATTTTGCGGCTTTCTCTGCAAGGCTGGGCTTCAGAGATATTAAATGGTTGCATTTGCCTGTTCATTTTTTTGCCTTCACTTAAACAACTAAGCACCCACTCTGCACAGAATACAAGGTTTCAAAAACCCATGTTTATCTCCATCTCTCTGGCTTACAAACTAGTTTAGAGAAATAGGCAAATAAGAAAATGTAATAAAAGTCACTCTTAGTCTTACAAAGAAATCACAGCTAATGTTTTGATTAATTGATGTTTAAAAAAATTTTTCCCTATATAGCATGTGGAGATCATTTATTTATGTGTGTATATCCATACATATATATGTGTTTAGAATAACAGTAATCCTACCAGATCTATAGTTTATATCTTAATTTTTCTTTTGTGTTGTTAGAAAAGATTTCCTAAAAATTGTTAAAATAAAGTACGTCATTTCAAGCTATATTTAATCTCCACATAGCATACCATAATTTATTAAAATATTCTTTATTCTTGAGTATTTGCATCTTCATAATATTTCATTATTGCAATTAACACTTTGATAACACCACTTGGCATCAATGTATAATTCAACGCTTATTTTCTCAGAGTAAATTCCCAGATGTAAAATATCTGGATCAAAATGTATTAACATTTTTAGTGATTTTGGGTCATATTGCCAAACCTGTCCCCTAAAAATACCAATTTATCATCCATTCAATGGATGAGAAGGCCCATCTATTTCATAAAAGATTCATTGTCAACTTGAATATGATCTTTTAGAGAGATCTTATCAATTTGATAGGTGAAAATAATGGCATTGTTTTTATTGAGTTATGAAGTTGAACAGTTTTCTTTTCATGGATCTTTGTGTAGAGTTTGTATGTGTATGTATGTGAGTTGTTATAACCTTTGCTTGCATTTCTATTTTGTAAGTGGGCTTCTGTAACTATTAGCAGCAATTATTATTTTTATGGTCCTCATAAAACTTCTAATAATGATAAATCTGTTTTGGAAATTAATGAAGAATTATATTCAGGACTTCTGTACTCCAAAACCATATATCATAGGAATAAAATTGGAATCTTAAGGCTTTTTAAAAACACATTTTAAAATAGATTCAAGTCACTAGACATGAGCTTTAGAGGCTGATCACTTTCTTCTGAAAACTGATTTGATTTTCAAGTCCCAAGTCTGTTTGTTTCTCTTCATCACTTTCTAACACAGAACCTTCCACCTGCTAGGAGCTACTGAAATGCAGACACAAACTTCTGGAAGAAAATGCTTTGTTTGTTTGTTTGTTTGTTTGTTTGTTTTATGTTGGTTTTTTTTTTGTTTTTTTGTTTTGTTTTTTTAGGTAACAGCAGATGATACATTTCATTATATTAGGGAGAAAGAATTATTCTTTAAGTGCATGGAAATATTTACAAACATAATTTTATCTTGGGAGTCTTTATCTCATTCATTTTCTTTCCTCCCACAGGCCAGGGGATAAGAGCATCATTGTCCAGAGGTATAATCTCATTCTTAGATTCTTCCTTTTCCCCCATAGTCCTTCATGAAATTAGTTCTTTTCTCTCTCTCTTTTTGCTAATCTTTCAGTTTAACAGTTTTACTTCCATCAGTTTTTCCCACATCATTCACAGCTTAAAAAACTTTTCTTTCTTCAAGCAAGAGAAAGGAGGGTTCTGCCCTTTAAATACCATGCATATTTATGGGGCGCCTGGGTGGCTCAGTCAGTTAAGCGGCCCACTTCGGCTCAGGTCATGGTCTTGCGGTCCGTAAGTTTGAGCCCGGTGTCCGGCTCTGTGCTGACAGCTCTGAGCCTGTTTCAGATTCTGTGTCTCTCTCTCTCTGACCCTCCCCCTGTTCATGCTCTGTCTCTCTCTGTCTCAAAAATAAATAAAGGTTAAAAAAGAATTTAAAATGCCATGCATATTTTTATTTTAATAACACCTAATTTGTAGAGTTGGGAAATAGGAATCTTATCCTAGAGCGAGCTGAATCATTCATTATAATGCAGCAAAAGTACATATATAAAATAAATAATATATAATATATATAAAAATACATAAAATGTAACATTTAGAATATATTTTATCAATATATTTAATACGTATATTAAGTGTTTTAACATTAAAAGAGCTTATGCTTAGCCTCATGAATACAATCCCCAATGGATACAACCTAATAGCATTGTTGTGATCTAAATATCTCATTATAAGAGTTAAAAATGTTATCAGTTGTCAGTGAAATAAAGGCTCTGGCCCTGGGGAGCGAGACTGGTTGGTATACAAATCTAAGGGGCTTCCTCTGTCTTGGGGTAGCACAAATCAGCCTTGGTTTTGGCCAGTATGGAGGGAGTGATAGTTTGGGAGGTATGAATAGAAAGAGTCCCACACATATCACCTCTTAAAACTGTCTCCTGTCATCGGGAATGTCAGAGCAAACACACAGATGAAAATGTAATCATATTCATGAAGAAACACTTAAGTACACATGAAAAGAAAAGGCACATGACATCATGACCAATTTGTTCTCAAGGAGAACTCACCTACAGGTGGATTAATGCAGAAATTCACGTAAAGAATGTATTAGTGATAGTTACTCAAGTAACTCCTTGTAAGTCACTTTTCTCCATAAGACAGGTCCAAGGCCAGAATTCTGTGGGCAGACTTGATGAGGTGCCTGCAACTGATGGAAGGCAGTAGGAGAGCTGGCCCTGTGGTTGCTGTCAGTGGTTCCTGGTTATTGGCAATCAGCACAGCTTTTGGGTTTCCCTGAGCTTAAAATGAGGTTGCTCTCGGTCCTGGGATTGCTTTTTTCCATCTCCTTGCTACTACTCCATTCTTTGTTGCCCCTTTTTCATTTCTGGCTTTTACCCAAATCCTCATTTCTGTGCTCAGGGTCCCCCTTGCTTGAGTGTATGTGCCCACCTGAATTTTGCTCAATCTTCTCAACTTGACCAGTGCTCTGCCTATTTCCTATTCCTGGAAATCTGGCTGATCACGTCCAGCCTCTCATTTTTTGGCCAAACTTCTCAGCTTTCCCCTTGGAATGTCTCTGGAGTCTGATTATTTCACAACATCTCTACAAACACCACTCTCATCTAAGCCATGGTTTTTGCTCTCCTGGTTTGTTTCAGAATCTCTGAAATGGCCACTGTTTCCTCCCTGCTCTTGTGACAGTCTGAAAGAGCCCTACCTTTCCGACCTCACTGCCTCTCACCTCCATCATTCTGTCCAGTCACAGTGGCCTTCTCAGTATTCCTCAAACTTGCCAACAAACTCCTGTATTTGGGTCTTTGCAGTCTTTGTTTTCTCTGCCTATAAGGCTTTCCCTAGAAATCCTCCTGACCAGGGGTAACTTCATGGCTCAGACAAACCTCATGACCATTTTTACATATTCCTTAGACATACTAACAGGGACTCCATCTCTCTCCTTCTTGTATGAAATGATAACCTATCCGTATTCCCCTTCCTTGCTCATCTTTTATCATAATATGTCTCATCTTTGAACACAGCATATTTTGTTGTTTATCTCTTCTTGTAGAATGCAGTCTCCATGAGGGCAAAGACTTTGACCTTTTTAAAATTTGTACTACTTAATCTCCCAGTGCTTAAAAAAGTCCCTAGTGCAAAATGGCCCTGTAATAACTAAGTGGTGAATGAAGGAAGGTATGAATGAATAAATGAATGTACAGTGCTTATACCCCTGTCTTCATTGTATTGGAAGTAATACCTCAGGCCCCTCAAACATTTAAATATTAGGGAAATTTCTATCTTACTCTCAGTGTAGTTTTCCAGGAAGAAAAATACACAGAACAATTTGCTATGTACAAAGTCACCATACACCTAATAGATAAGAGGAGTATTTCTGGGATGGTGTATATATTTATCATACCCCATCTCATCCTGCTCATTGAGCAACTTGGAAAGGATGTTAATGAAGTTAGTAGTGAAGGAAATGAGACAATTGGAAACCAAGATCAGGAAAGGATGAAGTTAGTTCCTATCACTGCAAGCACATACTGCACATCCAGCTTGAACTGTCCCAGTTTAAAAGCAAAGAAGGAATATAGATCAGCTCAAGATTTGCAGTGTCTGTGAAGACAAAACAATACCAGGCATGTAATTTGCTAGCATTCTGTACTTGTCCTTATGAAAGTCTTTTACATTGTAAATTCTTGCATTGTTTCCTGTTTTCCCCGACAAGTGGTGTGCTCCAGGATGGCCGACTAAGCTAGCTATGTTTTCCCTAGTTTGGTTGCCTAGTTTGGTTTTATTTATTTTTTTAATTTTTTTAATGTTTATTTATTTTTGAGAGAGAGACACAGAATGTGAGCGGGGGAGGGGCAGAGAGAGAGAGATGGAGACACAGAATCTGAAGCAGGCTCCAGGCTCTGAGCTGTCAGCACAGAGCCTGATGTGGGACTCGAACTCACGAACCGCGAGATCATGACCTGAGCCGAAGTCAGCCATTTAACCGACTAAGCCACCCAGGCGCCCCAGCCTAGTTTGGTTTTAATATTTGAGAAAAACAAAAACCAAACCAAAAATAGTTTGGTTTTAATATTTGAGAACAAAGGAGTTACTGAGTGAATGAACAAAGGTTAAATTAGGAGCATCAGGACATTTTAGGGCCTGTGCTGAGACAAGGTGCTTAATGAAACTGGAGTGAATGACCCAGGATAGGTCAGTTCCAGGTTTAGGTTAATCGTGGGTATATCGACAAATTTCAAAAAAGTAGAAATATATTGAATAAACCTCAAATAATTGAAAGGCTTTCTGCTCTGTAATTCAAGTCTAGCCAGTTCAAAGGAAGCTCTGATTTTAAAAGTCAATATATTGACGTGGCAGATCTTAATGAAGGAGTTAGTTAATAAGTATTGCTCCTATTTTGGAATTCTTGGGCACACTAACATGTTTCAGTTGCTGAGTGCTACCTATCCCCAGAAACCATGGCCTTGGGTTTAGGATGGGTATCTGAACCCTAACCCTGACTTTTTTCCTCTGCCTAGCTTGAATTTTGATCACCTTCATTTATTACTAATTTATTGAGAACTTAACCTTTTAGCAAGCATTTTCTAGATATTTGAGATAAAGTGAAAGATCCATACCCTGCCCTCACATAGCTCAAATTCATAGAGTAATGCACAAATGAAGTTGAAAATTTGTAACTTTCCTGTAGTTTATGGGATAATTGCTTAGAAAACTCAGTAGCCTTCTAGGCAGTTGCCAGTGGACAAAGCTGACTATTGAGTTTCACCTTCAGGCTGATAACTTAAATCAGACCCTTTCTTGCCTTAGGCTTGGCCTGTCACAGTCAGACTCCCCAGGGTTAACCCTGAGAACCAGCCTTTTAGTCAGGTGTCTTATCATTTGTAGGATCCTTTTGGGTTTTCCAAGCACTGTCCTATTCTAGATCATTCCCCTGCCCTCCTGGTTTGTGCTCTCTATTGCTGCAGTAGATAGTATGGTTTTCTACACTTGAAAAACTGGATGATTTCAGCAGAATTTAGCCCTGATACTCCTCAGGAACATGACCTTGCAAAATTATTTCATCTCTCCAATCCCCAGTCTGTAAATAGGAATAATACGCCTTTTTCTAAAAGTTTCTACAACAGTCAAAGAAAATGAGATATAATTTATCACAATGCCTGTCATTGGGGCTTCTGTTTTTTGTTACTCAGTTCCTGTAAACAGAAGTATAGCCAGTAAACTATGCCTGAAGGAAAGAAGTAGAAGCCTAGGAAAACTGAAAGAGTCCATTGAATTTTTAAATTGAAACGACTCCTCTGGAGAGTATCCTTAGGTAAGTTATTGAAAGCAGTAAATTGTTAGTAATATTTGGAACAGAGTGACCTTGGGAAATGTAGATGGTGGAGTAGTTTTCATAATCACCCTTGGTTATTGTATTCATTTCATACTTCAAGATTCAGTGACCTACATGATATATACAAATAAATTTACAATAACTAAGAATCACCATGATTATTGTTTTTAATTCAAATCAATCAAACTGCTATAGCACCCAATGTAAAATATTTAGCAATTAAACATAACACTACAGACAAAAGCTGTTCTGGAAAAAAAGAAAAAGATACTTTCTCTCGTTTTTCTTTGAATAATGCCACTTTCTCTGTGTGTGTGTTTTTTTTTGAATAGCACTGAAGTTTGGGGTGCCATTGTACTCTTTAACTGTTGATTTGCATTTGAAATCCCAAAGAGTATAGTCTAAAGTGCCAATTTAGTTATATTTTTATTCAGTCAATCCCCCACACTTGCTCACACTTGCTATTCCTGAGGCTATGAGTCTTTATTAAGGTTATAAAATGCTTCGACCTTCATAAAAGGCACAGTGACTTCCCTTGAGGTCCAAAGCATTAATGATGAGGTGAAATGCAAAATCATTATCTGAGGGCAGCATCTCTCCTACCACAGAAGCTATTCAAATCATCCGATTGAAAGGCAAACCTATCCAAAAGCTAATAAAGAATTCTCCCTGGCAGTTGAAATATTGGACAAATTGCTTTTCAACCTATGATAGAATGTTAACTGGGTGACAGCCAAATGATGCTGCTGGTTCACTATATTCCACCTCTGTAAGCTGGGTAATTGATAGTCTTTGGGTCTAGAGGTCAAAAGTTGTTGGTGAGTTTGCAATGAGTAACTTCACTGTGGAAAAGGGCCAGTGGTGAGTGTTTATTACTTCCCATTGTTTCAGCACCAAAGGCTCTGCAAGGAAAGCCATGCTTCATTCAGGGTTGGTGTCACATTTGCATTCAGGTGTTGGTGAAAACTCTTAAGTACATCGGTGGAAAATTGAAGGCTGACAACATGAAAAAATGTCACTTATATAAAAAGCATATTTTAAAGATAGGGTCTTACCTTCTTCCCTTCTCAGAGAGCTGTGTGCACCTACCTATGAAATACCCATAGGTGATGCTGGTGACAAATATGTGTCTACAACAAAACCAATCTGTTTATTTTATCCTAGATCTGAAGGTTATATTTAAAAAAAGCCTTGAGTATTTGAGACTGGAAAGTCCACCTTGACCAGTATTTACCATAAAAATTCATTTTTTGCATGATGAAAAAAGTTCTCAATGAATACATCAAAATCCGAATTCATATAGTCCTTATATTTATTATGAAGTAGGTGTTCTTGGGCTCCTGTTACGTAAGATGATGGTTTGATATAGGATATTAGAGACAACGAATGTCCTTGTTAAAAGGGATGTGAAAAATCATGGGTTCATGGGTCCCCATCTAGTTCCTGAGTCCACAGAGGATCACCAGTCTATAAAAGTAGAATGTAGGTTGAAAATTATTTTCAGTATTTCATAAAAGTTGCTGGAAATCATACATTTACAGGTTGATGTAAGGATCAACTTTATTTGCTTTTGACTGGCTTGATACCAACTCAGGGCATAAGTAATGCTATTATCTGTGTTCTCACTGCTATTCAGAAACTCTGGTTAGCAGTAAAGTAATTTATGATAAGTACATAAAATCTGAATCTTCTATTCAGCTGGTCAACTAAACTTAACCCTTGATGACTATGTAGCTCTTGATACTGTTGAAGCATTTTCTTATCTAAACCAGGCATTAAAGCATAAGAAACAGTACTGGTATTTGCTTTGGCAACCCATATACTAAAATTGGAATGATACAAAGAAGATTAGCATGGCCCCTGAGCCAGGATGACATGCGAATTTGTGAAGATTCCACAGTTTTAAAAGGAAAGGCTATCATGGGGCGCCGGGGTAGTTCAGCCAGTTGAGTGCGCGACTTTGGCTCAGGTTGTGATCTTGCACGGTTTGTGAGTTCCAGCCCCGCATCAGTCTCTATGATGGTGGTGTGGAAACTGTTTGAGATTCTCTCCCTCTGCCCCTTCCCCACTTGTGCATGCTCTCTCTCTCTGAAAAATAAAAAAACACACTTTAATTTTTTTTCTAAAAAGGAAAGGGTATTCTAACACACAGACTATTTTTGTACTAGAATTTGCTAACTTGTAATATGGAATTTTCCTTTTATCAGTATTACTCTATAAGTCGCTTGGACATTGGCCACTTGTAAAAATTTAAACCCTAACAATTATGAAAACCACGTTGAAGAAAAATAATTAACTTCATTTGGTTTTAATTTTTAATATTTGCAGAAGAAGACTGGGGAGGGAATAAAGAAGAGTGGGTGATTTCTTTCCTAAGTATAAAATAAAGGAATGTGCATTCGATATCAAAACAAAAACAAACACTAGCCCTGGACTGAGAATCATGAAACCTGGTTTCTGACAATAATGGTCAATATCCAACTTACTTACCTAAGTTTTTTTTTTAATTGTACTTTTTAAAAAATTTACATCCAAATTAGCATATAGTGCAACAATGATTTCAGGAGTAGATTCCTTAATGCCCCTTACCCATTTAGCCCATCCCCCCTCCCACAACCCCTCCAGTGACCCTCTGTTTGTTCTCCATATGTAAGAATATCTTATGTTTTGTCCCCCTCTCTGTTTGGATATTATTTTTATTTCCCTTCCCTTATGTTCATGTGTTTTGTCTCTTAAAGTCCCCATATGAGTGAAGTCATATGATATTTGCCTGTCTCTGACTCATTTTGCTTAGCATAATACCCTCCAGTTCCATCCAAGTAGTTGTAAATGACAAGATTTCATTGTTTTTGATTGCCAAGTGATACTCCATTTGTGTGTGTGTGTGTGTGTGTGTGTGTGTGTGTGTGTGTATACACATATATATACCACCTCTTCTTTATCCATTCATCCATCAATGGACATTTGGGCTCCTCCCATACTTTGGCTATTGTTGATAGTGCTGCTATAAACATTGGGGTACATATGTCCCTTTGAAACAGTACACCTGTATCCCTTGGATAAATACCTAGTAGTGCAATTGCTGGGTTGTAGGGGAGTTCTATTTTTAATTTTTTGACGAACATCCATACTGTTTCCCAGAGTGTCTGTACCAGCTTGCATTCCCACTAACAATGCAAAAGAGATCCTCTTTCTCAGCATCCTTGCCAACATCTATTATTGCCTGAGCTGTTAATGTTAGCCATTCTGACTGGTGTAAGGTGGTATCTTATTGTGGTTTTGATTTGTATTTCCCTGATGATGAGTGATGTTGAGCATTTTTTCATGTGTCAGTTGGCCATCTGGATGTCTTCTTTGGAGAAGTGTCTGTTCATGTCTTTTGCTCATTTCTTCACTGGATTATTTGTTTTTTGGGTGTTGAATTTGATAAGTTCTTTATAGATTTTGGATACCAACCATTCATCTGATATGGCATTTGCAAATATCTTCTCCCATTCTGTCGATTGTCTTTTAGGTTTCTGATTGTTTCCTTCACTGTGCAGAAGCTTTTGATTTTGATGAGGTCCCAGTAGTTCATTTTTGCTTCTGTTTCCCTTGTCTCCGGAGGCGTGTTGAGTAAGATGTTGCTACAGCCAAGATCAAAGAGGTTTTTGCCTGCTTTCTCCTTGAGGATTTTGATGGCTTCCTGTCTTACATTGAGGTCTTTCATCCGTTTTGAGTTTATTTTTGTGTATGGTGTAAAAAAGTGGTCCAGGTTCATTCTTCTGCATGTTGCTGTCCAGTTTTTCCAGCACCACTTGCTGAAGAGAAAGTCTTTAATCCATTGGATATTCTTTCCTGCTTTGTCAAAGATTAGTTGGCCATGTGTTTGTGGGTCCATTTCTGGGTTCTCTATTCTGTTCCATTGATCTGAGTGTCTGTTCTTGTGCCAGTAATGTACTGTTTTGATGATTACAAGCTTTTTTGGTATAGGTTGAAGTCCGGGATTGTAATGCTTCCTGCTTTGGTTTTCTTTTTCAAGATTGCTTTGACTATTCGGGGTCTTTTCTGGTTCCATACAAATTTTAGAATTATTTGTTCTAGCTCTGTGAAGAATGATGGTGTTAGTTTGATAGGGATTGCATTGAATAGATTGCTTTGGGTAGTATTGGCATTTTAACAATATTTGTTCTTCCTATCCAAGAGCATGGAATCTTTTTCCATTTTTTTGTGTCTTCTTCAATTTCTTTCATAAGCTTACTATCGTTTTCAGTGTATATATTTCTTACCTCTTTGGTTAGATTTATTCCTAGGTATTTTATGGGTTTTGGTGCAGCTGTAAATGGGATCAATTCCTTGATTTCTCTACTGTTGCTTCATTGTCGGTGAATAGGATTGCAACCGATTTCTGTACAATTGATTTTATATCTTGTCACTTTGCTGAATTTATGAATCAGTTCTAGCATTTTTTTGGTGGAATCTTTTGGTTTTTCCATAAAGAGTATCATGTCATCTGCCAAGAGTGAAAGTTTGACCTCCTTCTGGCCGATTTAGATGCCTTTTATTTCTTTGTGTTTTCTGATTTGCAGAGGCTAAGACTTCCAATACTATGTTGGATAACAGTGGTGAGAGTGGACATCTCTGTCTTGTTCCTGACCTTAGGAGGAAAGCTCTCAGTTTTTCCCCATTGAAGATGATATTAGCGTTGGGTCATTTATATACGACTTTTATGATCTTGAGGTATGATCCTT
The DNA here is from genome assembly GCF_016509475.1 of Prionailurus bengalensis. Lineage (NCBI taxonomy): Eukaryota > Metazoa > Chordata > Mammalia > Carnivora > Felidae > Prionailurus > Prionailurus bengalensis. The sequence goes on from NC_057356.1 coordinate 63,238,608, forward strand.
CTATTCCTACTTTCTTGAGGGTTTCTATCAAGAAAGGATGCTTGATACTTTTATCAAGAAAGTATTTTGTCATGCTTTCTCTCCATCTATTGAGACGTTCATATGGTTCTCATCCTTTCTTTTATTGATGTGATGAATCACATTAATTGTTTTGCAGATATTGAACCAGCCTTGCATCCCAGGTATAATTCTCACTTGGTCATGGTGAATAATTTTTTTAATGTATTGTTGGAGTCAGTTGGCTAATATCTTGTTGAGGATTTTTGATCTATGTTCATCAGGGAAATTGGTCTATAGTTCTCCTTTTTAGTGGGGTCTCTGTCTGGTTTTGGAATCAAGGTAAAGCTGGCCTCATAGAAAGAGTTTGGAAGTTTTCCTTCCATTTCTATTTTTTGGAACAGCTTCAAGAGAATAGGTGTTAACTCTTCCTTAAATGTTTGGTAGAATGCCCCTGGAAAGCCATCTGGCCCTGGATTCTTGTTTTTTGGCAGATTTTTGATTACTAATTCAATTTCTGTACTGGTTATTGGTCTGTTCAAATTTTCTATTTCTTCCTGTTTCAGTTTTGGTAATGTATATGTTTCTAGGAATTTGTCCATTTCTTCCAGATTGCCTATTTTATTGGCATGTAATTGCTCATAATATTCTCTTATTATTGTTTTTATTTCTACCATGTTGGTTGTGATGTCTCCTCTTTCATTCTTGATTTTATTTATTTGGGTGCTTTCCTTTTTGTTTTTGATCAAACTGGCTAGTGGTTTATCAATTTTGTTAATTCTTCCAAAGAACCAGGTTCTGTTTTCATTGATCTGTTCTACTGTTTTTTTGGTTTCAATAGCATTAATTTCTGCTCTAATCTTTATTATTTCCTGTATTCTTCTGGTTTTGGGTTTTATTTGCTGTTGTTTTTCTGGCTTTTTATGGTTTAAGGTCAGGTTGTGTATCTGAGATCTTTCTTCCTTCTTTGAAGGCCTGGATTGCTATATACTTTCCTCTTATGATCTCCTTTGCTGCATCCCAGAGGTTTTGGGTTGTGGTGTTATCATTTTCATTGGCTTCCATATACTTTTTAATTTCCTTTTACACTTCTTGGTTGGCCCATTCATTCTTTAATAGGATGTTCTTTAGTCTCCAAGTATTTGTTACCTTTCCAATTTTTTTCTTGTGGTTGATTTCGAGTTTCATAGCATTGTGGTCTGAAAATATGCACGGTATGATTTTGATCTTTTAATACTTGCTGAGGGCTGATTTGTTTCCCAGTATGTGGTCTATTCTGGAGAATGTTCCATGTGCACTGGAGAATAATTTATATTCCACTGCTTTAGGATGAAATGTTCTGAATATATCTGTTAAGTCCATCTGGTCCAGTGTGTCATTCAAAGCTATTGTTTCCTTGTTGATTTTTTGATTAGGTGATATGTCCATTGCTATGAGTGGGGTGTCGAAGTCTCCTACCATTATGATATTACTATCAATGAGTTTCTTTATGTTTGTGATTAATTTATATATTTGGGTGCAGCCACATTTGGCACATAAATGTTTACAATTGTTAGGTCTTCTTGGTGGTTAGACACCTTAATTATGATATAATGCCCTTCTTCATCTCTTGATACAGTCTTTATTTTAAAGTGTAGATTGTCTGATATAAGTATGGCTACTCTGGCTTTCTTTGTTGACCATTAGTATGATAGTTGGTTCTCCATCTCCTTACTTTGAATCTGAAGGTGTTTTTAGGTCTAAAGTGGGTCTCTCATAAACAGCATATAGATGGATCTTGTTTTCTTATCCATTCTGTTGCCCTATGTCTTTTGATTGGAGCACTGAGTCCATTGACATTTAGAGTGAGTACTGAGAGATATGAATTTATTGCCATTACGTTGCTTGTAGAGTTGTAGTTTCTGGTGGTGTTCTCTGGTCCTTCCTAATCTTTTTTGCTTTTGGTGTTTGTTTCTTTGTTTTTCCATCTTTTCTCCCCTCAGAGAGTCCCCCTTAATATTTCTTGCAGTGCTGATTTAGTGATCACAAACTTCTTTAATTTTTGTTAGTCTGGGGAACTTTTGATCGCTCCTTCTATTTTGAATTACAGCCTTGCTGGATAAAGAATTCTTGGTTGCATATTTTTCTGATTCAGCACATTGAATATATCCTTCCACTTCTTTCTGGCCTGCCAAGTTTCTGTGGATAGGTCTGCTGCAAACCTCATCTATCTTCCCTTGTAGGTTAAGGAGTTTTTTTTCCCTTGCTGTTTTCATGATTCTCTTCTTGCCTGAATATTTTGTGAATTTGACTATGATATACCTTGTTGATGATCAGGCTTTGTTAAATCTAAAGAGAGTCCTCTGTTCTTCCTGGATTTTGATGTCTGTGTCTTTCCCCAGGTTAGGAAAGTTTTCTGCTATGATTTGCTCACATAACCCTTCTACCCCTATTTCTCTCTCTTCCTCTTCTGGGACCCCTCTGAGTCTGATTTTGTTCCTTTTAATGAGTCACTGATTTCCCTAATTCTTACATCGTGCTCTTTTGCCTTAATCTCCCTCTTTTTTTCTGTTCATTATTCTCCATAAGTTTGTCCTCTATATCGCTGATTCTATGTTCTGCCTCATCCATCCTTGCTTCTGTGGCATCCATTCAAGATTGGAGCTCAGTTATAGCATTTTTTAATTCATCCTGACTAGCTTTTACTTCTTTTATCTCTTCAGAAAGGGATTCTAATCTATTTTTGACTCCAGCTAATACTCTTATTATCATGATTCTGAATTCTGGTTCAGACATCTTGCTTCTATCTGTGTTGGTTAAGTCCCTGGCTGTCATTTCTTCCTTCTCTTTCATTTGGGGTAAATTCCTTTGTTTCATCATTTTGAAGGGAGAAAGGAATTAATGAAGTAGAAAAATTAAAATTAAAAAAATATTAAATTAAAAAAATATTAAAAATAAAAAATTAAAAAGAGACTCACCAAAAAAATCAAATAAATGATGCTAGATCCTAGGTGTTTTGGTCTGGGTGTTGAAAGCGTCTTGATAGAGAAAAAAGGGGAAAAAAAGAAAAAAAAGGAAATTGTTTGAAAATTTGTAAAACTGGATACACTGGAGTAGACTAAAATTAAATGATGGAAGTAAACTAGAATTTGAAAAAATTTACATAAAAGTATAAAATATACTAGAAAAATATTAAAGAAAAATATTTTTAATAAAAATTTAAAATGTAAATGGATTTTTTCCTCTTTGTGTATTCAAGAAAAATGAAAAACAGGAAAAAAAAAGAAAGAAAATTGAATAGTTGGACTTGCTAACACACTGAAATATGACTGGAATTACTTCATTGTCCCCTGGAAGTCAAACTATGAAGCGCTTTATAGTCCTTAAACTAAGCAGGCAGTGAGACTTGTGTTCTTGAAGAGTGAGGTTGGCCCAATTGGGCGGGGCTTAGTGTAACACCTCCATTCTCCACTAGATGGTGCTGCTAATCTGGGGTGGATTGTTAAGGCGCTTATAGGTGCGTATGCACATGCGTGGGAGTTGTGAAAATGGTGTCACCCAGCTATCCGGTCTCTAGTATTGGAACTCTTTTCTCCCCAATCAGCAGTTGTACGTCCATCTTTTGTCATCAGCTTTCATCCACTCCCCGCTTTTACATTGTCCGTGACCAAGTCCCAGGTAGTACCTCTCTCCCGAGTTTTGTCTCAGATGTGACTGTTTTCCCCAGCCCCTTACTTCTGAGGTACTGCAGCTTTGACCCATTCTGCCCCTCTGTGGAGGGTCTTAACAACCAATGGCCAAATGCTGGCCACACCCAAGAATGTTTGTGGGACCATGCTGCTGCTGATGCCCAAAGACTGTGGCCAGGTGCCAGGGTGCCCCAGAAAAATTTCATGAGACAGTGTGGCACCAGCGTTTTAGGGATTATGGAAAATCACAACACACATCTGGCACCAGGCTTCACCCTCAATGACCTTGTTCCATCAGCAGCAAATGTGGCCATTCTCTGGGGTCTGCTGGGCTCAGGTGGCCTCATAGCCTCTACCAAATGTCCTTCCAGCAGTGGAACCACTTCTCCCCTTGTGCCCCAAGAACCTCCCAGACCCCACTCTGCTCCTAGGGATTCATTCACCCTTCCCACCAGAGCACTGCCAGGTATAGAGCTGTGGAGTTGCAGACTCTGCACTCCCCCATTTATAGTCTTAATGGAATTTAAACCCTCTCCTTTCTCCTTTCTCCCTTTTTAGTTCAGTCCCTGCAGCTGTTTCCAATTTTTCACTTTCTCTCCAGCCACTTTTGGGGTGGGGTGCTTTCTCGTATTCTCCCCCGTCTCTGTCCTCTCTCCACATGCAAAAGCGGCTCCATGCCCCCCACGGCTTCTGTCTCCCCAAGTTCACCTCTCCAGGCCATGTACCTGCTGAATTCTGTGGTTCAGATTGTGCAGATTGTTGTGTTAATCCTCAGATCAGTTTTCTTGGTGTGCAGGATGGTTTAGTGTTGGTCTGGCTGTATTTCATGGACGCAAGACAGACAAAAAACATCCATGCTGTTCTGCCATCTTGGCTTCTATTTATCTGAGTTTTTAATTCCTAGTCATACCACATAATCTCTAAACCTCTTCTAGTGATGAACTTGAGTGATGAAGCTACATTTTTTGTTGCTTAATGTGCTTTTTTTTCTCAAGAAAGATATTTAGGAGATCATGACCCTGGAGTTATTTATACTGGGACTTTAGGCATAGTCAGTGTTGCAGGTCTGCTTCCAAAGACTAAGCAATTTGTTTCCTCACTTTGGGGAAAGTATTTTTAAGGGCATGAGTAAGAGACTACTAATAAGGAGGATCTTAAAGTAAATTTACCTTGAACCTTAGATTCTCATACCCTCTAAATACTCAAGAATTAAGTGAAGGCTGAGAAACAGTTGGGTAGTGCCTTCTAGTTACTCACAGCAGGGAGGGTTTGACTCTGGCTTCTTGGAGGAAAGACAAGCAATGAGAATAACTCAAGAACTAGTGGTACTTAAGTCCATCTCCCTCAATATTCCCTACAGCTTAGTAGAGAAAAACAAAGATAAAAGATCTGCATGTGAACAACACACTCAATGGTCTTGAATGTAGAGTAGGGCTTAACTGAAAAATAGCTGTACCCAAACTTAAGATTAAGAAAAGAGAGAGACAGGGCGCCTGGGTGGCGCAGTCGGTTAAGCGTCCGACTTCAGCCAGGTCACGATCTCGCGGTCTGTGAGTTCGAGCCCCGCGTCGGGCTCTGGGCTGATGGCTCAGAGCCTGGAGCCTGTTTCCGATTCTGTGTCTCCCTCTCTCTCTGCCCCTCCCCCGTTCATGCTCTGTCTCTCTCTGTCCCCCAAAAAATGGATAAACGTTGAAAAAAAATTAAAAAAAAAAAAGAAAAGAGAGAGAGAAACAAAATAAACAAACAAACAGAAACCCCACAATTCCCAGAAAATGATTTCCTATGTTCCTACAATGCCACAAGATTCTGAGGTCAAGCAAGAAGTACTGTATATTTCAAAGTTGCTGAGAGAATAAATCTTGCATGCTCTCATCACAAGGAAAAACATTCTCTTTACAGTGATGGATGTTAACAGGACTTATAGTGGTGATTATTTCATAATGTACACAAATATTGACTTATTATATTGTACACTTGAAACTAATATATGTCAGTCGTACTTCAATAATAATAATAAAAACACAAAGAGAGGCAAAAAGAGAGTCACTTTAGAAATAGAAAATGAATGAATGTATGAATAGATTTTTATAGCCAGCTAAGGTGTTTGTCAAACATCAAGACTTAAAACCCACAAAACAGTTTTAAGCTCATACAACTTAGAACATTCTCTGTGTATGGGCCTTCCATGAAGGATCCATGAGGTTAGTTTTTTTTTCAATTAATAGATGAGTGGAAAAACTTCACCAAACACTGATGCCAGGCTTTTTAATGCATATAAATGTAGACCTAAGACAAAAACAAAGGCATAAATGAGGGTGGAAGATAACACAGAAATGCTATATGTTGTGACAAAACAGAAATAAAGCAACTAAATATGAGTGAAGACAGAGGTGTGGTAGAAAGTAGAATAAGCTCATTGGCTGATGTATTGGCTATAGGTAGGATTTAAAGGGTATTGTTAAAAACTAACAAACCAGAAAGTAAAACTATAATAGCAGACTCCAAACTAAATTTTTACTCAAAACTATTTCCCAGAGGAAATATAGAAAGGACATTATAGAAGATATAAATGCAAAGATAACCATTAGAAGGAAAATATAATTCTTTCTAATTATCATTTTCATTAAAGAACAAATGCATATTTTGTAAAGAAATAGAGCAAGTATAACCTAATATACATAACTATAAAATTATTGTGACTGTGTGCCTCGATGGCTCAGTAGGTTAGTGTCCAACTTCAGCTCAGGTCATGATCTCACGGTTCATGGGTTTGAGTCCCGTGTCAGGCTCTGTGCTGACAGCTCAGAGCCTGGAGCCTGCTTCACATTCTGTGTCTCCCTCTCTCACTGTCCCTCCCTTGCTTGCACCCTGTCTCTCTCTCTCTCTCTCTCTCAAAAATAAATAAACATAAAAAGATTTTCTTAAAAAATTGTGATAAAATTGAGACCAATAGAATTGAGACATACAAGTTATAGGACACATATCAGTCATATCAATTAATGTGAATAATTTGAATGCCAAGGTGGCTCAGTCAGTGAAGTGTCATGACTCTTAATTTCAGCTCAGGTCATAACCTCATGGTTCATGAGTTTGAGCTAATGGTGCTAAGCCTACTTAGGATTCTCTCTCTCTCTCTCTCTCTCTCTCTCTCTCTCTCTCTCTCTCTCTCTCTCTTTCCCCCAACCCCACATGCATTCTCTCTCTCAAGAAATAAATTAATTAAAAAGAATAAACGTGAATGAAGTTAATTTACTTGTTAAAAGAATGTTATTTTCACTTTGGTTTACAAAATATCACCAGCCATATGCTATATACAAAGGAATAATTAAAGTGATTCAAAAAATCAAACAAACAAAACAGGCAAAGATATTCTGGACCCACAGAATAAATAAGAAAGAAGGGATATGAACTTGATATCAGATAAAGTAGTATTTAAGCTAAAAAACAATAAAATTGTAGAAAGATATGTTTTAGTAGTAAATGCCATGATTTAAAATGATGATAAGAATGTTATGGCTATGAATGAATGAAAGAATACAGCAACCATGTTTATGAAATAAAAACTGTAGGACATAGATATAAACACCACAATTATAGGAGTCATTAGTACACCAGTATCAGGTCAAGACAGATCAGGTGGACAAACCAAAAATTAATTACAGGGCCAGAAGACCTGAACAACCTAATAAAAAATAGATCTTACCATTATATACCACATTTTTGACTTTGGTAATAGAAAATACACTTTCTTTTCAGGTGCTTATACAACACTTAATGAAGTTTCCCATACACTAGTTCACAAGGAAAACATCAAGATGTCCTATAATGTGGAAGTACTAAAAAAATATACTCTCCAATTACAATGCAATAGAGCTAGAAATTCTTAACAAATCAAAAAATTAAAAGGCCTTTCCACCAGGAATTAAAAAAAATTTTCCATTGGGAAACTCTTGGATGAAACAGAAAAACATAGATTGAAGCCACAGAATTCAATCAAATAATTAAAACCTCTGGGATATGCTTCAAGCATTGGGCAAAGAAAATATCATAAAGCAAACCATTCCACCAGTAAAAAAATGAAAACAGATACCTTCTCAAGAAACTAGAAAAAGGACCAGCCAAAGAAAGCATAGGAAGGGAAATAATATAAAGAAGCAGAAGTTAAGATATATTATAGAAAACCGTAGATTTGGGTGTTTGCAAGTGTGTGTGTGTGTATTTTTGCAAGTTTCCTTAGGGATTGGATGTGAGGGTTATTTCAGAGAGAAGTAGTGTATTCTTTTGGATTTGAGGAAATTTTATGAAAAACACAGATATTGTTAGTATATAAGACATTTATATATACTTTTAAATACAAATTTTTATTGTTGGAACTGAAATTATCACAGAGAAGTCCAGGCCTATCCTAAAGCACTTAGAATAAAGGTGATACCACAAACAAACTGCTAATTCAGCAGGTATCTACACACACACACATACACACACACCACATACACACGCACACACGGATATTTTTTCTGTAGTTCATTATTTTACAACTTGAAATGGGGAATATAGGAGATTTTCTTTATATAAACTCACAGTCCTTATATTTATATGGCAAGAGAGGATTAATACTGTGAAAAGCCCAAGCAGAGTTGTTGTGTTTGTCTCTGTAACTGATAATATGAATAAGAGAATCTATAATGTGCAATATCTGCCCTAGCCCGTGTGGTGATAATAGGGAGACAATGGACATTACTCTTGAGCAAATGAGAGAGATAATCAGCGCTCTATTTCTTCGGCTATGTTTGGGTTTTAGAATTATATTCTTCTAGCTTTCTTTTAATGCACAGTGTTACCACTGTTCTTTGAAGGAGAAAAACTCTTAAATATATTGAGTCTGAAACCCTGCCTCACTCCCCCTTTTCCATGAAGCACTCTCATGAAATTCTTTATTATCAAAAACGATTGCATTGTAGCAGGGCAAACATTTTGATGGAATGAACTGGAGAAAGGATGCCTTATAGAATATTTCTACAACATGAGGCTAAGAACAGTTGTTCTGAGGGTTGAGATTTTATCTTACACATGAGGGCCCAGCATATTCCAGGCTTTCAGAGTATCTATTGACTAAATATGCCAAAGAGTGAACAAGTGTTCATTTTTAACAATTTCTATGCAGATACAGTATTCCCTTCTTTAGACATATTACAGGTTGTCAGTTCCTTTTGTTGTTAATATCTCCATAAAATTTCATCCCTCAAGAACAAAAGAACATGCTAGTTCTACAAGACTAGGCCTAAATTATATTTTCCTAGCCAGAAAAATAGTTTAATTACTTTATAAACTTTTCTCATTTAAAACAAATTTATCGTGTGTCTTTGATGATTACCATAAATTGCAGCCATGCTTTTTCTAATATATTCTCTTACTATTTGGTTTCTCAGAAGATTTAAAGGGTGCCAATTTCCTGTACAATTTATCAGACAATATTCAGCAGTGCCATTTAGAGCACACTTATAAAAATACAACTTACAAAAGATTTATCACATTGCTTGCAGTTTAGCATGCTTCTAAGACCAGCAACCTAGTTTCTCCTTGCCTGATTTTGACAAGAGTAAGCTTAATATTAAATATTAACTCTTCTCCCTGTAAAAAAGGCAGAGATATTATTTATTCAGGATACATTTGTTATAACATTATTTAGAGATTTTCATACTCTACTGCAATGCCTATATAAGGATAATTCCTCCTTATTTGATTTGGTGGTCTTTCCCTGTAAATTTTATTTAGTAGCCTTGTCACCTACCCCTGCCTACACACACACACACACACACACACACACACACACACACACACACGGACACATAGCAACACTCCTGTATGTGTGTGTGTGTAGTCTTTTTGGTTCTGAACTCTGATAAATATACATGCTAATAGATCTCTCTTATTTTCTCTATTTGGCTGGCTAAGGAAGTTGACTACATTGTGCCAATTCTTTTATTTGTATTCTTTCTGTCTCACCACACCTCTTCCTTCTCACTTAAATGCTTTATTGATAAAAATCTGGAATTTTCCTCAAGGGAGGGAAGCCCAGGTTATGGGCTCTGGCCCATCCCAAGGACTTCCATATTAAGTCTTTTGGGGGGCCTGGCTGAAATAAAGTGATCTTCCTCCTGATGTGTGCAGCTCCCTTGGGGACACTAAGGTGAGAAGGGCAAGATGAGCCACAGGCCATTTTGGATTAAGCCAGTAGTGTTGAGTGGAACCTTAAACCCTACCTTATCTCCAAAATAACCTAATAATTGAATTTGTTAAGGGTTATGGGGGACAGCTCCGTGTTCCTTGAATGTGTCTAAGTCTGGTTCCTTCAGAAGATGGTGCCTCTCTGAGCAAAAGATAAAGAAAAGAGAAGCACAAAATCTTATCTCTTGACCTATCATCTGTACCCACCACTAAGTTGCTTATATTACTCTCTTATATTACTTAAAGCCATTAAATCCACACCATAGTCTTGTCAGGTAGCCACTGTCATGAGAACACTTGAGATCACTCAGCCCCTAAGTGTCAGAGCTGTCCTCCCGCCTTGAAGAAGCACCTCCTCCACCCCTCCCCCCCTCCCCCCCCCAGCTTTCATCGTTGCTCTTCTGGCCAAGGTGACTCACATCAGAACTGAATTATTCCGTATCTTAAATTCCAAATCTCTGTATGAATTTAAATTATATTCTTCTAAAAAACACATTCTTTTAAACACCCAACAGAGACAGGTCTCCATTAAAACCCATGTTCTTTTTCTTTCAAAAGTATAGAGTTGGTTTGAGATTCAGCTGTCTTCCTGGAGACCCGATACCTGTGCCCTCTTTGCAGAGACATTGCTCTGTAACTGAATTCTCTCTTGGCCCCCCAGAATTTGGATGTCTTGTTGTATGTACCCTTTTCTGTCTTCCTACTGGCTGAGATGAGCAGAGCACCCCCACTCATGAAGATAGTAGATCCACTGTTTCCCTGGGTCTCTGACTCTTGGCATGTGGGTAGCTGCCCATTGCACCCTGGACTATTACCTGAGTAAGAAACAGACCTTTTTATGTCTTAATCTAGTGAATTCATGTTGGGTCTCTTGTGGCTGCAGAATAGTTTAGTCTGTCCTAACCATGGGGCACTCTATATGTTTTGAATTAACGTATTGAATTTTACTGTGTAAAAATATGGTACACTTTAAATAAATATGTTTTATTGGTGAACTTACCCTGCTAATCAAATTGGTATCTTTATGCATGGCCAAATTAACTATCAAGACAATGAATTTCAAAAAGGGGAAAAAAAAGATTCCATCAAACTGGTTAGTGGTCAGTGTGTAGAAAAAGTAACTGGTGATTTTGGACTATTTTCCCTTTCTGCTCTATTTTAAAAGTAGTGTGTGGACTTGATACATGTTAAATGTTTTCTTACCACATATAAGCAGGAGTATTTTTATTCCTTTGCTGTCCTCCATTGTAACTGTTTCCTGTGTTTACCTCAAACAAATTATTTCTCCAGAAACATTAATAAAAAAGAAAAATGAAGACAAGTATTTCTAGCATTTGTTAGTGTAATCCATTTTGTAGATTTAATTTCTGTGATGTCTTTAAAAATGTCAGACCTTCTTTATTACTGATCAGTTTGGTGAAGTCTTGCTGAAAATGGGGCAATGTGATATATGAATTCTCATGGGCATTTCTAACTTCCTACAGCTAGGACATGGTTATTTTCATGAGATAATTATTGCAGAAAGGCATCATTTCAAACTTAGTGTTTTTTTCTTTCCTCACATAACAGCTTAATCTAGTGTCAACAATACACTTAAAATTGTTTTTATTATCTTAGAACAGGTGGGCACATATTAGGAAATGTCAAACTCCATCAGTTTGACTGAATATAGACATTCCACGTGGTGATTTTCAGTGTAGTAGGAAACGGAAAAGAAGTTGATCTGTCAAAATAGCAAGACAGTAATATATAATTTCAGTCTTCATCTCCCACCTTATCCCAACTACAAATTTCTTCTCTCTGTTTATATACCTATTTTTATCCTTCATGGCCCTTGCATTCTCAGCTGTGTGATATAAGTTATGAATTCTGTCACATTTTATTTTTTTATTAATTTTTTAAAGTGTATTATTTTGAGAGAGAGAGAGAGAGAGAGAACGAGTGGGAGAGGGGCAGAGAGAGAGAATCTCAAGCAGGCTCCAGGCTGTCAACACAGAGCCTTACTTAAGGCTCAAACTCACAAACGATGAGATCCTGAACTGAAATCAAGAGTTGGTTGCTTACCCAACTGAGCCACCCAGGCGCCCCTATCACATTTTAAAATCAAAATGCATACCACTTGAGGAAAAAATACAAAATCTTTAACTTGGCCCACAATGGAAGTGATGAGGTCCATGCCTTCATAACTTGGAAGTTGTGCTACTATATGTTTTCATCATTCCCTGCACACAGTAGACTTTCCACCCCCTCCCTTTTTTTGGTCAATTTTGTTTTCTTTTCTTTTTAATACCTTAAGCACTTTCCTACCTTAAGGCTTTATACCATTCTGTTCCCTTTTCAGGAATACTTTTTCCCCACTTCTTTCTACATCCAAGTTAAATGACATTTCTTCAAAAAGGCTTTCCCAAGTCTTCAAATATGGTGCTCTCTTATAACTGAGTACTTATCAGTGTTTATAATTTACTTTTGTATTTGATTATTAGTTTATTTTTTAATTTTTTTAATATTTGTTCACTTTTGAGAGAGACACACAGAATGGGGGAGGAGCTGAGAGACAGAGAGACAGAACTCAAAGCAGGCTCCAGGTTCCAAGTTGTCAGCACAGAGCCTGATGCAGGTCTCAAACTCACAAACTGTGAGATCATGATCTGAGCTGAAGTCAGACGCTCAACCAACTGAGCCACCCAGGTGCCCCAATTATTAGTTTAATATTTTTCAATTCTCTGGAGTGAATACCTGTTGTTTTATCTGCCCAGCATTCTTCTGTACAGAAATATCTTTCTGGAAACTTCTTCCCCATTCCATCTATGTTGTCTTTACTAGAAATGTCTTTTATATATTTGTAAACCTACCCAAACAATTTTCTAGTAGAGAGATGGACACCTAATTCCATCTGAGCACCTTCTAGCCACAATTGATTGGAAAGGGGGCCAATCAGAGTTCTTCCCTAGGATTCTTCAAACTGCAGTTATCATAATCAACCTTCTCTTGGGTAGCACTTGGTACTCTGGATAGCCTTCTCTCCACAATTTGGTGAAATCATAGATGTCTACCATGGGAGAGAATGGGGCTGACTTGCAGAAAGAATCAGATATGAGAAAAGGAGGGAGAATTTCAGCAGTATTTGGGTGCCTGGTTCTAGTGGTTCCAGAAGCAACATTAAAACATTGATCTTCCTAGAGATAAGCAGATTTTATGAAATACTTCAGCCTCTGCATTGTTCTTACTGAAGTTAGTTTGAGTTGGATTGCTGTTACTGGAATTTAATATGACAGATTATTAGTATGCCCTGGATGTAAGCTCTACAAATACAAAGTCACCCTTTCTGGCCAGGATGCACAATCCTCCATTTCTTCAGAACAGACATCTTTGTGTGATTTTGCAAAGGAGGCTCTATCTGCTAAGAGTATATTAAACTACAAAGGAACCACATACTAATAATACTACTTCTTCAATTTCTTTCTTTTTTCTCTAGACTGTGAATGTTTGTATGAAGATTTTTTTATTTTGAAATCTAGAAAGTATTCAGACTGTGAAACCCATAAATATGGGTTTAATCCTTAATCCAAAACCAACCATTCTAGTCTTTTTAAACTTTAAACTTCTCTTCCTTTCTACCCTACCAAAATGTAAATTCTTATTTGAAAATCAGGTGAAGAAGTTTTCTTTTTAATAAAATTTCTTTCACTGATTTCTGGCATTTAATAATTCCAAAATTCTGTCATCTTAGGTACAAGTGGAGAGGAACCCAGCTATTTGAGCATATTTGCCTGAGAGTGTCCTGGTAATGAAGGATCCAGGAATCCAGCTGAGCAATGTAAAAGTGTAGGCTCCCCCTGCTTTCTCAAAATTCCCACCCTGGGACTAAGATCTTGCCACCTCACCATATGCTTAGAATATTTCAGGGTGTAAAGTCAAATTGGAACCATGTTTCCTGCTGTTTCACCATGATTGTTTGCACAACAGATGCAGGCAATCCATCAATGCCAGGAGAAACAAAAAGGAAACTGCTCTCATGACCATAGACACCAAAACACAGTTTCTTGCTTAAAAAACAACATAGACCACTATTTTGGTCTTGGGGGGGGGAATACCATTAATATTAATATCTTTAATCAATTTGGAAGTAGATTACACCTATGCCTTATGGAAATAGAGTTGGGTAATTAGATGGAAAAAATAATAGGAATAATGACATTAATAACATGTAACTAATCCTTTACCATTTACAAAACTTTTCTTAAGCTATTTACACATTTAATGTATTAATCTCACAAGTCACATTTTAGAGATGAGAGAAATGAAATTTAGCTTGGCGAAGATGATGGAATAAGTATTGTTAGCATCAATTCTGGTGGCCTTCTTTAAAATATGTGAGGTGTATTGACCCAGGTAGAGATAAGAATTAACCAGGCAGATTTCTTCACTGGCTACCTATCACTAATGACTGAGGGTTAAAGACTTCTCTGAGTGCAATTTATATTCTGGGATATTTATAAAGAACTAGTCCATCATTAGAAATAATGACCAGTGTATTGCAGGGCTCATCTTGGATCCTGTTAGAAAATAGATCAAAAAAGGGACTTCTCATGGACTAAAAAGAAGGAAGATCATTCAACCTTTTGAACCTTTGGGTATCAATATGGGAATGTAAATCAATGAAGCTGTGGTAGAAGACTTTGGTAGGCTTCTTGGTTCACTCTGCAGGCCAGATACTTATGGATCCTACTAAGACTTACATATTTTTTCTCTAATGTCAGTTTTAAGATTGCTACGGCTGTATATGAGCATAAAGATAAACAAGAAGCCTATAGCTTTTATAAAAAGAAATTTTATCATAAATTTAAGTTCTTGATTCCAAAGTTAGGAATCAGAGAAATTCTCAAAAGAAACATAGGGCATTTCTTTCTAGATGTAAAGTAATGAATTCTGTAATTTGTTTTATAACTAGTATCAAGCTAGACAGAATTGGTCAGTAGTGGCTGATGTGTTGACTGTAACCGTAAAATGCATATCATAGATTTGGGCTCAGCAAACAGTTTCCTCTTTTCAGTGGGTATATTCCAGGAACACCAAGAATAAATGCCCAGAAGGAAGTCAGGACCATTGAGAATCCTGAGAGGTGGGACTTCTTCCTTTAAGTGGTGGAGCTGAAAACAATACTCCCTCCAAGGAGGGAATCAATTGAATGATGTTTAATAAACTAGCATTGCTTTCTTATGATGTAGATGGATCTACCATTTAAGACATCCACTCATAAATTTGAATATGTCTAGAATAAAGTAGCTTGCAAGTAACATTCCTGGTGCATACTTACAGTGTCATGAGAAATGATAACATAGGCCTCTAATGTGGAATGAATGATACTAGTAAGGGTTCAACAAGCCCCAATCTGTATGAGCTTAAATTAAGTGACAAGCATTAAGAAGTTGAACAACTGACCACAACGGCAACACTGAAAAGTTTTAATTCCCAGAATGGTTTTCTGAGGCAGTGCTAAAATTTGTATAAAACATAGACATATCTGGGGCACCGATTGAGCATCCAACTCTTGATTTTGGCTCAGGTCATGATCCCAGGTTGTGGTATAGAGTCCCTTGTCAGGCAGCATGCTGAGTGTGGAGCCTGCTTAAGATATCCTCTCTCTTTCTCTCTCCTTCCCTCTCTCTCTTTCTCCCTCCCTCCTTCCCTCACCCCCTCCTTCCCAAACTCCCTCCCTCCCTCTGCCCCTCTCCCCTACTCTTGCTCTCTCTCTAAATAAAAAAAATCATAGATATGTATGAAAAGGATGAAATCAATTCTAAGAAAATTAATTTCTATATGTGATGGCAAAAGAACAGATCAAACTGCAGGTGGAAAGTAACACAGACTTAATTAGGAGAGACACAGACCTCACTATAAGAGAAGATCCTTGGGAAAAGCTCTACCAGAGTCCAAACTTCATGGATTTTTCCATATGAGCACTGTTTCCATCTTACTGGAACAGAGAGATAAATAAATATTGGTCATTTTTGGAATCAAGCTTCTGTGTATTGCCCATAAATTGTTCCCCTTAAGTACTGCATTGTTGGAGAATGAATAACACAAACTGTTTCCTGCTTAAAAATCCTTCCTTTTGGAATTGAGCTTATTTGCCATTTGAGATGTAAGTTCTTTAACCTGTTTGAGTAGAGATTTGTCCCTTTTTTTGACTAGATACAGCAGAAAAGAAAGGTCTAATGAGATCTTACCACAGGTGGAAGGATATGATAGGTTCTCTAGTCTTCATTCCAACAAGTAAAAGACGTTTCTGCCTTTTGCTGGAATGGTTTCACTGCCAAAGGCCATGGACACTGTGACTGTTTGCCCTTAATCACAAAGGAGCAATGCCAGGTGCACTCAGAGAAGTGAGGTGTCTGACCTTGAGACAGAGGATTGAATACAAGGTAGTAAATAGATAAATATAGTCTAGCACTGCATGTGATGTGGAGTAAAAGTTTCTGTAAAACACTTTCAGCAGTTTCTGTTACTTGATTCCTCCATTATTTGGCTCATTCCAATTACATAATCAAAATTCACTCTAGTTCTGAGGAGGAAAGGGTCTCTAATTTGGGAAGATAAAACAATATCCTCTGATTACGTGAAGACTAATGGCATTCCCTGCTTTCTACCCTGAAGCCCAGTTGGCAGATAGCAAGTCACGGAAAACATAGAACTCTGCAGAAAGGATTCAGAGGTCCTTCTTCTCTTATCTCTTTATGAAACGGAAAAGACAAGAGAGGAGAAAGGAGCTCTCATTAAATTGTGGGCCAGGGAAACATACATATAGGCATCCATCCAATGTACAATGGCTACTCAGCCCACATCTCCTCTGAATATGTTGTTTAGCCCCCAAAGCAGGAAGGACTAAAAAGGAGCCAGAGACACCATTATCTAGGAGGGAAACTTTACGTGAAGCAGAAAACTTATGTGAATAAAAGAAAAGAAGCTTATTGGACATTTTTAGAACAAAGAGGCAAGATATCTATCCTTTGCCCCAATTCATTGAAACAACTAATGCTCTATCAGGCAGGTAAAAGGAACCATCCAGATGGCTCAGGACCTTTGATCTTAGGTATGGATGTCTCTGGGAAGAGTTTAAAGATTGCCAGTGTCTCTGCTTTCCAACAAGGTTTTTTCAATGAAGTTTATGTAGATATAGAAATATTCATTGCCAGAAGTGAATGACAGGTGGATTCATGGAGTCTGGCTATGTCTGATCAATCTGTAGGGCATATTTCCCAGAGGTCTTCATCTCTGAGGGCCTGAGAAGCCTCACTGGAGAAACTTTTCTCTGAAGAGAAGAAACAAACAGAAAAGTTTGACCTAGTAACATAGCCTTAGTTATTAAAGAGAGAGGATGTACCTCTTGGGTTTAAACTGAGATTCATAGTACAACCTAAAAAGTAGAGAGAAAGAGGACTGTGAGAAAATGTCTGAACAAGCTGTTTTCAGTAAGACCTAAGTCTAATATTACAGAGTAAGGTGGTCCTCCAGCAGTAAACTTCTGATAGAACATCACAGAAAAAGAGATAGTGACATTTTCTTGCTCTTGACCAGAGTATCAACCAGATTTTGACCATCGGAAGCTCCAGTGCATCCCCTCTCTGAGCCTCATTTCCATCTATAAAATAGTAATGATATTACCAGTATGTTATGTGGTAAAGGGTAACATGTTATTCATTGTTAGTTGGTATATAATGGCAGGAATAGAATATTAGAGATTACCTATTCAATAAATGAAAAAGAAGAAGGAAGGAAAGTGGTAACTAAAATGAGTGCCTTTTCTAAGATCGTAAGTATTATTTGTCACAAATCCATCAGTAGATGTCAGTTTTATTTATTCATGGTCCAGAATTTTTCAGATATGCTAGATGACTTATATCTACAATTTACTTTAAAATATGCTGACATGGGCAGTGAGATTTTATGTATATGCTAAGTAGTTTAAGCTTCAGCTTTAGGGGCAATTGTCCTCACTGAGAGTCCACACTGCAGGCATGATGGCTAGCATTGTGTGAAAAAGTCTGTATTCTAGAAGCAGCTACTGCAAGGTATCTTGATCAACAACTCCTATTCAAGTTAGGCTGGTGAGTGCTAGAAACTGTTTTATTGGGAAAATTAGTTATTTTGTAATTTGCTTAGTAAATGATAAAATAGATGCTTAATGGTGAAATTAGAAGGTGTTTGAGATATACAGATAGATTTAAAAAAATCAGAATCACTTCCCATCTTTGCAAAAACAGTGTACAGATTTAGTTAGATCACCAGTATTTATTTTAGGGATGGCCCCCGAGACCAGGTGGTCCTGACATTGGCTGAAGAGAATAGATGGTTGCCTGATTGTGATGGTAAGAGTAACAGAATTTTACCTCTGCGGATAAAAGACACCTCTGTGTGTCTTGAATGGATCTTTCAGATGAGGTGGTGGTCGGAACATTGAGAAAGACAGCAAGGACTGCAAGTGTACAGAGTTACGGGTTGAGTGAATGGTTCTGCCTGCTTACAAATAAGGTGTTTTTATTTTTTAAATAAACATTGCTTATGAGTCAAAATTTGATTTACGATTGGTTTACAATGTAAATGCTGATTGCAAACTTTTGAAGAGAGCATCACAGAGCCTCCAATACTTCAGTGGCTCTCATGGTCTTTAAAAGAATCTCAGAGTTGGCACAAATTGGCCTGAGTCAGTTTCCTTGCTTAGGATTCACAATGTTTCGTGGGTATGTTAAGCCATGTAGCTGACCAAGAGGAGAGAGATTTGGAGGAAGTGATTGAGTTTTGCTGCTATTTCACAGTTTGAAGGCAGTCTCCCAAGGTGTATGTGGAGCTCACACTGAAAAAGTTCTCTTTTTTCAACAAATAAACACAGTTGAAGATGGGACATCTAAGGGAAATAACTAAGAAGAAAGAGATGTTATTAAATGATGATACAGATTTGAAGAAATAACAGCAACACTTTTTGGAAGCACTTTTGAGGAGTTCCTTTTTGGGAGAAGAATATGGGCACCTGGGAAAGTGGCATTAAACAAATAATGCTGCCAAAAGCACGTCAGGAACTTAGATGCGCTCTGAGCATAGATTCACAGACCTGAATTAATGAGGACATCTTGTATTAAATCATTTGACAACCTGGATGCTATTTGTCATTGAAATGTAACTTAATATACATTTTATATGCTATAAAATGCTCACCTTCAGATTGAGAGTATTACGTTGTGAATATATATGTGCATGTGGATGTGTATATTTTTCTCAACCTAATTTTCTGTGAAGATGCATACTGTCAGGACGCACCTTAGATGTTGAGCAGGGAGGGGGCAACAATTAAAGGGCTCCTGCAAGTGGCACGTGGTAATCTGTTAAAGAGTTCTCTTTAATGGGGAAGACTATATAGGGCTTCTTATGTGGATGGAATATGGATGCATTTTAACCCACTCCTTCCCCTCCCTGTATCCATCTGTATACTGTTGACAGATTCATGGTCCCCCATCCCCAAATTTGTCTTGTCCCTCTCCAATGTACAGCCTTTCAGCAGTGACCTATTTCTCACAGATGAAATCCAAATTCCTTCAGCTGGCAGTTCAGAGCTAGCTGGGTATAGCCTACAGAACTCCTTTCTCTGAATAGGCTGGGGATTTTGATGTTGGCTTCAACCATTTTAGATTTGCTTGACTGTGTTTTCTCAAGCCTTTTTAGTCTGCTTGCTTTGCAAAATCTCATTCTGAAAAGAATCAAAGGTCTCATATTTATTAAAAGGAAAAAAAAGGATAGGTGTGGCTCTGTTCCCAGTTTCTCTAAGTGGTTATAGACAAAAAGAAAGAAAGGACTTATCTTTTTTTTTTATCACCGTTTTCATAAAAAAAAAAAAAGACAGCTTGCCCACAAACTCTGTCGAGGCATCCATAAGCAATTTGCATAATCAACATGAATTCCAAGTGTCTCTGTGCTCGATTATATTGGATAAAAACAGTTTGCTCACTCTAAATTCAGTTGGCTCTCCTACTTTCTATTTACAGTTAAGAAAAGCTCTCTTAACCTTAAATGGAAAGAGAATGTTCTAGGATCAGAAACTTGTATCAGGATACCAAGGAAGTGAAAGTGTAGCATGTTCCTCCTAAAATGATCAATTATTTAGGCTTGAGCTGTGCCACTGGAGCGAGAAACATCCAAGGAAGGAATTAAGAGAGAGAAATACCCAAGAGATGGAGGTAAAGAGATGTGTGTGGGCCCAAATGAATAAGAGCCTGGCACCAGGCTGCTGCACTGTGTGCCAGCCATCCCATCTGTGGCCAGGCTGAGTTAAGGTATGATAAAAAAAAATCTGTGCTCTGATATTTGTATCTGTCATTGTTTCTTGTTCCTTATTTTTCTAGTTAAAGGGGAATTACAACCTTAGACTGAGATGACAACATTGTTTTTTCTTTATCTGAGATATGTTACATTGGTGAACAGGACACATGGAGGTTTGTTATGGTGGGAGTAGCATGAGGGACACCTTTGCATCCCAAAATGAAATTGGAAAGTGGAGGCAGAGGGAAGTGAAAACAAACAGCAATCCCCATCCTTTACTTTCCCACCAAAGGTATTCAGATGATCAGAACTGCACACCTGGCCAGAGGCATGCTAAAGAACATACCCCAAGTGATTTCTGTCTTCATTTAATACTTCCAGTTTATTTTCTGAAATCCTAGGTTGGTTTCACATCTCCCCACTCCACCTGCCACCCTCATCCATGTGAGGCTTAGTCGACACCAGACACACAATATTCTCCAGATTGAGATGGTGGCATTGGCTGAGAGAGAACAGTTGTGCAAGAGCGTCGTGTCCACTCCCAACCCATCCCATTTCTCAGGCCGTTTGGCGTGACATTCTTGGTGGTGAAATTGGGAGGGCACAGTTTGGCGATAATGCATGACTTTTGCTTTAGAGAGATAAGAAGGGTGAGGCCCATAGGGAAACAAAGAGTTTGCAGTTTGTGGAGACCTTACAGGATATTTGTTTGTTCAGTTTACTGAATAAGGGGAGAGGACAGGGTAAGCAAAGACTGGCACAAGAATGATCTCCCTTTTGCTGGAGAGTCAACAACTGAAATATCTTACAACTTCCTCTTACTCATTCCCTTCACCAGAGGTGTTGGTGATGGTGGGGTGGGGAGAGGGGGTTACTAATTCTGTGGATCAGAAGATTTCAGAACAGTGAGTCGATTATGTTTTCTAGTAAATGAAGTTACTCTTCCCACTTATTTCAGAGAGAGAACATTTTGTGTGCTCTATTTCCCTTTCTCTCTTTGCATCTGTGTCTCATGACAGTGGAGAATATTATATAATATATAATGAAAAATAATGTGTGCATTGTTTTAGGACAGTGGTTCCCAGACTTTGGAATTTAATGGATCAGTAACGCTTTCAGGTACTCATATAAGCATGCTGGTACTATTTTGCAACATCAACATATATCTATTTATAAATAAATACAATTATATATACCATCTGCCATTCTCCTAACTTGATAACATAAAGGAAGTTTTAACATAAGAAACACAATAGTCTAAATATTTCCAATATAAAAGAGAAAGTTGGGGCATCTGGGTAGCTCATTCAGTTAAGCGTCCAACTCTTGATTTCAGCTTAGGTCATGATCTCACAGTCATGAGATCAAGCCCTGTGTCAGACTCTGTGCCGGGTGGGGAGCCTGCTTAATATTCTCTCTGTCTTCCTCTGCCCCTCCCTGCTCATGCTCTCTCTATCTCTCAAAATTTTTTTTAAAAAATAGAAGGGACATTTTATTATTCACTGATATCAAGCTACTAATTTAAGTCAAATTCTGCATCATATTTTTTTCTTTTGAAATCAATTAGTATGGAGAACTGTATTGATTGGTTTTTCAAATATTTTTCAAATATTCAACCAAACTTGTATTCCTGTGATCAAACCTTAGTTGGTCATAGTGTATTTTTTATGTATTATTCAAATTTCAGAAATTTTCTGTAGAATTTTTGTGTTGAATTCATGAGGGATGTCAGTCTGTAGTTTTCCTTTATCATTACAGTTTTGCCCAGTTTTGACATCAAGGTTTAGTTGGCTGAATGGTACTTATCAAAAAGATACATCTGATACCCAGAGCCTGCAAATATTATTTTATATGGTAAAAGAGTGAATATCATCTTATTTGACCAAAAATGTGGTTAAGAACACTGAGAGGTTTGAGATTATTTGGGATTATCTGACTGGCTTCCAATCCAAAGACAAGTGTTCACATAAGACTTTTGAGAGAGTGGGGGAGGGGCAGAGAGAAAGGAAGAGAGGGGATCCCAAGCAGGCTCCACACTCTCAGCGCAGAGCCCGAAGTGGGGCTCAAACTCCCAAACTGTGAGATCATGACCTGAGCTGAAATCAAGAGGTGGACACTTAACCAACTGAGCCATGCAGACAACCCTAGAATATAGCTTGTACCCATCTGGCTCTGGGCTTTTCTTTGTGAGAATTTTTTTTTTCCTATAAAGTCAATTTCTATAATGGATATAGGGCCAATCAAGTTATTTTTTCATAAATAGACTTTTTTTTTAAGTTTATTTATTTGGCAAGACAGAGAGTGGGGGAGGGGGAGAGAGGGAATCCTGAGCAGGTTCCACATAGTCAGTGCTGAGCCTGACATGGGGCATGAACCCCTGAACCCTGAGATAGTGATTTGAGCTGAAACCAAGAGTCAGATGCTTAACAGACTGAGCCACCAGGGCACCATCATAAATAAGCTTTAATAGTTTTATCTTTCAAAGAAATCATCTATTTCATTTATGTTTTCAGATTTACTGGTGTAGAGTTGTTCTGATGTCACTTATTATTTCTAATATTCGTTTTAATATTTTGTGTATTTTTTGTTTGTTTCAGTGTGTTATGAGTTGAATTATGCTCCCCTCTCACAATGCTCCCCACCCTCCCCCAAATATGTCATATATTGAAGTCCTAATACTCAGTACTTTAAAAAGTTTTTTTTTTTAATGTTTATTTTTGAAAGAAAGAGCACAGGCATGGGGAGGGACAGAGAGAGAGGGAGACAGAATATGAAGCAGAGTCTAGGCTCAGAGCTGTCAGCACATAGCCCGATGCCATATGAACACAAAGGCAGGGATTGAGGTAAAGCATGTATAAACAAAGGAAAAACAAAGATTGCCAGTAAACCACCAGAAGCTATGGGAGAGGTCTAGACAGATTCTTTTTCATATTCTTGTCTCCAGAACCGTGAGACAGTAAATTTCGGTTATTTAAGTCACCCAGTTTGTGGTACTTTGTTGCAGTCCCCACCTCCTCCCTACCCCTCTCAGCAAACTGATACAAAATGGGAAGGTAAATCCAGTCCCTATTAATATATTTTGGCCAGAAGTAAAGTTGATAATTATTTCTTATTCAAAACACCCATATGTCTAGATTTAGTAAACATGCCTAGTTTATATTATAGCTGATAAGGTTTAGTTAGCAGACTAACTGTTTATTGTGGGAAAATGCCATGTTTAAGGTCAATAATTCCTTTGTTGTAGACAGCATTCAAATGACTTCTGCCTGAAAAGTGTGATGATGGGGAAGGTAGAAATAGGGATTTGGTCCAAAATGTAGTGGCAGAAAAAAAAGTACATTGGCTTGCCAATCCTGAATAGAGATTTCAGGAAGGAAACTAAGTCATGAATCAGAAAATACAAACAAGGTACAGCCAGAGAAATCAAGCCCCCTGGATCTGGTAATAAGGAGCTGGAGAGTCCTTCTGAGGTACGACTGTTCTCACCTCCCACTGCAAAATATGCTATGCAATGGAGTGTTTTCACTAGGAATTGGGGCAGATCCACAATCCACAAACTATTAAGAATAGATCAGGAAGACTCTTTTTTTAAGTTTATTTATTTTGAGGGAGGGAGAGAGAGCACACACGTGCACCTGTGGGGGAGGGGCAGAGAGAGAGGGAGAGAGAATCTCAAGCTCACTCTGCTGTCAGCTCAGAACCCTTCCTGGGGCTTGAACTCACAGTTTGTGAGAGATCATGACCTGGGGCCAAGTCAAAAGTCAGACACTTAACCCAGAGCCACCCAGGCTCCTGGACCAGGAAGACTTTTGAAGTTGCTGCCTACAGGATTATTTACATAATGCTTTTGCAATTGTTTCCTTTCACAAATGACTTCTATCTAGCCTTTTGGAAGAATTTTGTACACAGTTTACATGTGAGGTTTAAAGAACAATTAACTAGAAAAATGAATTAAATGGGCCAAGTTGAAAACATAACCAAGTCTTTTGTGATAGCATAGCAAGTATCTCATCAAAAGAAATAAAACCAATTTGTCAATAAATTTCATAAAAAAAAAAAGAAATAAATACTTTAAAGTTAACCATTTCTTCACAATCCAGAGTATTAGTGATTGTAACTTTTCAGGTCATCCTTTGTTCTCATTCATACTGTAGCTGATTAACCCAACACGCTTGCCTTCAGTTATTGTTTTCACATGTTTTTGATATTATCTAGTGGAATATTAAGAATGTGTTGAGGGGCGCCTGGGTGGCGCAGTCGGTTAAGCGTCCGACTTCAGCCAGGTCACGATCTCGCGGTCCGGGAGTTCGAGCCCCGCGTCAGGCTCTGGGCTGATGGCTCGGAGCCTGGAGCCTGTTTCCGATTCTGTGTCTCCCTCTCTCTCTGCCCCTCCCCCGTTCATGCTCTGTCTCTCTCTGTCCCAAAAATAAAAATAAAAACGTTGAAAAAAAAATTTAAAAAAAAAAAAAAAAAAAAAAAGAATGTGTTGATTAGCTGAAATAAATGAGAAAAAAAAATTCTCTTGCCCGATAGATACATTGCCTTTAAATCACTACCCCCAAATTGTCAGAGCTTGAGTTTTAACTCCCTGAAAAGACCAACTTCATAGGTAAAATAATAATAATAATAATAATAATAATAATAATAATAATGTCTTTGGAAGCATTCATTCTAGCTTCCTTGTATTCCAGCTAATTGAGGCAAATGACCCAAGTGCAGAATTTGCCAAGAGCATAGATAGGTTTTATTTAATACCAAAAAAAAAAAACTCCTTTCTTATCTATAGAGAGCAGCAAAGAGAGCCTTTGGCACACACATTTGTCTATGAAGCAAAAGTATCTTTTCTGGCCTTGCCCTTTGGGGAGACAAAAGCAGAACAAAGAATAGGCATCTTGAATTTTGAATAGATATATATTCAGCTGCAGTTGTAGGTTACCTACAGGCTATGTGTCTCTAATTATTTCCCCTTATAAATTCTAATTTGTCTTCCTGGTATCTTAAAAAAAAGAAGGATTAATGAACATTTTCAGGGAAGGAGACCACACATAATCCTTTAGCATGTTTCCTCGACATCTCGCATAACCTTTTAGCATTTTTCTCATATTTTCTGGTTAATTTAATCTGGTAATTTTTACTGAGGCCAGAATCCACTAGAGAAACATGCAAATAATAGGTCAGAGCTCTCTCTCTACTTTCTTAAAAAGCCATTTTCTTAATGTGTTATTACTCTGGGGCATTCTATTCTCTTGAACTTAGGTGTTTAAGTTTTGTGAATCTCCAAAGGGAATGACTGTCTTGCATTCAACAACACAAATATTTATTAAGTGCCTTTATGTACCAGACATGTACAAAACCCTGGAAATGCCAAGATAAAGAAAACACAATTTATTCCCTCAAGGAGTATTCATCCTGGCTGGGCATGACAGATATGTTTACCATTACCATAATGCAACACAGGAAGAGGTGTATACAATGGGATGAAAAACCACCATGGAATCCCAGAAGAAGAAACTGTTTCTCCTTGTAGCCTTTGTATTCCACTTCACCTCTATTTAACAACAACAAAATGCAATCTCTTAGGAGTAATGAACTGGAATGTAACAGACAGCTTCCAGGACAGTAGGCTGGCAGGTTAAAGTTTGCTTTAGGAAGGAAGGTACCCTGAATTTAATTTAGCCATAGTTTGAAGATACAGTCATCTCAGCCTAGAAAGATTCCACAGAGAAAGCACAATGGAACTCTGAAGTTAGCTTCATTCTAGGCTGAAACTACTTTGTTCCTCACACATGCTTGTACCTAACTTTATACACCTTTAGAAAATTTATTATCTGAACATTATCAGTGTCATTCTTTGAAGAAGTTTACTATGAGTATTTGAGAGAAAAAGATAACACAATTGATGATAAATGACTAGAGTGATTTTAATCTACTTTATTTGTTTCTTATATACCATTTAGAGATGATTACATGGGTAAAAATGCAGGTGAGCCAACTTTTTTTTTCTTTCCTCTCCCACATCTTCAGGTTTATTGGTTTTTTAAAGAAACAGATAGAAAAGATAAACACGGCTAGCTAGCAAATACTTTGCTTCTTAAACAGATTTCTACGTACTGTATTTAATCTGTTTAGATGTGCCTAACTTAGATTTAAAATTGCGTAATTTCTCCTGTAATTATGTAGGGTTTATTAGTGAGTAGGGTGTTTACAGAACCTGGGAAGGTATTGGAGGCATGATATAGGGTGCAGAGGCCTTTTGGGTTAACAAGTAACCATTTTCAGATCCTTGTAAGTGATGACTGAAATTGTCATGTTTGGTGCACAAGGGTAGTTGAATTCTCTTTTAACTTCATCAGGGATCCCCACATTCTAGGATTAAGAGAGAATGAGGACAGTTGCTTCTGCAATTGTAAAATTATTTGTTTTAGCAATATTATTTACTTGATTCTCAAATCCACAGAACAGTTGTAATAGTACAAAGAGCTCCTCTATGCCCTTTACGTAGCTCCCCCAGCTATTTTAGCTCTTGACACATATGCCTTCGCATTTTCTCTCATTTTCATTTTTTTCTGTACCACATAAGAGTAAGTTGCAGTCACGATAACCGTTAATGCTTCAATGTATATTTGCAAAAAAAGACATCTTCCTGGCAACCGTAGTACAGCCAACAAAGTCAGGAAATTAATATTAATCAAATTTTACCATCTTATCGACTGATCCCGTTCAAATGTTATCTGTGTTTCAGTGATACTTAGAATGTCCAGAATTATGTGTTACGTTTAGACATCACATTACTTGAGTCTCCTTCAATCTGGAATAGTGCCTCAATCATTGCTTATCTTTCTTCATGTTTATATTTTTAAAGAGTATAGCCCACTTACTTCAGATTCAGTTGTGTTTTCTTATAATTTATGCTGAATTTATGCATACACAAATAATTTGGGAGGGCCAAAAATATGTTAAAAGTGATGCTGTGTTTTTTTTCATTGCATCATATTAAGAAACACTTATTGGGCTCTGTGCTGACAGCTCAGAGCCTGGAGCCTGCGTCAGATTCTGTATCTCCTTCTCTCTGCCCCTCCCCTGCTTGCACTCTGTCTCTGTCTCAAAAATAAATAATAAAAAAAATTAAAAAATTTTAAAGAAAAGCAGGCCCAGTGGCCTAATGGATAAGGCACTGGCCTCCTAAAAATTTTGGAAAAAAAAAAAAGAAACACATGATGTCAGTTTGTTGCACTGCTGGTATATTTACTTTTATCACTTGATTAAGATGATATCTGACTCATGTCTATAAAGTATAAAAGTAAATACTTATTGTATTTTAAATTATTAATAAGTAAGAAACGTTTCTTGAGAAAATATTAAGACTTTTTTATGGGAGAGCTATCCCATCTTCCCATTTATTATTTTTTCCACTTGTTTACACCAGAATATAATCATGGGCTCTTATTATTTTAGTTATAATTTATTATCTGTGTATGTGGGATGTATATGTGTTTGTACGTGTGTGTGTGTGTGTATATATATATATAATACATATAAATATGGATTATGCTCAAATTACCCTTGTCTTGATTAATAAGAGACCCTTAAATCTGACTCCTTTGTCTGTTAGGCATACCTCCATCATTGTCTACGTACTTGCTTACTTCCTGTTATAATTTGTTTTGGGCTCATCTGCTATTTTATTGTGCTTTAGTTTTAGACTCAACCATTTCTCCAAGAATGTTTCATTCTTTCTTTTTTTCACTTTTGTATTAATGTTATTGAACCTGTCTTTGAGATATTTAACATCAATTGTAGCATGGAGTATAAACATTTCGTTTAAGTTGTACCCACTTAACCTACTTTTATAACCAAGCGTAATTACACTTTGAGGTGGAATGAGGACATCCATGGCTTATGTAAATCTTTATGTTTTTCCATTAATATTTGCCAATTTTTGCCCAAAGGAAAAGATACAAGACGTAAGAACTATAACTGAAAGAGAAAGGGTGACAATGAGGATGGTTGTGTGTGTGTGTGTGTGTGTGTGTGTGTACACTCACGCACACATGAGCACATTTCTATTTTGAATTTTTGAGGAAGGCGTATTATGAACTGACCTAAACCAGTTTGGTTATGAACAATATCAATCTTTTTGGTAAAAATCAGAATGTGTTAATAGAGATAAATGATAGGTACACTTTTCTTCTGCATTTATGGGTAAAACTAACTTCACACATACAAATATTTTTAGCAAGGAGGCATAAAGTAGGCACATAACTTTTAAATAGACTTGACAAAATTTCAGATCTTGCCCTTTTGTGGCTTCTAAGAGCACTTTGCAAGAGAAGTGCACTGAACATAAATGTGACAATACCTAATGGGGCAATTTCCAGCTGACCCTGATAGTCAAAATCAGGTTACCAAGAGCCAGTGGTTAGACAAAAGGCCAGTTATGAATTGTGAAACAAAAATAATGAATAATTCACTAGATTATTATACTATATGCAGGCAGTAATGTGAACTGTCTCAATATTTTAGACAATTCAGGTATTTCAACCACCATTAATTTCACCAAGAAAATCTTAAAATTTTACATTTTTATTTTAATTAACAAATCACTAATTTTACTCTGCAAACTCATTTCTGATATTCGTTATGTTAACTAACTTGTATATCAAATGTACATTTTGGCTGAAATGCCAAATGACTGAGTGTTAAGGTAAATATTCATTAGAACCCAAGTGTGACAATATATATCATCATTTTGACCACTCTGGTATGTAGATCAAAACTAACACCAACTTCCTCCCCCCGCCACACACACATACACACTATTGCCTATGATGAAGTATTTTAAAAACAAATGTAGACATATGTAGACATAATTATCTGTCCCTAAACATTTCAGGGTATTTACCAAAATATAAAAGTTTCTTTTTCCATAGCTATAAAACATGATCCCACATAAACAACAAATCTTCAGCATCATCTAACAACCAATGAAATGTCCCCTTCTGCCCAAAGATGTCCTTTGTCCTTTCTCTGTCCCAGTCATGATCCAACCTAAACCATACAGTACTACATGTGATTGTTACATCCCTTAAGTTTCTTTCAAGTTTGAAGTCACTTTTGCAATGTCATTCTACCAATTGACCTGTAAATTGTTAATTTGGGATTTATGTGATTACTTCCTTGTGGTATCATTTAATTTTTTTCCTTTATCCTGTAACTCTCACAATTTGGAAGTTAATTCTAAATATCCAATTAAATATAAGTTAATTTTTTTTTTAATTTTTTTTTCAACGTTTATTTACTTTTGGGACAGAGAGAGACAGAGCATGAACGGGGGAGGGGCAGAGAGAGAGGGAGACACAGAATCGGAAACAGGCTCTAGGCTCTGAGCCATCAGCCCAGAGCTATAAGTTAATTTTTTTTCCCAAGAAGACATCAGAGGTGATTTCATATGCTTCATATTGATTTACTCACTTTGAGGATCATTATACACCAATGACTTTTCATGGTCTCATGAAGCTCAATAAATATAGTCATTATTATCTTTTTGATGTTCACATTTTTACAACTTTGGTCAGAGGAACCCCTTCATGTTGTCACCTTTGCTCTTTTGATATGATCACACTAATCTTTTAAAACTTCTCCATTTTCTAGTACAAAATATCCCATGTTCCCTTTTTACTGTCTCTGCCTCTCACATGAGATTTAGCTACTTTCCAAGGAATTTTGGATTCTTTTGGTTGAAAAATATATTAAGAAAACAGTATGGATTATTGTAATATATATCTAGTTTACATTATAGGGATGGCCTGATTTTTGATAATTTTGATGAATACGTAGAGTTTTTTTTAATCATGAGTGCAGATTGCTACTTCTAAATCAGTGCTAAATTACAATGTGGATATGGGTAGGAAGTGATTGTAGACAGTGATTGTGTTTATTTATTGATTGAAGTATAGTTGACATACAATGTTACATTAGTTTTAGGTGTACAGCATAGCGATTTGACAAGTCTATATAACACCACTTGTTCACCCCAAGTGTAGGTACCATCTGTCACCATACAACAGCATTACAATACCCTTGACTATATTCCCTATGCTGTACCTTTCATCATTGTGACTTATTCATTTCATAACTGGAAGTCTGTACCCGGTAGTGGGTGCTTTTAAAATAAGCTTTCAGAGAAGTCCTGATAGAAAAAGTAACATGAAGAAAGTGAAGACAAGGTTAGCAAATCCAAGTATTCCAGTTAGTAGAAGCAAGTACAAAAACCCTAAGGCAGGAATTTGCTTAGCCTGACCAACAGAGAGGAATCTAGTGCGACCTGAGTGAAACCAAATGAAGAGGAGAGAATGAAGAGAGACAAGGTTATCAGGGTTGTAAAGGGCCGGGGAGGTGATGGCCAGATCATGTAGGACTTTGTAGGTATGTAAGGACTTTGTATTTTAAGAATTTTATATTTTATGTTGGGTAAGATGGACAAACATTTTAGGATTTTGTTTTGTACTTTGAGATAACCAAAGATTAAAATGATTAATAACACTGAGCCCTGGAAAATGTGAGAAGAAATAGGGGTTTAAAGGCTTATTGTATACTGGGAATAGTGTTAGTGGATCACCGTTTCAGAGGAATTTTTCATAAGATGCATTAAAAGCATGAAATATTTATAATCTTTGATTTCATAGATCCACTTGTAAAAGTTTTTCTTAATAAAAAAAGAGCTAATAATCATTTGATCATCTATAAACGATCAGAATCATTTATAACGGAAAATTAAAAACAACAATCTATTAACAGAGAAACAAAAAGGAAGAAAATCATAAGCTACTCCTTTAAAAATCTTATTCTTAAATACAGAATCAACTTTCTGGCAAGAGTGATAAAAATCAAAAGACAGTTGTGGGCACCTGGGTAGCTCAGTCAGGTAAGCGTCCAACTTCTGCTCAGGTCATGATCTCACAGTTGGTGAGTTCGAGCCTGGTGTCACGCTCTGTGCTGACAGCTCAGAGCCTGGAGTCTGCTTCAGATTCTGTATAACCTCTCTCTCTGCCCCTCCCCCACTCATGCTCTGTCTCTCTCTCTCTCTCAAAAATAAATAAACATTAAAAAAATTTTTTTAAGGTGTAAGTAAAACATTATTTTAAAAAAGAAATAGGTATGTTATAATAGAATCAAAAATATCATAAAATATATGACAATAAGTTTGCCAAGAAAAAATGAGAAAAATGGAAAATCTAAAATGCTAAATTGACCCAAGAAGAAACTGAAAAATTAGTAGATCATAAATTTTAATGATAGTAAAATGCTAAGTAGAAAATAAAAGCCACTTCCCTTCCTCTATCCAAATATAAAAATATTTGTCCTAGATAGCATTTTAGTGTTTTATATCAAGCTTTTAAGAAATAGATAATATCTGTCTTATATAATATTTCCCAGAAAACAAGGAATAATTATTTAGTTGTTTTATGGGGTTTATATAAATTTTATCCCCAATAAGATATATACACAATAAAAGACAAGTATAAAAATTCAAAAGCAAAGATTATGTAATTGATTCCAGCAATGCAACGCAAAAATATATATCATGATTAAATAGGATTTATACCAGTATTCAAGATGGTTAACAATAAATTACCATTCAAACCCCTACCCATGGCATAAACCTTGCATAATTTGGTCTATGTCTACCCATGTCAACCTAATTTATGACTCTCTCCATTGCTACTGGATTCTAGCCACATAAATAGTTATCTTGTTCTGTAGAGCATCAATCTTTTTATTGACTTACAGCCATTGTACCTGTAATTCCCTCTTCCTGGATTTTTTTCAACAGCTTTCCTATTGGCTATCTCCTCTTTATCCCATCTCAGGTCAACTATTTACCTTCAGGCAGAGTTTTTTGGTTTTTGTTTTTGAGAACTTTTTTGACCACTTACTGTGAGAGTAGCCTCCCTCTCTACCCTTCCTCCCAGAAATCTCTATGTCTTTTAAAAAGTTATAATTAGGCTTATATTTTCATTATTACATCTGTCACTATCTGCACTTCCTTTAATGTTACTTGTTTATTCGGGCATTGTGTAATTCCCAGGACTGTAATACAGGATACCTGAGCTTAAAGATTTTCTCTAGAATAGTGTTGGTTGCATAGGACCAGCTACCCACATTTGCATAAACTTCATAAATGAATTAAGGGATTATGAAAAAGTTACCTAGTACCTCAGTTTTCTCATCTGTTACTTGAACTAATAATCAATGTCCTGTACACCTTAAAAGATCTTCATGAGCAACAAATAAAATGGAATGGACAAATCTATTGTGACAGTTAAATAAGGTATTATTTTTATTATCATCACCCTAATCATGATCTTGGTTGTTTTCATCATTACAAAGCCAAATAGTATCACAAGACACTTTTTTCAGCATCATTTGTATGAGGTGGGTCATACGGCAGCTGGATGCTGTAATCATTTCTAATGTTCTCTCTTCAGGGATATAGATATACCATTCAGTACCTGCCTGAAAACCAAGATTATTACTATCATATTTTTCCACCACTGGGCTGTGTCAGGGATGTTTATGTGTGTTTTGTTGCCTTGTAAACAGATGAACAAGATCCAAAAGGGAAACTGCATTGGCTGTCTTGGGATGAAGGGCTGGCTTGCTTTTTAAAAGCCATCAAGAAGAAATATGGGGCAGCATGAGAGCTGGTTGTAAATGGAAGGCATCTGAGATAGGAACAATCTGTCCATGAATGAGGCAAGTTCCCATAAACCAGCAATAAGAAGAAATGGGTGTGAGGCACATGAGACACATCAAAGCATTAACTTTTAAGAAAGTGGGAAAAATTTGATCTTCAAAAAGGAGTCCTGGGGAGCGCCTGGGTGGCGCAGTCGGTTAAGCGTCCGACTTCAGCCAGGTCACGATCTCGTGGTCCGTGAGTTCGAGCCCCGTGTCGGGCTCTGGGCTGATGGCTCGGAGCCTGGAGCCTGTTTCCGATTCTGTGTCTCCCTCTCTCTCTGCCCCTCCCCCGTTCATGCTCTGTCTCTCTCTGTCCCAAAAATAAATAAAAAACATTGAAAAAAAAAAAGGAGTCCTGGGATGGGATTATTCTCAAACTTTTTGGTTTGGTTCACATTCCATGGGTTTCTTATGGACCATTTATGTATGTAGGTATGTATGTATGTATGTATGCATGTATGTGCAATACTTACGAAGTAATCATTAGGTACCAAGTCTTGCTTTGGGTGTTCTGGAGGCCACAAGCATGATTAACCATGGTTAAGACCTCAAGTATGGAAGATGGTGTAAACATTTTGCATATACTTTTGAGTATTTTGAAATAAAAAGTGGTTTTGTAGACATTTTCTTACTTGACTCCCAGAACAAGGTCTATAAATGTAGAGATAATAAAACCAAGACTATCTAGGCAAAGTGACTTTCCCAAAGTCCCTAAGTTGGTGGTGAAGCAGGTGATCTATTTCTCAACCTAGTGCTCTTTCCTGTCCATTACACAAGCGCTTGCTGTCTCAGTTGGGGGGAGGGCACATGTTGTTATAAACTGCGATGTAACATCTGTCATGTGATAGGCTAACATCAAGTAGATGGAGAAAGAAGAGTGTACTCGGACAAGTGAAGGAAGAGGTTACCTGAAAGGTGTGACATTTCAACAGAGAGCAAAGACATGAGGCAGCTTCTGCTGACCAGGGGCTCATGATCTTGTTGGTACTTATGATCCAGCCCATATCTGAAATCAGTGCAGAGCAGACAGCACAAGCAAGTGGTATGAAAGTAAGGTGATATCTGAGAAATCGCCAAGTGAGAGTAATCATTAAGAAGAAACAATAGTCTGGAGGCATAATCAGGAAATCCCTCACTGCATTGGATCTTGAAGAAATAGCTACCTGAACTAATAGGAGGTCAGCATTACAGGGTGGGCAGCAGTGTGAGAGGCGCTGGGGCATAATGTTCTGGGGGATGAGAAGAGACTCCAGTGGAGTAGAGACTGGGTTGAAGAATAACAATAGATATATATTTTTTTAATAATCATATGGTTTCTCCTGAAATAAGCTAAAAAGAATTAACCAAATAAACCTTAAGATATTACAGGGTGAGGCCAGATTTAATTAGTGTGCTATAATGGCAATTCACTTTGACACAGAGCTCAGGCTGGTTTTAAAGCAATCAAGTGAGAATTTATTATAGAGAAGGTCTCTGATATTGCTCAAGGCTTTTTGAAAGACACCACTACCCCTGATGTATATTCAAATAGGGACTATTATCCAGGATTTAAAATTTTATTTCTTGTATGACGTTAATCCTAGATACAAACCCATTGCTAAAACTGTAGAATATCCTAGTCATTAAATTCTAGTTTCACTTTTAAACTGTGTAAAATGCATGTGCATAAGATTATTTTATCTGTATGTCAGGCATAGTTATAACCACATGTATATGTAATTATATGAAACATATACATAGATATAGATAGATATATAAGTACATCTTACTTAAAGTATGATCACATTACATATACAGTTTTGGGTCTTGCTTTTTTTCCTCAATAATTGTGGAAATTGTAGTATTGTAAGTAACTCCAAGTGTTAACCTCACTTCTTTCAAGGGTCTTCTTCTAGCAGACGTTTGTACAAGGTAGAATTTGCCAGACAATTGTCCCTGAATCCATTCATCTTTCAGGTGCTCCCTTCTGCGAGTTTGCTGCCCCTCTGGGTCCACTATTGCCTCTTCAAAGGCTGTGTTACTAGTTCCAGAGCAACTCTGTCCTCCTCCAGTTGAGGCACTACTGCTGACCTCACCAAAGGGGTGGGTAATGCAGAGAAAGCACTATCTGTGATTTTTTCTGAATGTCACAAAAAGATCAGGGTGCCCAGGTGACTCAGTTGTAAGTGTCTGACTCATGATTTTCGTGCTGGGCATAGAGCCTGCTTGGGATTCGCTCTCTCTCTCTCTCCCTCTGCCCCTCTCTCTCTAAAAAGCAAATAAATAAATTCCTATCACAAAAAGAAATATACGTGTACAACACACTTTATTTACTGAAGGATGGAGAATAACCAGAGGTGATTAATGTTCTGGGACAGGGAGTAGGGTAGAAGGTAACTTGGATTCCAGTTATGGCATTTCCTGGACTCTTAGGCACAGTAGCCAACATTAAAACCTCTCTGGGTTCACCATTGCCTTGATTTGCTCCACTGCCTTTAGATTTGCCCTCCCTGACCCTGCCATTCCCCAAAAAGGATAAAATGTCCTAAAACATCACACTTCCCAAGTCTGAGCTATTTATTTTCAAAAATACACAGAAGTAGATAAAGGGAGGTCATATGGAAAGGGACTAGTGTACATTTCCCAGAAGACCAGTCCAGGCTGGAGGTGGTGAGGCTCCGGGTCTTATCCCCTGTGTCCTTTGCCAGTGTCAGGTGAGCTTTTCATTTCTTATCTTTCTCCAGTCTTCATGGGGGAAACTATTAGATCAAACTCAGTATACACGTTTATGCATATGGACACACATACACTACAAACAGTAATTCTCACAAAGACAATTCAAGTTCATATTATAGGAGCATTTTTTTTCCTGAATGCAGTAATATAGCTTCCCCTGCTCATTATGAAGAGAGAGCTTTGCATGGTTCTATAGAAGCATATCAGATATCATTTCCTCTTTGTACATCCTCTACCACTTCAGGACATGTATGTTTAGTGATTCATAACTGTGCTCTTGAAAACATAGGCCATCTTCTGAAAATAGTTTTTCTTTACCCTCAGAAAAATTTGTTAAGCTAGATACATTTCTCCCCTGAGAGCCAGTATTTACTTTACTTCTCAACCAATTGGTTGTTTTCATCTCTCTTGTTAACAAACATCAACATTTAAGTCTTCTTTCAGTTCACACATGCTTCATAAACAGGCATGTCAGAGTTACTAATAAGTTTAGTGAAAACAACAAACAAACTTTAAAAAAAACCCTGGGTTTTCTTAACTTACCTCAGCAATTTTGGACAAATCACTTAAACGTGTGCTTGTCTTTCTTTCCAGAATTATGGAGGTAGGCAGGCAGTCTTTGGGATCCCTTCAAACACTCATCTATGCCTCTAAAAGTACTTAAATTGGTAAATCTTAGCTCTGAGCCAATTTATCTCCAAATACCTTCAACTGTCAATGATATCAATCAAATAATTATTACCCACAAAAGTATCTTTAATTTTACGTAGAATTGCATCTGTCATAGTTATTTGGGAAGAATAACTATTGTATAAAATCAAGGAAAGGGAGAGAGTTGTGGAAAAAGTTGGTGATCAGTGAATAGCTTGCTCACTTGAATCATTAATGCAGGCTTTCTCCATGCTTTCCTTCTCTGAATATTTACTATTGAGCTCTTGTTATGAGCTGAGCATTGTTTTAAGCACCAGGGATCCAACAGTAAACAAAAAGGTTTCTGTCCTGGATACCTTAAATTCTACAACTAAGGAATCATCATGAAATAGATTAAGAGGCTTATCGATGAAATGGGGGAAGTATGGTTGCCCTCATAGATGTAGGGAGGTATGAGAATTTGGTCCCAAAGTGGTGTTTGGGGGAGTATAGCATGGAGAAAAGTTATTTCTACTAAAAACAAAACAAAAACCTCTCCAGCCCAAGCCTCAGTAACTCTTGTATTTTTGCCTATTTTGGGCAAGGTACCTGTCCTGAGTGATCTACCTCTTTAGAAATTTGTAAGTTACTCATATTTTCTTTTGCCTGTATCTTGAAGTGCTGACCAGTAAATTTTGTCTTCTGATTCTGTTTGTTCCTGAAAAACTTCCAAATAGTTTTCAAATTCCATTCTCAGTGAGGTAATGATAAAGGTACTCCAGCAAGCATATATTCATTTATGGCTTCCATTTCTTCCCCCAGTCTTTGCCTGAACCAAGGTTCACAAGTTAGGATACTCATGTTAGGATCCTGAGTGCAGATATATGCTCCCAACCAAACTTCAGGTGTGCTGTCATTTCCATTGGAAATTGAACTGTTTCTAGGCCACTGTTACACTCACTGAAAATGTCACAGTGCAAATTATAGAAGCAGTAAAATAAAGCTAAAAGAATTTAGGTTAGAATTGAAAAGATGAAAAAGAAAATCAATGGCTAAAAAGCATATGAAATGGCGAGATGATGAAATGGATATAGAGGCAGATCCAGATTCTAATGTTGATATAACTACCAGTAGTGCCAGTTGGGTAAATCATGTTACGTCTTTGAACTTTAGTATCTTCAGCCATGAAATTATCTTCAGCCATCATTAGCCATTAAATTGAGCTAACCCAATTAGCCAGTTGGGTTAGAATATTGGTAGTGTCTAAATATTTCTTGCCTATATGGTCTAAACAAGCTTATTTAGAGGAGATGACCCCTGAATTTTTCCAGAGGCACAATTTTATAATTCTTACTTCTGGAATGGTTTCATCCTAGAGACAAGAATACTAAGATGTGACATAATTACCTTTTCTTTTTCAGGACAGGAAGTGCCTATAAAACTCATGTAGGATTTTTTATTTTGTAAGTTCCTGAACAAAGAAAACATAGCCTAAACTTTTGAAGCAGGAGTGTCTTGACTTTCAGAGAAAAGGCAAGGAATGTTAAGAGAGGTAGCTAAGAAGATAATTGATAACCAACAGTGCTGGGTAATTATTATTCATCTAATTTGAAGGCAGGAAAGTCGGGGTGCTTTATAAAAATGAATCCAGAAACTATTTGACACTCTTAACTTTGAGAAGAGTACATAGCAAAAATTATCATTTGTCTCTTCTGAAAATACATCATAAAAGGACTGAGTCTTCCATCTTCCTCTTTTTTCTCTCATTCTCTTTCTCTGGTCACTTGTTCTGAGAGAAGCTGGCGGCTATGTTGAAAGCTGCACTTTGGAGAAGCCCGTGTGGTGAGGTAGTTGTCTCAGGCCAAGAGCCAGGGAGGAACTGAGGCCCCAAGTCCACCTTCTTCCAAGGAGCTGAGGCCTACCAACAGACACCTGATTGAGATTGTAAGTAGATTGTTCCCCAGTCAAGCCTTCAGATGAGACTGCAGCACCAGCTGACAGCCTGACCAGACCTTCCCAAGAGACCTTGAGTACAAATCACCTAAGCATTCCTGGATTACTCTGACTCACAGAAAATGGGAGATAAAAAATGTTGTTTTGAGGTGCTGAATTTGGGGGAAACCTGTTATGTAGCAGTAGGTAGTAAATACAGGGATAAAGCATAGCCCCTCCCAAATTTGCACTCCATTTCTTTGAAATCTCATTTGTTAAGAAGTAAAACACCTTTAAATCTGATCTGTAAAGTTTATTTCAACTTATTTTTCTAAATTTGTGACACTTATTTCTATATGAATTTCTTATTTCTATATGTTGAGCTGTGGTATTAGTGAAACTTGACTTTTTGCTGAAATTAGGTTTTTAGGCTACTAAGGCTTTGTAGGTGGTTTTCCCTAGAATGGAAGAAAAAAGAGCCCTTCCCAACAAACTATCCAGAGTTCCAAATGCAGATCATTTGCAGTATATGCTCGAGTTTAAATGCATTGTCTTTGAGACAGATGGAACTGAGTTTGAGTTCTGACTCTAATCACTGAAAGTTGTGTGACCCCAAGTGAATAACATCTTTATATCTAAAAAATGTGCAGAATATTTGTCTATTTCAAAGAATTGATGTACAGGTTAGGATACTACAAAACACTTAGTACTTGACATGGTACCATTTTATAACCTTTTCTTATTATTGTTATTCTATTCCTTAATTAGGGAGTTTTTTGTGTTTATCTAATTCCAGTACAGTCCCTTTCTTTTGAAACCTGATTGTACTGTTTTGTTCTTCTCCAAGGGGGTTTACTGTGCTCTTTTATAATTATATCTACCTCCTAATAATCTTGTGTTAGTACAGTGTCATATCTCTCTCTTCTTTGAAGTGCCTTATACATAGTAAGTAACTTCAAGTAAGTAACTCCATAATTGTGTTCGTTGAGTCAAGTTGTACCTTAAGTGTTTAAATAATTTTTGAAAATGATACTGGCTGCTAATTTTTTTCAAATCTCGCTGAAAATTAGGTCACCCCAGATGGATGAGTGTTTATCTTTTTTTTTTTTTAATGTTTATTTCCTTTGGAAGTAGAGAGACAGAGACAGAGAGTGAGCAGGGGAGGGGCAGAGAGAGGAAGACACAGAATCCTAAGCAGGCTCCAGGCTCAGAGCTGTCAGCACAGAGCCTGATGCCGGGCTTGAACTCAGGAGCCGTGAGATCTTGACCTGAGCTGAAGTCAGACGCTCAACCGACTGAGCCACCCAGGCACCCCAGCCATGTTCTTAAAATCTCTGTAAAAAGACTTCTATACTGCTACTGAGAGAAACAAACCCCTGGGTTTGCTTAGACTCTTGTCTTGCCTCACTGTATGACAGGTCGAGTCACTCAACTTCACGAACTTAGTTTCTTCAACTTTCAATCTAGGCTGAGATGTCTAAATTCCTTTTCAATCCTTACTTATGAAAGTCATCCTTTCCTTAGCTCATCTTTAGTCTAGGGTTAATCTGCAGTAGACAAAGGGATGGGAATTTTAGTACTCTAGTCTTTTTGTCCCTTTCTGGCTTGTATTATAAGAAATTATTTCCTTATGGGACAAATAAAATTGACTTTTTTAAATGCTCAATTCGGTCTCCTTCCTTTGATTTTACAACATGAGTAGTCTGTCATGCGAATTTAACGACACAGATAAAGTCCTGGTGTATTCACACAAAAACTGCTTTTATGTGTGTTCCGGTTCCTGAGCAGACTGAAAGCTTATGTGCTGGTCTAAGAAACAAAGGGGTAAATGGTTATTTGAAAGGTAGTAAAAGTTTATTTTACATCCTAGTCTCATTTATGCAACTAGCTGTGTTACCTTAAAGTCTTTATACATATAGATAGATAGATAGATAGATAGATAGATAGATAGATAGATGTGTGTATGCACACACATACTTTTGCAGCTAATA
Organism: Prionailurus bengalensis; assembly: GCF_016509475.1. NCBI lineage: Eukaryota > Metazoa > Chordata > Mammalia > Carnivora > Felidae > Prionailurus > Prionailurus bengalensis. The sequence goes on from NC_057356.1 coordinate 63,278,818, forward strand.
AAATACAAAGAAAAAAATATGTTTGTTCCTAGCAAATGGTGCTGTTTATTTGCCACATAGGTATATTGATAGAATATATTAAAATCATAAATTTTTGGAAAACTGGAAGAGAGTTAGCTTGGGGATTATTTTATGTAGTGATTCCTAATCTAGGGTACCTGAAGAGCTATTTTCAAATATTTTCAAAACCTAATATAAATTACATATTGATCTTTGATAGAAATATGCAAAAATGATTTTGCAGAAAATTCAAACATAGTGAGAATAATAACTGATAAGTTTGGGCTGGTGTTTTTCAGCCTTGTCCTTTTATAGATAAGGAAATGAAGCTGAAACATTTAAATTATTTTCTCAGGGTGAATCAGGTTGGTGTTGTTAGCACTCACAAGCCATTTGCTGACTCTTGTTCAGAATTCTTTCTACCTTACCTTTTGACTAAAAACCATTTTGACTCTGAACTCTTCCTTTGTGGTCACACCAGTCAAGTCCTTATGTTTCCACCTGTGGGCCGGAGAATGCCCAGGTAAAAGCCTTCAGAGAAGTAGACTCTTATGTTAGTTGCCTCATACTACCATGTTTATAGCTCTCATATGGTTGCAACCATTTCCATTTTTATCTTTTCTGACTTCTTTCAATCTGTGTTATACTTGTTTTCTCTACAGTTAGAACCAGTCTAACCTCTGTCTAACTTATTCACAAAGTTATTATTACTGTATTTTTATTTATTTTGCAATAATAAATTATTTACTGAACACCTATTATGTAAAATTTTATTAAGTACTTTGGACACATACTTCATTCAAACCTAACAGTCCCATGAGGTTTCAGAGAGTAACAGTCATATAAATTAAGTTGACTGTGATCGCTCATCTTCCTATATCTCATCCAGCTATTTTATTCAGCCATTCTGATTCTAAAGCTAATGGGCTCTCCAAAATGCAAAGAAATTGGACCTGCAAAAATGTTTTTTCTTTATTTAATCAATATCAAGGTTGTCAAAATTACAAAACATAAAAAGATTGGTAGATAATTTACATATGTGAATATATATTTATAAATTAAAATATTGTGTTGATATGTGTATGAGTTTTTTAATATCTTGTTCTAACTATTTTGCATAAATTACCAATGAGCTCTATTTGCAATGAGCTCTATTATAAATGAGTAGAATTGCTGGAAGCTTGTCCATTTACCTCAGAGTTATGGGTAAACTTGGTTAGCTTAACAAGTTATGGGTAAACTTTCATTTTTTAATGCTATATAATGTATTTATGTGTTCTCTGTCTCAGCATTTTTCTTACTCTGTTACTTAGATAAATTATCACCAAATCGTAAAAACAAAGATTCTATTCAATTTCTCGAGTAGGATAGAAGTTTGGTGGGTTTTTTTTTTTCGGCGGGGGGGGTTTGGTCTAGCAGTCTAGAGATGAACTTCAGGCGATCTGTCAACTCCATGAAATTGTATAAGTACTTAGGTAAGTCTCTGTAGGTGTAATTGTAAATGTAGTTCAACTGGGTAAGTGTAGGTGTACATACATGTATAGGAACACAGTCACGTATGTGTAGGTAAATATTTTTATTTTCTTTTTCTTGAGACTCTATAGCTTTTACCAGACTCTCAAAAATAATTCATGGCACAAAAAAGATTTGTAAACAAAACTCTTGCCTTATAAGAAATTTAACATTCTTGTTCACAATGACTGCCTCTAAACCCAAGTAGATCCTGCCTCAGTTATTTCTAAGGATTCCTTCTAAGGATTTCTCATCATTCTCCCAGATCCTTTTGTACATCTAACATATACTTCAGGCTAGAGTGTAGGACCATTTTTATTAGACTCAAAGCTCTTTGTAAAAAATGAGTATTTTTCTTGTAGCTCTGCTCTTTTTTTCTTTCCTGTTCTCATTCCACTTGATCTCTCTAAACATTTTATTACTATTTCTCCTTCCCCTTCCTCCTCTCACCAAATGTGATTTTCAAGGGCTATTATTCCTAAAAGTTAGAATTTCCAAATCAACCTGTCCAAGTCTCTGGCCTGACTGCATCTTGCTTCTGTAATGATAATCTCTCTCTGCTCTGCATTCCTATCCATCTCTTCTCCACCTAAAGCTGGCATCCTGCTTTAGCATTCTCATGAGATTCCTAACAATGAATTTAAGGAACACAATGCCAAATTTTCCCTAATGAAATAAACTTTTCTTTTTTAAACCTCATTTGTTTCTTATAGTAGGAAGGTTGGTAGGGTTCACTATTCTGTTTTGTTTTGTTTATTTTGTTTTTAAGACAAAACCAAAGTCCATAGAAATGTAAAATGTTTTCATGATCAAAAAATTCATCACTGATAGACCTGACACTGGATCGCAGGTCTCTGAATTGTTAATCTAGGCCTAACTGCCGACAACTAAGTAGTAAGTCTGTAGTACCAGAAAAGACAGTGTGTTGGTAATAAGAGAAACTAGATTCAAGCCATAGCATTACTATTTACTAGATTTGTTATTTCATACAAATAGTCAAATAACTTACCATTTCTGAAG